>NW_028317836.1:0-303750 GCF_062004578.1 Staurois parvus
AGAGATGTATTTGGGGGTGTCCTGGTATTGGGGGTGTCCTGGTATTGGGGGTGTTGTGGTATTTGGGGTGTCCTGGTATTGGGGGTGTCCTGGTATTGGGGGTGTCCTGGTAATGGGGGTGTCCTGGTATTGGGGGTGTCCTGTCCTGGTATTTGGGGGTGTTCTGGTATTGGGGGTGTCCTGGTATCTTAGCCCCCCAGAAATGTGCTGTGCAGTGAGAAGTACAAGCTGTGTACACCCCATGATCTCCCCATAGTCTGCAGACGATATAACGGTCACACACAGCAATCAATATCCACTTATTGGGGTCCTTTTCCCATAAACATGGAGCGGGAGACATTTTGGTGAAATTTATAACTAACTTTGAGGTTACTTTATATATTTTATAGCTGAAAGTACAAAATATTGTTTTTCTTCAAAATTTTCTGTTATTTTTGTTTATAGCGTGAAAAATAAAAAGCGCACAGGTGATGACATCCCACCGACAGAAAGCTCTATTTGTGTGAAGAAAGGACGGATATTTAGTTTGGGTGCAGCGTTGCACGACCGCGCAATTGTCAGTTACATAAAGAGGCGTGGCCATGAAGGGGTGTACATCCTGCGTAGGGGGAGGGGATAAGGACACAAATTGGCGCTTTATTCTCATGGAGATCACATGGTTATTACTAGGAGGAGACGGAAACATTTGCTGGGTATTGGAGCTTTTTGTGAGATGGATGGATTGGATGGCGACTGATTTGTATGGAGACATAATATAGAGCGGGAGGAATCCATGGTGTATTGTCACATGTATGAATGCAGGATTGGGGTACTATCCGTGTATTAGGGGGACCAATGACACCTTGGCTAGTATTGTAGATGAATCTGGGGGCGTCGGGGGCAATCTTCTTATGTTTATGGCCCTTTAGGGCAGATGTGATTTCTATGTATTTTATGGGAGATTTTCTCTGTATATTGGGAGTTTCCATCTTGTTGTATCATGAATGTAGTATGGAAGATGAGTCCTATGTACTAGGAATGGTCATTGGAAGGACAGAATAGGAGCCACATGATTGGCTGGCCAACCCCGTGACAGTATAGACTAGTGGGTGACATTGATTGAGATCTGCCCGCTGTGTGTATACAATCACCCGGCTAATGTCTAATATCAGGGGACAAAATGTGCCAGCATTCATATCAGACTAAGGGAAAATGGCCTCCGGAGGAGGGACAGGCGGGCTACAAAAAAATGGAGGCGAGAGATCTAATCCACTGCAATGTGATGTGTATAACTGTGCGAACATTGATATCAGACTAAGGGAAAATGGCCGCCGGAGGAGGGACAGGCGGGCTACAACAAAATGGAGGAGGGAGATCTAATCCACTGTAATGTGATAACTGTACGAACATTGTATTAGACTAAGGGAAAATGGCCGCCGGAGGAGGGACAGGCTGGCTACAAAAAAATGGAGGGAGATCTAATCCACTGTAATGTGATAACTGTGCATACATTGACAATAGAAGTTTACGAGCCGCCATCGTCTTTTGTTTTCAGTTTTTTTTTCTCTGTTGTTTTATGCTATTCAGCTATTTTTGGACCAGCACCATCTAGTGTCTGCTCTCCATGCTGCAGCCTCTGTATAAATCTGTCTGGAGTCACTTCCTGTCTGTGTCACTTCCTGTCCAGTGTCACTTCCTGTCCCGGGAACACTTTCCTCCTTTCAGCCATTTTAGATTGGCTTCCAGACGATCCTGTGATTGTCGGTCTCCATCCTGAACACACGGCCACCATAGGGCCAGCATGGGATCTTCTCCATGTCAGAGCACACGGGTAAGTCAGGTGGATCTCCTATTCCTGGTCCCGGCTCCTGTCCCTGCTATAGACAGATCAATATGCTGGTGTCTCTTGTTACTAAATGTAGATTGCCCCGCCCTGTGTCATTATACAAGGAGGGGGATTGTCCCGAGTGTATATTTGTTCAAATCAACTAGTCTACCTCCTGGTTTACTTCAGGACTGGTGTCTAGTCTTGTATGGTCGGCTGTGGTGTCTGTGGTCGGTGTTCGGACGGGGAAGTGGTAGTCTAACGGAAGTCCTCAAGCACAGTCTGGGTCGGTTCCGTTACGTTGGTGGCAAGGTTGTGCTTCCTGGCTGTGAACATGTCCAAACCACTACCGGGATTCAAGATCAGGAAAGTAGATGTCGGTCACCCCAGTGGAGATGTGGACCTGGCATCAGAGTTCCCGGGGTTGCTGCGGATCGTTCTTGCAGAATACCCCAGGACTGTGTCTGTGGATGAGTACCTGGAGCTCAGGCAGCGGATTCAGGTGGTGCTTTAGAGTGGAGCTCTCCAGGTTGCTGGTATGGACAAGGGCAAATGCTATCCAAGCACAGGGGAATGGGCCAGGGACCATAGGAAGTTACGGATGCCATTCCTGGGAGAGCGACCCCAGGAGCAATGGGTGACTGAATTGGACAGGATGGTCCAGCAGGAGATAGAGCTGGACAACCGATATCGGGCTCTGCAATGCAAAGCAGAAATATTTTGGAATGACAACAGAATTCTCTCTGAAGGGATAGGACTTTGGTGGTCCTGGATTGCTGTGGGAGAGCCTTACAAATCATTTTGTGTTTGGCAATGAAGGAGAACCTACCCTGGAGGACCTGCGACAATACAGAGAGGCTATGTTCGGTCTCACAGGGGTCTCAAAGCTTGAACCAGATCTGGAATACCTGCTGATGAAAGAACAGGATCTGGAAAGGGCATACAGGCAACTGCTAAAACATGTTCAGCAGCATGCCCAAGAATCGGCAGTGGAAATTCCAGAGATTGCTGTCCCCAAACCTGAAGTGCTCACTAAAGGGCAGAGCTCTGCTAGCCTCTGCCCAGCACTGGTAACATCTTCTGGGTTCCACGGACAGGAGATGGCAAATGCCTATTCCCAGATACCAGTTCCAGAGACTGGGGATTTGATTGACTTTTCTGCGGAGGAGGATCCAGTCATCGCACCTCCAGCAGAAGAGCTGTCATCAGGACATGGCGTGGTTGACCTCTGCCCACAACAATCAGCACCGCAGGAGCTACAGGAAGAGGATGCAATCGGTACCTCACAACTGCATGAGCTGATGTCCGTGGATGGGACTTCGGTCTCCACTGACACAACCCCAGAAAAGGGTCTGGCATTGGGACAGGAGGATGTCAGCCTTACTTTGCGAACACTGGGGGATGTCCATCAAGTCAAAGTGGATGAGAATACAGTCACCACCTGGATACCCCAGGGATGCTGGGCAGTCGGCCCAGATCTCCCACAGCATGATGGAGTCGGCCCAGCCACCCTGTCTTCTCTCCAGTGGCTGAGAGGACTTCAGGGAGAAGGACCAGTCCGTACTTCTCCCCAGTGGCGGGTATGTTCTACAAGAGAGGCAGAGGTTGGCTGAGTGAGTATTGTTATGTTTGGGACAATTTGTTTGGGGTACTGTGTGGGTGCTGGCATTGGGGGACTGGAAGTACAGACTAACTTCAGAGTCAACCTGTTTGGGGTCCCCTGCCAAAAGGGGAGATATGTGATGGGAGTCACTTTGGGTGGGGGGTCCATGGAACACAGCTTACTTTGGAGAGGTGGGGAGACCCCTGTCTAAGCTCTCCATATCCCTCTTATGTGTAAGTCATCCTGTGCCTGTTAGGGGTGCAGGGTGAGATGTCCTGATATTGTGTAGACATGTCTAGGGGGGGGTGGGAGGTTGTTCATTGTTTAATGCCATGTGGTTGCATCTCATTGTTCTATTGTTTGTCTGGCTTGGGAGCAAACTATTATGGGATGTATGTGTTTGTGTGTATTGGTTGGTGGGGGGGGTCTTCAGCGGCCCTCCCTCCTGATGGGACTGTCTGCTGGTGTGAAGTTTGAATACCTTTTGTGTCTCCTGTTAATAAATGTAGATTCAATACCGTATATATACTCCTCCTGCGCTCAATGGAGTCCCTCAAATACTAAGCGGCTAGCACTCAAACTGGTACCCAACAGTCAAAAGATCAATATCATGTGATAGGTTAGTGCAGCGCTACAAACATAAGAGCATAATAAAAAACATATAATAATAGACACAATATGAATGGCACACATCTCATAGTGCAATAAGGTGACCATGTGATGATAAAACAGAATAGATGTGAACATATGTGGCCCAAGCCCCACTCAGTAATGTGAGAAGTGAGTACTATATAGGGATGATAAGTGAGTACACAAAGTACATCACACGATATGATGGCGCTCAGCTGAAGACAGTTAGAACACAATGTAGGTGAGAACACAGTAAGCTTCAAGTGGAGTCACATCGCTGTATAAACGTTCATTAGGCTATAAGGTGGTGCTCAAGCTCAAAGCAGTAGAAAATGCAATAAAGGTGATCACACGATAAACGTCAAGTGATGGTGAGCGACTCTCCTCCTGTGGCTAAATTGCCCCCTCACCTCCACTCAGCAGCCCAAAGGGCCTGTACGGCTTTAAGATCACTCAGGATCTTGATCCAAAATTGCAGAAATCACCAGCAAGTCTCCCATGGACATCTCATGCGGTAAGGTAAGTAATCAGGGTACACTGGCTCCTGGTCTCAGCAGGATAAACCTCTCAACCGGGTGATAAAAGCACAGGAAGAATCTCTCAGAGCATATAAAGCCATACAATAGGTGCTTTTATTAAAAAAGTAAAGTTGTAAACTCACATGCTGTATAAGAAGCCACCATTCCATAGGGATGTATGGGTGTACTGCATGGGTTTCCTATTCACATTCAAGGTAGGCTAAGATGGCGGCCATACCGGAAGTACGTCACCGCGGACCGGATGCTGCGTCACCACGTATCTATGCGTTGCGTCATGTGACTTCGTCAGGATCGTGACGACCATCACTTGAAGTTTATCATGTGATCACCTTTATTGCATTTTCTTTGTGTACTCACTTATCATACCTATATAGTACTCACTTCTCACATTACTGAGTGGGGCTTGGGCCACATATGTTCACATCTATTCTGTTTTATCATCACATGGTCACCTTATTGCACTATGAGATGTGTGCCATTCATATTGTGTCTATTATTATATGTTTTTTATTATGCTCTTATGTTTGTAGCGCTACACTAACCTATCACATAATAAATGTAGATTGCCCCGCCCAGGGTCATTATGCAGGGAGGGGGGATTGTCCCCTGAGTGTATATATCTTGTATCTGTGTTCAAATCAACTAGTCTACCTCCTGGTTTACTTCAGGACTGGTGTCGTCTAGTCTTGTATGGTCGGCTGTGGTGTCTGTGGTCGGTGTTCGGACAGGGAAGTGGTATTCTAACAGAAGTACTCAAGCGCAGTCTGGGTCGGTTCCATTACAGCTGTGTATGGGGGAGGGGCAAGAAGCTAAGGAAGATATATATGGGGGATGGGTGAGAAGCTAGGGAAGGGTGAGAAGTTAGGGAGGGATGTGTATGGGGGAGGGGTGAGAAGCTCAGAAGGGGTGTATGGGGGAGGGGGTGAGAAGCTGGGAAGGTATATATATATATATGGGGGAGGGGTGAGAAGCTGGGAGGGATGTGTATGAGAGAGGTTTGAGAAGCTGGGGGGGATGTGTATAGGGGAGGGGTGAGAAGCTGGGGAGGGATGTGTATGGGGGAGGGGTGAGAAGCTGAGGAGGGATGTGTATGGGGGAGGGGTGAGAAGCTGAGGAGGGATGTGTATGGGGGAGGGGTGAGAAGCTGAGGAGGGATGTGTATGGGGGAGGGGCGAGAAGCTGAGGAGGGATGTGTATGGGGGAGGGGCGAGAAGCTGAGGAGGGATGTGTATGGGGGAGGGGTGAGAAGCTGAGGAGGTATGTGTATGGGGGAGGGGTGAGAAGCTGAGGAGGGTTGTGTATGGGGGAGGGGTGAGAAGCTGGGGAGGGATGTGTATGGGGGAGGGGTGAGAAGCTGGGGAGGGATGTGTATGGGGGAGGGGTGAGAATCTCCCTACATCTCCCCCTCATTGCTATCATCTCCCTGCTACTGCTCTCATCACCTCCCCACAATGCCTCTTCCACTCCTCCTTCTCATTTTCCTCTCCTCCGTTCCCAAAATCCATTCACTATATCCCTCTGCCCCTCCCAAACATTTGTATATTGTGTCCTCACTGCTTCCTTCGCCCCTCTACGGCACCCACCACCTCCTCCTATTACTCCACTCTCCCACTGACCCCAACACCTCCACTAGTAGTTTCTCACGCTCCTGCACATCCCGCTCCCATGCCACCTTTCTCACCCTTCTCCTCTTCCTAACCGTGGGGGACATCTCCCCGAATCCTGGCCCTCCACCACCTTCCTCACCCGCACAACACCCTCCCGCCTCCACGTCCTGCCCCAACCCCCACAACTTAGTATCTGTCCCCCTGCTCCCTAAAATCTCCCCCCCGTTTTCATGTGCACTCCTGAACGCCCGATCGGTGTGCAACAAGCTCACCGCCATCCACGACCTCTTTGTTTCCCGCTCCCTCAACCTCCTAGCGATCACAGAAACCTGGATCCAGCCCACTGACTCTACCTCCCCTGCTGCACTCTCCTACGGAGGTCTCACCTGGACCCACTCACCCAGGCCTAACGGTCATAAAGGTGGTGGGGTTGGTCTGCTCCAGTCACCGCAGAGCACCTTCCGGGTTCTCCCAAACCCCCCTCCCTATCCTTCTCCTCCTTCGAGGCCCACTGCGTCTGACTATTCTCCCCAACCCCCCTGAAGATTGCTGTGATATACCGGCCTCCTGGATCCATACCCCGCTTCCTGGATGACGTTTCCTCCTGGCTACCCTTCTTCCTCTCCTCTGAGCTACCCACCATCATCCTTGGGGATTTCAACATCCCTGTCAACCTCGACAACCCGGACACATCCCATCTCCTCCACTTAACCTCCTCCTTTGCACTTGCACAGTGCATACAATCCACCACCCACTCCAACGGTAATATCCTTGATCTCGTCTTCTCCAACCGCTGCGCTCCCCACAACCTCACTAACACCCCCTTCCCTCTCTCTGACCACAACCTGATCACCTTCCCTATCTCCTCATCCTCCAACGCCTACCCCTCCAAATGTCACACTACTACCAGCCGTAACCTCCGCAACCTTAACCCTGCCCCCCTCCACTCTGCAGCTGATCAACTCCACAACAGCATCCTCCCCCTGTCCTGCCCCGACTTGGCTATGACTGCCTACAACAACGCGCTGTCAACAGCCCTTGACTCACTAGCGCCTTTAACCACACGCAATGTCAGACCCCGACTGCTCCAGCCCTGGCAGACTGATCACACCAAAACCCTCAAACGACACAGTCGTGCCGTGGAGCGAATATGGCGCAAGACCAAATCCCAACAAGCCTTCACCCGCTACAAATCTGCCTTGCACACCTACACCTCCTCCCTCCATACTGCCAAACAAGCCTACTTCCTGACCCTCATCAAGGCCCTCACCTCCAATCCTTGCCGACTCTTCTCCACCTTCAACTCTCTACTCTCGCCACCCCCACCTCCACCCAGCACCTCACTCACTGCCCTTGAGATTGCCAATCACTTCAAAAACAAGATTGACACAATTCGCAAGGACATCGCCGCAACTCACACGCCTTCTCAACCCGTCCCCTCTCACACCGCTATCCCCTCATCACCCCTCTCCCTCGACATAACCCACAGGGACTTCGTCGCTGCTCAAAATCCCTCCAACCCCGTTCCCCCTCACTCAACTACCCCCTCATCACCCCTCTCCCACGGCCCCACCACTGCTCTGACCCCCACTTCCACCCCACCCTACATTCCTCATACTGAAGCCCCCCTAACACTCCGCACCTTTGACCTTATTACTAGAGATGAGCGAAGTATTCAAAAATTCGATTCGACTGATTCGGCGAATTCGTGGAAAAAATTTGATTCGAGTCGAATATATTCGCTGTGAATTTAACTTAAAAAAGGGTGTTTCTAGGCTTCAGAGAGACTTAATATTAGTGCAGAACACTGTACATTTAATTTAAATGCCCTTGGAGTCTGCTGGGAAAGAGAAATAATACTGTCAGTCAGTATGACATGCAGATGATTGCCGTCGATCTTAGAATCACCGCACACTTCACTCATTTGGCCAGTCACGGGGCCAAAACCAGTGTTTGGAGCCACAGTGTGGCGGTGGAGGCAGCAGCAATGGGAGGCCATACAGCACCCTATGACAAAATGGAAACCAGCAGGAGTGTGAGGAGACCTGAAAGTGGCACATGGCAGAGTGGGAGCAATGGGAGGCGGTACAGGGACCCATGTCACACTGTGGACCCAGCAGCAGCGTGACGAGGCGGTCCGGGGGCCCATGGCAGATTAGGGGCCTGGCCGCAGCAATGTGAGACCTGTAATCTGCTAGCATCCTATGACAAAATGGAACCCAGCAGGAGTGTGAGGAGACCTGAAAGTGGCACATGGCATGACACACTGTGGACCTGGCAGTAGCGTGAGGAGGCGGTACGGGGGCCCATGGCAGATTAGGGGCCTGGCCGCAACAATGTGAGGCACGTAATCTGCCAGCACCCTATGACAAAATGGAACACAGCAGCAGTGTGAGGAGACCTGAAAGTGGCACATGGCATGACACACTGCGGACCTGGCAGTAGCGTGAGGAGGCGGTACGGGGGCCCATGGCAGATTAGGGGCCTGGCCGCAGCTATGGGAGGCCCGTAATCTGCCAGCACCCTATGACAAAATGGAACACAGCAGCAGTGTGAGGAGACCTGAAAGTGGCACATGGCAGGGGCATGATTCATGGCGGATTTAGTCAGTTGTGTCAGGAACTGGTGGTTTGAAATCCAGACTAATCCATGCCTGATTCATTTTCACAAACGTGAGTCTCTCCACACTTTGGGTGGACAGTCGTGTCCTCCGCGGAGTTACAATACCTCCTGCCACACTAAACACGCGCTCCGATGCCACGCTACTGGCCGGGCATGACAGCCTTTCAAGGGCAATTTCAGCTAGTTGGGGCCAAAGGTCAAGTTTGGTTGCCCAGTAGTCAAGGGGATTGTCTACCTCGGTTGGCAGGGTGCTGTCCAAGTAGGCCCAAGCCTGTTGTTTGAGCTCCTGCTCCAGGTCCACCTGATGCTGCTGCTGCTGCTGCTGCTGCTGCGGCTTGTTAGTAGTTTCCTCACTGCGCTGGTGAAGAAAGCTACTCATCATCGACTGCAGACTGAGGCAGCCGCTGCTGGTGGAGCTGCCACTGCTCCTACCACCCCACCCCTCCCCTGCTGCCATGGCAGCGGAACGCGAGCGCACAGGGCCCACAGTGTCTGAGGATGGACGTTGGCGCAGAAAGGCAGAGACCAACTGACTACATAGGTGGTTTTTATAGTACGTAATTTTGGCCTCCCTCTCAGCAGGTGTGAAAAAGGCCACCATTTTGGAACGGTAGCGAGGGTCCAACAAGGTGGACAGCCAAAAGTCATCCCTCTGTCTGATGGTTATTATTCGGCTGACCAGCCATTGTTAACAGCATTTGTTCCAGGACGTGCAACAGAGGAATGACGTCGTTCATCCCATAGTCCTGCCGACTCACGAATAGCGTGGCCTCCTCAAAGGGCCTGAGCAAGCGGCAGGTGTCACGCATGAGCTGCCAATGGCTGACATCGAAGTTACACAGGGGAGTACCTTTATCCGCTTGTAACATCAGGAAATCGGTGATGGCCTTTCACTGCTCGTAAAGGCGGTCTAACATGTGTAGGGTTGAATTCCACCTTGTTGCAACGTCGCAGATCAGGCGATGCTGTGGAATTCCGTTCTGCCGCTGCAGCTCAAGGAGGGTGTGCTTTGCGGTGTAGGGATGGCTGAAATGCATGCAAAGTTTACGTGACATTTTAAGGATGTCTTGCAGTGGGATGGTGGATTTTAGGAACCGCTTGACAACCAGATTGAACACGTGAGCCATGCATGGCGCATGGCACAACCTTCCTTGACGCAGAGCAGACACCATGTTCTTTCCGTTGTCGGTCAACATGGTTCCGATTTTCAGTTTGCGCGGAGACAGCCATCTGTCGATTTCTCTGTTCATTACACTCAGAAGTTCCTCCCCTGTGTGACTACGTTCGCCAAGGCATACCAGGTGCAGCACAGCGTGACACCAATGCGCCCTGCACATGTGATATGCCGGTCGGGTAATGGGACTTGGCACGGGGGTGGCGGCTGAGGACACGGCGGAAGAAGAGGTGGTAGAGGCGGACATCTTTGCCGGACCAAGGACGTGCAAACGTGGAGGCAAAAGCGTCGTGACCTGTCCAAGTTGCTGGTGCGGCTGTGCCGGCACCACGTTCACCCAGTGGGCCGTAAATGACATGTACTGTCCCTGACCGTAGTTACAGCTCCACACGTCGGCGCTGCCGTGCACTTTGGCAGAGACCGACATGCTCAAAGACTGGCCCACCATCTCTTCTACATGTGAATGCAGGGCTGGCACTGCCTTTTTGGCGAAGAAATGCCGGCTTGGCACTCTCCACCGCGGCGCGGCACAAGCCATCATTTCTCGGAAAGGTGCTGAGTCCACCAGTTGGAAAGGGAGGGACTGCAGCACCAGCAACTTGGACAGGAGGACGTTCAGCTTTTGCACCGTCGGGTGCGTGCTCGCAAACTGTTGTCTCTTGGAAACGGATTCCAAGAAAGACTGCTGACGGAATCCGTGAAGAGGAGTAGCAGGAGAAGGAGCATCTGAACGAGCGGAAGATGCCAACGAGCGACAACTCCCCTCAGCAGAGGTGTTGGAGCCTTGACTGGCTGATAGAGGGCGATTGACGTCGGGTGACGGAGCAAGTAACGGAGCGGGTGATGGAGCGGGGGCTGGGTCAGGCAGAACCGCCGTATGTTTATCACGGTTTTCCCAGGCCACCAAATGGCGACGCTGCATATGCTGACGCAACGCTGTAGTCCCAACATGGGCCCCCTGGCCACGCTTGCATTTCTGGCCACATAGTCGACATACGGCTACGTTTACTTCCTCGGGCGGCTTGACGAAAAATTGCCACACCGCCGAGTAGGAAACTTTGCCCCCGCTACTCCTCACTGGCTGACTGCTACTTCCTCCGTGCGCACCGGCACCACTACTGGCCGTGGTGGTAGGCTGCAGTGGAGCTGGTGCTCTACTCCGTGGCCGTTTGGCTCCACTGACACTGCTGCGACCCTGCTGCCTCCTGGGCAACCCACCGACTGTTTCGCTCGCTGCCAAGCTGGCACCCTCTTCTCCTGATGATGCGGAAGAAATTGCCTGATGACGACGAGGCTGCCAAGTGCGATCAACCTCCTCATCAGCAAGTAGGGTCTCCACCTCACTACTAGCCCCCTCGGCTGCGTCTGGGTCAGGAGACAGACCTGTCTCTAGACCGGCTACCGAGCCACTCTCCTCGCCAGTACTTGTTCGCCTGGCTGCTGAAAAGGCCAATGTCTCCCCCCGTTCCTGACCGCCCTCTGTTAGCTCTTCCTCACTGTACAGTGGGGCTGAGCCCACAGCATGCGATACTTCGCTTGGTGAGGGAACAGCAAAGGACAGGGGCAGGTAGAGGACACGTGATTTCAGTGGGCTTGCTCCCGGGCCATGCCAACTAACGGTTGTGTCTGACGTACACACCGACCGTTGGCTGTAGGTGTCAGAGGTGACCTGGGAAGAGGAAGACGACCGAGCCAACCAATCGATGACGGCAGGGTTGTCGGTGGAGACACGACCGCTGGATGACACCGGGAGCACTGGCCTCTGGCTGCGACTAGTGCTGCCTCGACCCCTTCCTCTGCTGCCACGTCTGCTCGCTCCTAAAACATTGCCTCCTCTGCCACTCCTCTGCATGTTGTCTGACATACTCTTTAATTCAATGATTCTGTGTCCCTGAGTAACAATTCTGTGTCCCTGAGTAACAATTCTGTGTCCCTGAGTAACAATTCTGTGTCCCTGAGTAACAATTCTGTGTCCCTGAGTAACAATTCTGTGTCCCTGAGTAACAATTCTGTGTCCCTGAGTAACAATTCTGTGTCTGTCCCTCAGTAACAATTCTGTGTCCCTCAGTAACAATTCTGTGTCCCTCAGTAACAATTCTGTGTCCCTCAGTAACAATTCTGTGTCCGAGTAACGTTTCTGTGGCCATAAGTAACGGTTCTGTGGCCCTCAGTAACAATTCTGTGTCCCTCAGTAACAATTCTGTGTCTGTCCCTGAGTAACAATTCTGTGTCCCTCAGTAACAATTCTGTGTCCCTCAGTAACAATTCTGTGTCTGAGTAACGTTTCTGTGGCCCTAATTAACGGTTCTGTGGCCCTCAGTAACAAATCTGTGTCCCTGAGTAACGTTTCTGTGGCCCTAAGTAACGGTTCTGTGGCCCTCAGTAACAATTCTGTGGCCCTCAGTAACAATTCTGTGGCCCTCAGTAACAATTCTGTGGCCCTCAGTAACAATTCTGTGTCTGTCCCTGAGTAACAATTCTGTGGCCCTAAGTAACGGTTCTGTGGCCCTCAGTAACGATTCTGTGTCCCTGAGTAACGTTTCTGTGGCCCTAAGTAACGGTTCTGTGGCCCTCAGTAACAATTCTGTGGCCCTCAGTAACAATTCTGTGTCTGTCCCTGAGTAACAATTCTGTGGCCCTCAGTAACGATTCTCTGTCCCTAAGTAACGTTTCTGTGGCCCTAACTCTGTCCCTAATACAGAGCGGTCTGCCTCTGTTGAATGACTGGAGGCAAATGCAGAATTCTAAAATGGCCGCCATTTATAGCTCGACCATTACACAGTGCTGGCTGGCTGGCTGCTGATTGGCTAATGCGATCACATGTCATTAATGAATGCATTATGGGTCTGCGCGCCTTCCCAGACATCCCCGCTCCGTCGCCGCACATGTCGCCGCCATTTTAGGAAAAATTTCGATTCGCGCGTCCGAATATTCGAAACGAATTCCACTTCGCCTACTTCGATTCGCTCATCTCTAGTTATTACCATCGAGGAAGCCTCCAAGATCCTCTCTGATGCCCGCTTCACCACCTGCCCCCTCGACCCTATCCCCTCACAACTCCTATGACTTCCCTCCCCCTCCATCCGACGCTCCCTCACCCACATCTTTAATATCTCCCTCTCCTCCGGCACTTTCCCCTCCCCTCTGAAACATGCACACATCACCCCCCTACTTTAAAAGCCCTCACTGGACCCCAATGACCCGAACAACCTCAGACCCATCTCCCTGCTCCCATTTACATCTAAACTCCTTGAGCATTTTAGTCTACACCCGCCTATGCTCTCACCTCAATGACAACAACCTCCTCGATCCCCTACAGTCCGGCTTCCGTCCTCTACACTCCCCCGAAACCGCCTTACTGAAACTCTCCAACGACCTGCTAACCGCCAAAGCTAATGGCCACTATTCAGTCCTCCTACTCCTTGACCTCTCTGCGGCCTTTGACACAGTCGACCTCCCCCTCCTCCTCAAAAAACTACACTCCCTCAGCCTCAGAGATTCTGCTCTCTCCTGGCTCTCATCATACCTGTCACAACGCTCTTTCAGCGTTCCCTATAATGCTACCACCTCCCCCTCACTCCCCCTCTCTGTTGGGGTCCCTCAAGGCTCTGTCCTCAGGCTCCTTCTCTTCTCCATCTACACCTCCTCCCTTGGCCAACTCATACACTCTCACGGCTTCAACTACCACCTCTATGCCGACGACACACAAATCTATCTCTCAACCCCCCCACCTCACCCCCTCGGTCTCCGCCTGAATCACAAGCCTACTGAGCGACATATCAGACTGGATGTCGCTCCACTTCCTTAAACTGAACCTCTCCAAAACCAAGTTTTTTGTCTTCCCCCCAGCCCGGACACCACCCCCCATTGACTTCTCCATCACATCCAACAACGCCACCATCAAACCCGCCCCGCAGGCCAGAGTACTTGGTGTCATTCTGGACTCCAACCTATCCTTCCAGCCCCAAGTCCAATCTTTAACAAACTCGTGCAGACTCCACCTCCGCAACATGCAGACTCCGCCTCCGCAACATCGCCAAAATACACCCGTTCCTAACCCCAGAAACCACTAAACAGATCATCCACTCCCTCATCATATCACGACTCAACTACTGCAACTCCCTCCTCACTGGCCTGCCTCACCACAGGCTATCCCCTCTTCAGTCGATCCTGAATACGGCTGCCAGACTCATTCACCTTTCCAACCGCTCTGTCTCCACCACCCCCCTCTGCCAATCCCTCCACTGGCCTCCACCCCCCCTCTGCCAATCTCTCCACTGGCCTCCACTCAGTGTCCGCCACCCCCCTCTGCCAATCCTTCCACTGGCTTCCGATTGCACAACGGATCAAATTCAAAATCCTAACACTGACGTACAAAGCTGTCCACCATACTGCCCCGAACTACATCACTGACCTAATATCCAAGTACCGCCCATCACGCACACTCCGCTCCTCACAAGACCTCCTTCTCTCTAGTTCCCTGGTCTCCTCCTCCCATGCCCGCCTCCAGGACTTCTCCAGGGTGTCACCCATCCTCTGGAACTCCCTGCCGCAACCCATCAGATTATCACCTACTCTCCTCTCCTTTAAGCGCACCCTGAAAAACCATCTCTTCAGGGAAGCCTACCCCACCCCCTGCTAACTTGCCGACCTCCTCCACTCTTCCTACCACTCCATCCCCCACAGCTATCTCCTCCTGTGCCACCATCCCCTCCCCCTCCTAGATTGTAAGCTCGAAAGAGCAGGGCCCTTGATCCCCTCATGTTTTGCATTGTATTGGTATTGTTCTGTCACATGTTCTGTCCCCCTTTCTAAAGTACAGCGCTGAGCGAACCATTGGCGTTTTATAAATACTGTATAATAATAATAATCTGGGGAGGGATGTGTATGGGGGAGGGGTGAGAAGCTGAGGAGGGATGTGTATGGGGAAGGGGTGAGAAGCAGGGGAGGGGTGTGTATGGGGGAGAGGTGAGAAGCTGAGGAGGGATGCACATGGAGGAGGGGCGAGAAGCTCGGGAAGGATGTGTATGGGGGAGGGGTGAGAAGCTGAGGAGGGATGTGTATGGGGGAGGGGCGAGAAGCTGAGAAGGGATGTGTATGGGGGAGGGGCGAGAAGCTGGGGAGGGATGTGTATGGGGGAGGGGTGAGAAGCTGAGGAGGGATGTGTATGGGGGAGGGGCGAGAAGCTGAAGAGGGATGTGTATGGGGGAGGGGCGAGAAGCTGGGGAGGGATGTGTATGGGGGAGGGGTGAGAAGCTGAGGAGGGATGTGTATGGGGGAGGGGCGAGAAGCTGAGGAGGGATGTGTATGGGGGAGGGGCGAGAAGCTGAGGAGGGATGTGTATGGGGGAGGGATGTGTATGGGGGAGGGGTGAGAAGCTGGGGAGGGATGTGTATGGGGGAGGGGTGAGAAGCTGGGGAGGGATGTGTATGGGGGAGGTGTGAGAAGCTGAGGAGGGATGTGTATGGGGGAGGGGTGAGAAGCTGAGGAGGGATGTGTATGGGGGAGGGGTGAGAAGCTGAGGAGGGATGTGTATGGGGGAGGGGTGAGAAGCTGGGGAGGGATGTGTATGGGGGAGGGGCGAGAAGCTTAGGAGGGATGTGTATGGGGGAGGGGCGAGAAGCTGGGGAGGGATGTGTATGGGGGAGGGGCGAGAAGCTGAGGAGGGATGTGTATGGGGGAGGGGTGAGAAGCTGAGGAGGGATGTGTATGGTATCTATACTCCCACTGTGAGAGTACCAGAAATGATACTATAGAGTATATAACATGTTTCAGTCCCTACATTCACTCCCCCTTGATACTATAGCACTGTTATCTCTTGCTGAAGTTAAAGTAGAGCTCCACCCAAAAGGGGAAGTGCTGCTTTAACTAGTTGATGACCGCAGGTAGCCAAATGACGTCTGCACTGTGGCTGGCCAGTCCTGGTAGGCCGTCCTATGATGTCCTCCCAGAACGCGCTCTCCTGCGTGCCCCCCGTGATCTCCGTGATTGCCGTGTCCTATGACACGCTGGTCATCAGGAAATGCAATTGCCGGGTCTTGACTGCACTTTCCTCACCCTGTCAGAGCATGAGGAAAGTACTGCTGGCAGTTGTCAGAGGAGGGATCGGCATCGATCATTGATGATCAGTGCCTTGAGGATCGGTGCCCAGCAGAGCCACCTACCAGTGCCGCCCACAAGTGCCCAGCAGTGTCACCCACCTTTGCCCAGCAGTGCCGCCAGTCAGTGCCCAGCAGTGCTGCCTATGAGTGCCGACTATCAGTACCCATCATCAGTGCTGCCTATCAGTGCCAGCTCATCAGTGTCACCTATCAGTGCCGCCTATCAGTGCAGCCTCATCAACGCACATCAGTGAAGTAGAACAATTACCTGTTTGCTAAATTTTATAATAGAAACAAACTTTTTTTTTTCAAATGTTTTGAAAAATGTATTAATGAATCTTAATGTATGAAGATATTATTTGTAGTGTACAAATTACAACCTGTATGTTACCTCTAAGGGTTGTACCCCTTCTGACTTACTGTTTGTCAAGACTCTAGAAGTAGCTCTATAGGTCCACAGTTTGGGGTTCCCCAGGGTGCGGGATCTAAGCTCCAGTCTGCTTGGTCACCAGAGCCCCTGATGGTGGGTATGGACTTGGAGCACGCTGAGACCAGGTCGTGGCCCCCAGGTATGTCCAGGAGACCGCTAGTGTCACATACTTTAGTAGTGAGCCTGACGTGAAGAGGCAGAGCAGACCAGAGCAGGATGCGGATGGATCCGTGCGGCAGGTAGCGGAGTCAGGCGGGCCGGGTTTTGTATCCAAGAAGGCAGAGAAGACCAGAGAAGTAGGCAGAAGGATAGTCGGGTCACAGGCCAGGTTCAGCAACAGGAGGTCAGAATGACCAGGAGCAGCCAGAAGAATATTCAGAGACAAGCCAGGGGTCAGGGCAGGAGAAGGTCAATGGTAGTCAGGAGCAGGCTAGGTTCGGCAACAGGAAACAACTCAGAGTCAGGAATCACAGCCAAAGGAATAAGACCATACGGCAATTTGGATCCTGCAGTGGCCAGTTTAAATAGCCTGCCCAGCGCCGAAAGGCGTGCCTGGGTCCTAGTGCCTGCCCAGCGACGTCATTGGTGACAGGTGCGCCTGGGTCTTAGTGCCCGCCTGCCTGTATGTCTTATCGGGATGCTGCGCATGCACATATTCGTGCGATCTTCCCTGACATTGCCCCCCCCTTATGGGCAGCCTCTGGATTCCCTATTGGCTCCTCTTTTGCGGGTGACTGCGAAAAAATTCCTGAACTAGGTCTGTGGCATGAACATTCTGAGCTGGTTCCCATGAGTTTTCCTCCGGACCATACCCCTTCCACTTAATAAGGTACTGTGTCTGACCCCTCCTTTTCCTACAGTCCACAACAGCCTTGACCTCAAATTCCTCTTCCCTGTCCACGTCTATGGACTCGGCGCGCCTTGACCTATGACTAGGAAATGGATCGGGTATGGCAGGTTTCAACAGTGACACGTGGAAAACTGGGTGTACTCTAATGGACTCCGGAAGTGCCAATTCATATGTGACTTTAATTCTGTGTCTTATCAAGAATGGGCCCACAAACCTTGGTGCCAACTTCCTCGAAGGGCACGCCATCTTCAGATTAGTTGTAGCCAGCCAGACCTGGTCTCCCAGATGCAGAATCAGTTCTTCCCTTCTCTTTCTGTCGAAGACCCTCTTGTTGTCTTCCTGGGCTTTTGCGACCGCCTCTTGTAACAATTTTATTGTTAGAGACAAAGAAATTTAGTATATTCTGAGCAGCAGGAACGGAAGTTTCTGGGACCAGGTCAGGTAAAAAATTAGGGTGGAACCCATAGTTAGCAAAAAATGGTGACTGTTTAGTGGCAGAATGGCTAACATTGTTATATGCGAACTCTGCCAGAGGTAAGATTGCCACCCAGTAGTCTTGGAGGAAGGATGTGTAACATCTGATGTATTGTTCCAGGGTCTGATTGGTTCGTTCGGTTTGCCCGTTTGTTTGTTTGTGGGTGGTAGGCAGAGGAAAAGGATAACTTGATTTCCAGGGTTTCGCATAGCGCTTTCCAAAATCTCGAAGTAAATTGTACCCTTCGGTCCGAGACAATGTTCACTGGAACTCCATGGAGTCTTACGATTTCTTTAATGAAAATCCGAGCAGTCTCAGAAGCAGAGGGTGTATTCCTTAGTGGCAAAAATTGGGCCATTTTTGATAACCGGTCCACAACCACAAAAATAGCAGTATGTCCTTGGGAAGGCGGAAGTTCCACTATAAAGTCCATGGATATCATTTTCCAAGGCCTATCAGGCACTGGTAGAGGTTTAAGTAAACCCCAGGCCTTGTTTCGAGTGGTCTTGTTCCGATTGCAGATGTTTTGCAATCCTTAGCCATATTCGGCCACCAGAACGAGCGTTGGGCCAATTCCAATGTCTTGGAAACCCCGAAGTGACCTGCTTAACGGGTGATCATGGCAGTAACCCAGAACAAAAATTTGTGCCTCTTCGGGTACCAAAATTTGCTCCCCTTTCCATAAAAGCCCTTCCCTGTTTGGACAGTGATTCCAGGTGGACTAGAGGCTCCTACTGAGGCCTGCTGCAATTGAGACAGAAGTTCAGACTTTAATAGCAAGAAATTCCCTGCTGGTAGAATGGTGTCCGGTTTTGGAGATTCTTTTGTATCCTCGAACATACGTGAAAGCGCATCTAGTTTAGTGTTTTTGGATCCTGGCCTGTAGGTGATGTGAATAATGAATCTGGAGAAAAAACAGTTCTCATCTAGCCTGGCGTGGTTTGTGACGTTTAGCAGTCCTTAAATATTCTAAATTCTTGTGATCGCTATATATCAGAATTGGATGTATGGCCCCTTCCAGCAGGTATCTCCATTCCTCCAGTGCTGTCTTTATTGCCAAGATTTCTCGGTCCCCAATGTCGTAGTTCCTTTCAGCTGAGGTAAGTTTCCTAGAGAAGAAGGCTACTGGATGCATTAGTTCCTTCAGGCCTTTCCTTCATGAAAGAACTGCCCCTACTGCGTTTTAGGATGCATCTACTTCCAAGGTGTAAGGAAGAGAGGAGTCTGCATGGCTTAAGATGGGGGCTGCTGTGAATAATTTCTTCACTGTCTCAAAAGCCGTTTGCGCCTCTGGGGTCCAATGGAAGTGGACTCCTAACTTGGTGAGGTGAGTGATAGGTGAAATGAGGCCTGAAAAGTTCTTAATGAAATTTGCAAATCTGATGAACCATTGAATTCCTTTTTTGTCTGAGGGTACCGGCCATTCAAAAATTGCTGTGATCTTTTGGGGATCCATTGCAATTCCGGCAGTAGAGATGATCAGGCCCAGGAATGGAATGCTCTGTTGCTCAAAGTTGCATTTCTCTGCCTTAGCATATAGTCCATGCTGGCGAAGCCGTCCCAGAACGCATCTCACATGGTCTCGGTGTACCTCCAGAGATGTGGAGAAAATCAGAATGTCATCCAGGTAGATGTAATATATAAATGATGTAGCGCTGTAATAACTCATGAGTATGGTTATAAACATATCACTCTACTGACATCCAAAAGATAGCAATTGTGACATATATAAGTGATGTGTGCAATATAGAATACACTTATAAATATCCAAGTGATCATAAACAAGTGATCATATTATCATTGTCACACAGTGCTTCCCTATACAGGGTTATGCATCATCAGATAAGTGACTTATATAAACAATGGTGATAAAAAGTCCACTATATTCGGTGTCAAGTTGTGTCTCAAAAATCCACACAATGCAATGATCACACCATGTGCTGCTGTGCCAGTGCAGGTAGTGAGAAGTACTCCTATATGGCAGGCGTGCCCGCTCACTTTCCCCCTGCGACCCACAGGGGCCAAATAAGCCTCTTGGATCACCCTGGATCCTACACAATTCCTCCAGGCCAGAAATGACTCCACCACCTTCTATACTCTCTCCTCCTCCTTCCTCTATTCCTCTTTAGTCAGGCAATGGTAGGATGCTCATAAGTATGATGTTTGGGAATCCTGTGATTCACCAACCGTAGAGAAGTGCAACCATATATAAGTGTATTCTATATTGCACGCAGCACTTATATATGTCACAATTGCTATCTTTTGGATGTCAGTAGAGTGATATGTTTATAACCATACTCATGAGTTATTACAGCGCTACATCATTTATATATTAGATTTATTAGTTCTATCTTAAGGTGAGATTTGGATGTGAGCGGCTGTTCCTTTTACTCATCCTAGGAGACATAGAAGCGCAGGAGGATTTACATATATCATCCAGGTAGATGACAACAAAAACATCCAGGTAATCTCTGAAAATGTCATTAATGAAATGTTGGAAAGTAGCAGGCGCGTTGCATAACCCAAATGGCATGACCAGGTATTCAAAGTGGCCGAAACAGGTGCGGAAGGCCGTTTTCCATTCGTCCCTTTCCCGTATGTGGACCAGGTTTTATGTCCCTCTCAAATCCAACTTGGTGAAGATAGTGGCAGTCTTGAGTCTTTGGAATAGTTCAGGAACCAAGGGAAGGGGATACCGGTTCTTAACGGTAATCTTATTTAGTTTCTGATAATCCACGCAGGGCAGCAAGGACTTGTCCTTTTTTTCTACGAAGAATATTCCAGCTCCAGCTGGTGAAGTGGAGGGCCAAATGAACCCTTTCTGAAGATTCTCCTCGATATATTCCTTTAGAACTCCTAGTTCCCGTTCAGATAAGGAGAAGATCCGCCCAATGGAGATTTCAGACCCGGGAAGCAAATCGATCGGACAGTCAAAGGATCGATAAGGAGGAAGTGCATCTGCTCCCCGTTTACTGAATACGTCAAGATAGTCATGGTAAGCTGGAGGAATTGTTTGAGAGAGTTCCGTATCAGAGTCCATGCACAGTAGGGTAGGTGGACCTGAGGATACCTTGGGCAAACAATGTTCCTGGCAGTAAGAAGAGGGAAATTGGATCGAGCCCGACTTCCAGTTAATTTGAGGTTCGTGTGCCCCGTAGTCAAGGAAGGCCCAGTATGAGAGGAAACAGTGTGGCGGTGATAGCATCTAGAAGTAAAAATTCCTGATGATGGTTGGTTACTGTAGTATGGATTGGTGGGGTCTCTTTGTCTACCAGTCCGGATTTAATACGGCTTCCATCAGCAAGAAAAATGTTTAACCCGTGTTCTTTTGGCAGTAATGGGATATGTTGTTGGGCAGCAAAGTTTAAATCTATGAAGCAGCTGCAGGCCCCCGAGTCAATAATTGACGTCACCTACACAGTTCTTCCGGGATGCTGGAAGGAAATGGGAACAGCCAGGTGAGTTGAACTATTTGAACATGATGGAGGAGCAGCTGAAGAAACAAAGATGCACTTACGCATTTTAGCTGAGCAGGAATGCACATAATGGCCTGGTTCTCCACAGTATAAACAGAGGTTGTGGACCCGACATCTTTGGCATTCCTCGGTAGTTAGTGAAGGATGTATTAGCCCGAGTTGCATAGGTTCCGGGGCATCCGTATCCTCAGAATCCCGGGTTCTAGCAGGGGGATTGTGCTGGGCTGGAAACTTGGGTAGCACCCAGGTAGGCCTCAGAGCTTGGTTGGATCTTTCCAACCTGCGTTCATGTAGCCAACGGTCAATCTGGATGGCTAACGCAATCAGATCTTCCAAGGAACCAGGTATGCCTACCTGAGCTAGCTCGTCCTTGAGGGGTTCGGCCAGGCCCAGGTGGAACTGATGTCGTAGGGCTGCATCGTTCCAGTTTGTGTCACCACTCCATCGTCTAAAGTCTGAGACATAGTCCTCTGCTGCTTGGCAACCCTGTTGAAGCGCATGTAGTGCTGCTTCAGCTGTAGTTGTCCGCTGTGGATCGTCGTATAGCTGGGCCATGGCATTGAAGAATGTAGTCATGGTGTTTAGGTGTGGATGGTGACTCTTAAGCAGGCGGTGGGCCCAACCCTGAGGTTCTCCCTGCAGCAAGGAGATGATGAACCCCACCTTAACAGTCTCTGTGGAGAAAGTTTGTGCTTGCAGGTCAAAATACAGCTGACATGCGTTTCTGAATGCCCTGAATTTACTTTGATCCCCATTAAATCGTTCTGGAGTAGGCACACAAGGTTAAGGTGAAGGTAACTGGACCACCGTACTAGTACGGGTTTCTGAGGAATCACTGGCCGAGGGAGAAGTAGCCGGATCTGTTGGTACAGAAGCGGGTGTAGCCAAGGTTTGGATACGTTCTTCCAAATGTGCATATCCATCCTGTAAGATCTTAACAGCCTGGGTAAGTGCGGTCAAATGATGACATATATCATCCAGGGGAGAAGGTCCTCTTCCAGGCTCAGACATGGCCATATGGTACTGTCACGACTCTAGCGGTAGCTCTATAGGTCCACAGTTTGGGGTTCCCTAGGGTGCGGGGTCTAAGCCCCAGTCTGCTTGTTCACCAGATCCCCTGATGGTGGGGATGGACTTGGAGCAGGCTGAGACCAGGTTGTGGCCCCAAGGTATGCCCAGCTGCGGTAGAGGAGACTTCTAGTGTCACGTAATTTAGTAGTGAGCCTGATGTGAAAAGGCAGAGCAGATCAGAGCAGGATGCAGATGGATCCATGTGGCAGGTAGCGGAGTCAGGCGGGCCGGGTTTGGTGTCTGAAAAGGCGGAGCAGACCAGAGCAGCAGGCAGAAGCATAGTCGGGTTACAGGCCAGGTTCAGCAACAGGAGGTCAGAATGACCAGGAGCAGGCAGAAGAATATCCAGAGACAAGCCAGGGGTCAGGGCAGGAGAAGGTCAATGGTAGTCAGGAGCAGGCTAGGTTCGGCAACAGGAAACAACTCAGAGTCAGGAATCACAGGCAAAGGAATAAGACCATACGGCAATTTGGATCCTGCAGTGGCCCGTTTAAATAGCCCACCCGGCACCGATAGGCACGCCTGGGTCCTAGTGCCTGCCCACCGCCGTCATTGGTGACAGATGTGCCTGGGTCTAGTGCCCGCCTTCCTGTATTCCTTGTCAGGATCCTGCGCATGCGCAGATTTATGCACCGCGGCAATCTTCCCTGACACTGTTGTTGAGTCCTGCAATCACATTATCAGCTCCTTGTAAAACTATTATCTCTTTCCAATAAAATCTATGAACAAGAGAAGATATGGACCCCACAATTCCTCTATATACTCCACAATTCTCCCATGTGGACACCTCGTAAGTGGTTCTCCAGTATAGACTCCCAGTTTGGGGAACTCATTTAGAAGAAGCCGTCAGCTAGAATCAAACTCACTACTATACAGTATGGTGAAGACCAAGGAGGCCTAGCAATACCAAATGCTAGACTTTATATTATAGCTGCCCAACTTCAACATCTTACCAGGTGGGACTTAGTAGACACATCAGATCCCATCCATCGATTGCTACTTCCATCAGATACAGATTTCACATCACTCTCACACTTGTTAATGGGCTTCAGATGGCACCAGTGGGAAAGGCATGATCTCTCATCTATTTATTCCCGTCTTTTGACTCTTACCGAAGACTTATAGAAAGAAATGGAAAACAGTCAGAGGAAATAAGAGAAAGTGGTGGGAGATGATTTTGACCTCCATACCTCTCATCTCTCTATCCTCTTCACAGAAACTCAGTCATTTCTTTTGCATAGAGCTTTCAGGACTCCAGCTCAATTGTTCAGCTAGGACAGGAGGGATTTCCCCTTTGACCCCACTTGTAGCGGTGATGTCGGGGATTTGATACGTGTTTTGGAGATATTCAAAAAGTGGAACGATATGACCAGTGTTATAATGTTGATATTCAATATTCCTCAGGTGTGCCTCTTGGTGTCAATAGAGGAGGAATTATTTACACCTCCTCCTATTACAAGTCATATAGCAATAGTGAGGCTTCTGTTTATTTACCATAAAAATATCCCAATCTTGGCTATCATCTCAAACTCCCAGCAGACAACAGTGGATTGAGCAGGTGATCTCCACATTAACATGTGAAAAACAAACTTACCAACATTGTAATTCCCCCAGGAGATGTATGTCTGGCAGAACTGGCTGGATACTCCTTGTTCTCTCCTAGTTAGTTCTTCATAGGATTTTAAAATCTTATCTCTTTTAGCCCCATAGAAGGAGAACGGCCAGTTGTATCCTACTGAATGGTGACTACATTGGAGACCCATACTTGGGGTATGATCCTGTAGACATGGGCCTCATTGATCGGTGTCAGCTATCTATGTATGTACTGGGGGGAGTTACTTGCCGTGTACAGCTGAATTGTTCTAGGTTGTTTGTTCTTTTCTCTGTTCATTTGTTTATAAAAGGTAAAAGTGACACCATAGACAAAGCAAGTTATTGTTCTGTATGATCTGTAACAGTGCCACAACCGCCTATACATGAGAATGTATGACTCCATTGTCTGGGCTGAATGTTGGGAATACTGTGCGCACTTATAAACTTTATTAATAAAATCTATTTGATTTAAAAAAATACTGTAGATAATGCTGTACATATTCTTTCTATTCATAAGATATATTTAGTAATAAACATTAAAAATAGAAAGCAACTTTATGTAGCCCTTTATATAGAATTCTATCTTTTTTCTTTCTCTACAGGTAGATTGATGAACCAGGTTTTTGGGACTTTTTTGTCTTCATGAATACAGCTGAGTCACATGGAAAATAAAACACATGGGTGTCTTAATTGACTGAAAGTCTTTATTGCAGCTCACTGGAGGATTCACATGGGATACAAGTCATATCTGTGTTCTAAAAGTCATGGTTTGGATCCTCTTCCACATTGATCCAGCAGGAGAAAAGTAATTTCAGTGTTCTGGAAGTGACAATGGCTTTACAATAAAGTCCAACCCCAGTATACATAAGAGGAGTCATTTCAAACTACTTGTTTGTAGATTTTACAATGGAGAGAAAATATATCACACACCAGAAGGCTTGCAAGGGAGATAAGCGATATCCTTGTTCTGAATGTGACAAAACTTTTACAAGCAAGAGATACCTTATAATACACCAAAGAGTTCACACTGGAGAAAAGCCATATCAGTGTTCTGAATGTGATAAGGCTTTTACTCAGAAGTCAGATCTTATTAAACACAAGAGGATTCACACTGGAGAGAAGCCATATCAGTGTTATGAATGTGATAAAGCTTTTACAGTGAAGTCACATCTTAATAGACACCAGAGGATTCACACTGGAGAGAAGCCATATCAGTGTTCTGGATGTGATAAAGCTTTTACACAGAAGTCAAGTCTTAACACACACCAGAGGCTTCACACTGGACAAAGGTCATATCAGTGTTCTGAATGTGATAAAGCTTTTACAGTGAAGTCGCATCTTATCACACACCAGAGGATTCACACTGGAGAGAAGTCATATCAGTGTTCTGAATGTGAAAAAGCTTTTACTCAGAAGTCAAGTCTTCTCACACACCAGAGGATTCACATTGGAGAGAAGCCATATCAGTGTTCTGAATGTGATAAAGCTTTTATACGGAAGCCACATCTTATCACACACCAGAGGATTCACACTGGAGAGAAGCCATATCAGTGTTCTCAATGTGATAAAGGTTTTATTCAGAAGTCAGATCTTATCAGACACCAGAGGATTCACACTGGAGAGAAGTCATATCAGTGTTCTGAATGTGATAAAGCTTTTACAGTGAAGTCACATCTTATCACACACCAGAGGGTTCACACTGGAGAGAAGTCATATCAGTGTTCTCAATGTGATAAAGCTTTTACTCATAAGTCACATCTTATCAGACACCAGAGGATTCACAATGGAGAGAAGTCATATCAGTGTTCTAAATGTGATAAAGCTTTTATACAGAAGTCACATCTTATCAGACACCAGAGGATTCACAATGGAGAGAAGTCATATCAGTGTTCTGAATGTGATAAAGCTTTTACACGGAAGTCATACCTTATCGCACACCAGAGGATTCACACTGGAGAGAAGTCATTTTAATGCTCTCAATGTGACAAAACTTTTTCAGTTAATGCCGGTCTAATCTATCACCGGAGGATTCACAAATCTCAGCATAGATTATATTCTGGAAAAAAGGAATATTAAAGAAGTTTCAGGTGTCACAAGTTAGTTTCACATCCCCAATGTCATCCCACAAGCTAGAGAAGAAGGGAAAAGATAAAATGCTACTTTAAGAGAAACAAACTAAAATCTGAGCAAACTGGAATGTAATGATTGGATGAACTGAGTTTAGTGCTTATGTCCATCAATACACAACTAGAAGGGATTTGAATATTTTATCGCTTGACAATTTTAAGATAAGCATCCATAACTGAACAGCTTCCCTCATGATTCTCATCTTTATCATGGAGCTTTGAATGAACATGTAATGCATTTTCATGATACACCAACTGATTTGTGTTTCCAAGCATTTTCCTCATTTCTGGATCCTGAGGTAATACATGACCAGCACTGCCTCAGTACCAGAGACTAGGATGGGGTCTATTATCTTACCAAGTCTCTGAAGCCTCAGTGGGAGAGTCCATTCCAGGTTCTTCTGACTATTGATACATCATCAGCCAGGCTTGAGGTCTCCAGCTAAGCCCACCTTGTCCACTCCTCCCATTACCTGTTCCATCTCCTCTCCCATTATCAATGCCTTCTTTCCACATTTCATCTCTCATTGATATTATTATTATTATTGTTATTATATAGGATTTATATGGCGCCAACAGTTTGCTCAGCGCTTTACAATATAACGGGAGACAATACAGTAACCATACAGTTTAATACAAGAGGGATAGGAGGGCCCTACTCCTCAGAGCTTACAATCTACGAGGGAGTGGCTAGTGGTACAAAAGGTAGTAACTGTGGAGGATGGACTGGTTGGAAGAGTAAAATATTCCATTATTAGCTGAGGGCAGGATAGGCTTCCCTGAAGATATAGGTTTTCAGAAATTACCTAAAAGTGAGCAGAGTAGGCAATAGTCTGATAAATTGGGGTAGAGAGTTCCAGAGGATGGGGGAAGCTCTGGAGACGAGAATGGGAGGAGGAGACAAGGGAGCTAGAGAGCAGGAGGTTGTACGAGGAGCGGAGAGTACGGTTTGGGTGATATTTGGAGACAAGATCGGTGATGTAATTTGGGGCAGAGTTATAAATGGCTTTATATGTTATTGTTAGTGTTTTGAATTTTCTCCGTTGGGCAATGGGAAGCCAGTGAAGGGATTGGCAGAGAGGGGTGGAGGACACTGAATGGAGGCCAGTGGAGGGATTGGCAGAGAGGGGTGGAGGACACTGAGTGGAGGCCATTGAAGGGATTGGCAGAGAGGGGTGGAGGCCAGTGGAGGGATTGGCAGAGAGGGTGGAGGCCAGTGGAGGGATTGGCAGAGAGGGTGGAGGCCAGTGAAGGGATTGGCAAAGAGAGGTGGAGGACACTGAATGGAGGCCAGTGGAGGGATTGGCAGAGGGGGATGGAGGACAATGAATGGAAGCCAGTGGAGGGATTGGTGGAGGACACTGAATGGAGGCCAGTGGAGGGATTGGCAGAGAGGGGTGGAGGACACTTAGTGGAGGCCAGTGGAGGGATTGGCAGAGAGGGTGGAGGCCAGTGAAGGGATTGGCAAAGAGAGGTGGAGGACACTGAATGGAGGCCAGTGGAGGGATTGGCAGAGGGGGATGGAGGACACTGAATGGAGGCCAGTGGAGGGATTGGTGGAGGACACTGAATGGAGGCCAGTGGAGGGATTGGCAAAGAGAGGTGGAGGACACTGAATGGAGGCCAGTGGAGGGATTGGCAGAGGGGGATGGAGGACACTGAGTGGAGGCCAGTGGAGGGATTGGTGGAGGACACTGAATGGAGGCCAGTGGAGGGATTGGCAGATAAGGATGGCTGATACAGAATGGTTTGTAAGGTGGATATCAGCAGCATTCATGATAGACTGAAGAAGGGATAGCCTGCAATGAGGTCGGCCAATGAGGAGGGAGTTACAATAGTCGAGGCGTGATATAACAAAGGAGTGAATAAGTTGCTTAGTGGTTTCCGAGGTTAAGAACGGCCATATCTTGGAGATGTTGTGGAGGTGAAGTCTACAAGATTTGGACAGTGATTGGATTTCGGGCTGAAATGACAGATGGGAGTCTAGGATTACACCTAGCGCCCTGGTATGAGGGGAGGGACTGATGATTGTGTTATTGATCTTGATGGAGAAGTCAGGGAAGGGGGCACAGGCTGGGGGGAATACTAAGAGCTCAGTTTTGGAAAGATTGAGTTTGAGGAAGTGGAGTGACATCCATGCCGATATGTCACTTAGTAGGGTAGTAATGCGAAAGGAGACTGAAGGGGTGAGGTGTGGAGGAGACTGAAGGGGTGAGGTGTGGAGGAGACTGAAGGGGTGAGGTGAGGGGTAGAAAGATAGATTTGTATGTCATCAGGATAGAGATGGTACTTAAAGCCATGGGAGTTTATCAAGTGACCAAGGGAGGAGGTGTAGATGGAGAAGAGTAGGGGTCCAAGGACAGAACCTGGAGGGACCCCTACAGAAAGAGGGAGTGAAGAGGAGGAGGCAGAGTTAAAGGTAACGCTGAATGAGCTCTGTGATAGGAGGAGAACCAGGAGAGCGCAGAGTCTTGGAGGCCAAGAGAGTGGAGTTTTTTGAGGAGGAGGGGATGGTCAACCGTATCAAAAGCTGCAGAGAGGTCATGTAGTAAGAGTAAGGAGCAGTGGCCATTGGTTGGGATGAGTACGGAGTAGTGGCCATTGGTTGGGATAAGTACGGAGTAGTGGCCATTGGTTGGGATGAGTACGGAGTAGTGGCCATTGGTTGGGATGAGTACGGAGTAGTGGCCATTGGTTGGGATGAGTACGGAGTAGTGGCCATTGGTTGGGATGAGTACGGAGTAGTGACCATTGGTTGGGATGAGTACGGAGCAGTGGCCATTGGTTGGGATGAGTACGGAGTAGTGGCCATTGGTTGGGATGAGTACAGAGTAGTGGCCATTGGTTTTAGCAGTTAGTAGATCATTAGTGAGTTTTAGTAGGGCAGTTTCAGTGGAGTGTAGTGAGGAATGCCAGACTGTAAAGGGTCGAGAAGGTTGTTGTCGGTGAGGTGGGAGGAGCTCAGGCAATTGTAGACTAAGAGTTCTAATAGTTTAGAGGTAAATGGCAGCAGGGAGATGGGTCTTAAGTTGTTCAGGTTGGTGGGGTCCAGGGAGGGATTTTTGAGTATGGGAGTGATGTGCGCATGCTTTAGAGGGGAGGGGAAGGCACCAGTAGAGAGGGAGAGATTGAAGATGTGAGTGAGGGAGCATAGGATGGAAGAAGAGGGTGACCGTAGTAGTTGTGAGAGGACAGGATCCAGGGGGCAGGTAGTGAGACGGGCTTCTGAGGAAACCTTAGTGACCTCTTCGGTAGTAGCGAGGTCAGAAGAGGAAAGTGTTGAGGGAGGTTTAGTATAAGGTATGCTAAGTGGGATGGATGTCTGTGCAGTGGAGATGCTCCTATGAATTGCATCAACCTTGTTTTTGAAATGATTTGCAATCTCGTGAGCAGTGAGTGAGGTACTGGGTGGGGGTGGAGAAAGTTGAGAGTTAGAAGTAGAGAAGAGACGACGAGGACTGGATGACAAGCTATTGATGAGAGTGACAAAGTAGGCTTGTCTGGGAGCATGGAGGGAGGAATTGTATGTGAAGAAAGCAGATTTATATCGGGTGAATGCTTGGTGAGATTTGGTTTTACACCACATTCGCTCCAGCACACGACTATGTCGTTTAAGATCTCTGGTGTTGTCAGTCTGCCAAGGTTGTAATGGTCGGGGCCTGATGCTTCATGTGGTCAGAAGAGAAAGTGAGTCTAATGTGGATGAAAGTGAACTGATGTAGACAGCAGTGGCCAGGTCAGGGCAGGACAGGGGAGAGATTCTGTCATAGAGTTGGTCAGTTGCAGAGTGGAAAGGAGAAGGGTTCAGGTTGTGAAGGTTTCTGCAGGTGATTGCTGCTTGGAGGGATAAGTGTTTGAAGATGAGGAGACTGTGAAGGTGATGAGATTGTGATCAGAGAGAGGAAAGGGGGTGTTTGTGAGGTTGTAGGATATCCTCTCATGGGTGACAACCTTTCAGGCAGGTCTGCGGCTGTGACACCAGCTAGAAAGAAGTCTCTGTTCAGTGAGAAAACAACATCCCAAGCTGATGCAGGCCTTCCAATACTGAGTTACTGCTGATTTAGGGGATGTATTCAGCAGTAAAACGTAAGCCCAGCTGGCCACTTGTGTTCCATGTGGTTCTGCCAAATGGGATTCCATCAGGTGAAGATCAGAAATCCTTGTTCCATGTTTTCTCTTTCCAGCTATTACTCCTCTCCATAGACTAATCACACAATACAACTGCCAGAGATCTGAACTTACAAAGTGCTGAGTGTGCGGTCATATTCCTACCACTTCTTCCGGGGGACTGACATTCCTCTTATTGGGGTTCACAATAATCACTCTGAGTGCACACATCTCTTTTTGGTGTAAAGTTTGTAAAGAAAACTTCTTCTCCCTGGAAATATTACAACGTTGGCACCAAAGTGTAACTATGGGCAAAATCAATAATGACATTAATAATGAAATCTGTCATTAGCAGAGCAGGTTTTGTTTTTCTGAGTCTCCTTTTGTTTTATTTTTTGTTGTCCCTCCAAGTAGATTGTTTGTTTTTGTACTTCCTGTAGAAGGCCAAGTCTTTTGGGAAAAATGGCAGTTGGAGGGGTTGGGTAAATCCTATAACACTGCTGGGGGTGCTCACAACTGTCAGTTGTCACTCATATGGGGGTTGGACCTTATAGAGAACCTGTTGCTGTAACTGCTGTAGAAGCGTTAGCTGAAGTTGGGCTTTACTTGTTGTGTGTCTTACTTATAATCTATCTAAGACTTCCCTGTACAGGGTGACAACGCTGCTGTGTAATGTTCCTGCAGAATGATCAGGGTTGTCACCCTGTTACAGAAGGTGGGAAAATAACAGATGTACAGACAGGACCAACAGCTGATACAACTATGTTGCAGAGGGAACTCTGGGAATGCTAATGACAGATTGCATTACACATTCAGTTAGCAGACTTCCTGCTGTTGGTCTGATGTTTGAATTGTGTTCTGATATTTACTGTCCTGCTGTAAAAGGTGTAAATGATCGCCGGCATGTTTCCTGTAGTAGCAGGGACTACAAACTCATATCAGGAATAGTAGGATGATAAAATGTAAGTTAATAGATAGGGCCGCGCCCCTACAATAAGGTATATCTATATAAATTATATATTAGATTGTTATTAATAAACACTGGCTGGATTTTATCATGAATAATTCACATATGAAAAAATAAGAGAAATCCTTATAAAGTACAGCAAAAAGATTTTCTGGATATATATGTGTGAATTTTTGTTTTTAAATAAGAAATTAATAATAAATATGAATAATAGAAAAATATATAAAACATAAATAAAAATAAAAAATATAAATGAAATATAATCACAAAATTTTGAAAATGAAAAGATGAAAAAGAATGTAAAAATGAAATGGTGTCCAAAGTCTATGAATAATAGCGGAGTATTCTATTCGTGTCCACAATAGTAATTGCTGTATATAAGGAACTGTAGAAATAAATCCTTGCTTGAATATTGACCCTTTTATGGGCTCACCTTCTTGTTAGCCTATTGCTGGGCTGACACAGCTTTTAAGAGGTTTGTATTGATGAGATCCTTTGGACCTCCCCTGGGTTTTCCTGGATTGGTCACTTCTAATGTGCTTGTATGGACATGATGATCTCTGCTTCCTTCTGATGCTGGATGTGGCTCCATCTCCCTATTTTTCTCCTCGTTAGTATAGTGGAAGAAAGAAGAGATATTTGGTGCCTTATCGTTTTAATAAAAAGATTTATTTAATGCCCTCTATATGACCTCACATGTCAATCATTTCAATGCGCTTTGTAATAGATAAAACCGCTAAATGCGGATGTGACAGGCTTCCTCCGTGTGTCTACACACACTGTCTATACTCGCCGTTACTGAAGTTGGGTTACCGTGGTGACATCAAAGCCACTCCCCAACGCGTTGCGCCACAGGGTCACGTGGCTTCTTCCGGGGGATGTGATAGGACAATCACCTTGCCTGGACTTCTTTTATAATAGTTTGGCGCCATTTTCTTGAAGTATGTATGGTCGCGGCCATCTTTTTGGGGCCAAATCTTTATAGCTATCATTATGGACAGCTGTATTGATCAAATTGAGACAATGTTGCTAATTGTGATGTTGTTTGTGTGAAAACATGTAACGGTTATATCCACTGTTTAACAACCCTGTATACGTCGGCTATAGACTGTGCATGTAATTGGCAACAGGGAAGTCGGTCACATTTACTTTTAACAATAAGGTTTAATCCAAAATTTATTACAAAATGCATATACAAAAAATAGAAAAAAGAAAAAATCCGTACATATATATATAATTAATTAAAAACAGTATAAAGTGCTTTATATTGACTTCCAACTACTAGTTTTTTAGTTTTTAGGAATAGTAGGATGGTTACCTACCCATGGGGGGGTCACCTTTTTGGATTTGGGGGAAACATTTCAGATGGTTTCTTTCCATTAATGACATCAACAAGGAGAGTCTCACTTCACTAACAATAGGAGAGCCAATCACAGGCCAGTAACATTTCATGGTGTCTCAATGTATTGCAGAATGTTTAATCCCCATTGGTCCAATGGATTACTAGTCCTTCCATATACATTGCTTCTTGTGTGGAAGGAGAGCCCTAAAATGGCTTCCCTTCAATTCCACCCATAGCTGTACTTTAGGTGATGTTGCCCCTTCCCCATATCTGTAATGGAAAGCCTCAATTTCTCCCAATACTCCCCTGGCCTTCCAGTGAGAAGAAACATTTTCTCTGGAGTGGAGATGTTTTATGCAGTGAGCCCTTCATAGACGGGATGGGGAATCTAAGTAATCTAAGATAAGTAAGATGAACCGGTGTACTGGAGTCATGGATCAGATAACCAATGACACCATTGATGGTATAGCCGAGCTGACAGCAGAAGTGGCTCCATCACCTAAGGTGGTGTCACAGAACTGCATGGCGGCTAACTATCTCTCGGAAGATCAAGGCGAAGCCTACAAACTGGTGTCAGAGAGTGTTGTACATTTATATAAGACTTGAGGATCTCAGAAGGAGATATCTACACAAGGTAAAGGAGTTCCAACAGTCACCTGGGTGGGGGGAAGTGGGATCCATTTTCTTGGATGGGTTTAGTTGGAACTTGGTTGAGTAATATGGTGGCTTTGCTTCTTAGGCCATTAGTTGCTACTATAGATTTGATGATAATTGTATACATTGTTGCTGTTGTGTCTTTCGCTGTCAGTTGATTTTGCTTGTTTATGCACATGATTACATTCACACTGTTAGAACAGAAGATTGTTTAAAGCCCCCTAAATATTGTGTTTTATTTTCTCAAAGCAGAGACCCTGGAGAATAAAATGGTGGTGGTTAAAATTTTTTTGTCACGCAATATTAGCGCAGCTGTCTATGAAATGCATATTTTCAGTAAAAAAACACTAACAATAATTACAGTGCAGAAAAACACAATATATGACCTAATTTGATGAAAAATGAAAGATGAGGTTGGCATCAAGTATATAGATACCAAACATGTCAAGTAGAGATGAGCGAAGTATTCAAAAATTCGATTAGACTGATTCGGCGAATTCGTGGAAAAATTTCGATTCGAGTCGAATATATTCGCTGTGAATTTAACTTAAAAAAGGGTGTTTCTAGGCTTCAGAGAGACTTAATATTAGTGCTGAACACTGTACCTTTAATTTAAATGCCCTTGGAGTCTGCTGGGGAAGAGAAATAATACTGTCAGTCAGTATGACATGCAGATGAGTGCCGTCGATCTTAGAATCACCGCACACTTCACTCATTTGGCCAGTCATGGGGCCAAAACCAGAGTGTGGAGCCACAGTGTGGCGGTGGAGGCAGCAGCAATGGGAGGCCATACAGCACCCTATGACAAAAATGGAAACCACCAGCAGTGTGAGGAGACCTGAAAGTGGCACATGGCAGAGTGTGGCGATGGAGACAGCAGCAATGGGAGGCCGTACAGGGACCCATGACACACTCTGGACCTGGCAGCAGCATGAGGAGGCGGTACAGGGGCCCATGGCAGATTACGGGCCTGGCAGCAGCATGAGGAGTCGGTACGGGGGCCCATGGCAGATTACGGGCCTGGCAGCAGCAATGGGAGGCGGTACAGGGACCCATGACACACTCTGGACCTGGCAGCAGCATGGGGAGGCGGTACAGGGGCCCATGACAGATTACGGGCCTGGCAGCAGCATGAGGAGTCGGTACGGGGGCCCATGACACACTCTGGACCTGGCAGCAGCATGAGGAGGCGGTACAGGGGCGCATGACAGATTACGAGCCTGGCAGCAGCAACTTGGACAGGAGGACGTTCAGCTTCTGCACCGTCTGGTGCGTGCTCGCAAACTGTTGTCTCTTGGAAACGGATTCCAAGAAAGACTGCTGATGGAATCCGTGAAGAGGAGTAGCAGGAGAAGGAGCATCTGAACGAGCGGAATATGCCAACAAGCGACAACAGGGGCCCATGACAGATTACGGGCCTGGCAGCAGCATGAGGAGTCGGTACGGGGGCCCATGGCAGATTAGGGGCCTGGCAGCAGCTATGGGAGGCCCGTAATCTGCCAGCACCCTATGACAAAAAATGAAACCCACCAGCAGTGTGAGGAGACCTGAAAGTGGCACATGGCAGAGTGTGGCGATGGAGACAGCAGCAATGGGAGGCCGTACAGGGACCCATGAGAGACTCTGGACCTGGCAGCAGCATGAGGAGGCGGTATAGGGGCCCATGGCAGATTAGGGGCCTGGCAGCAGCTATGGGAGGCCCGTAATCTGCCAGCACCCTATGACAAAAAATGGAATACACCAGCAGTGTGAGGAGACCTGAAAGTGGCACATGGCAGAGTGTGGCGATGGAGACAGCAGCAATGGGAGGCCGTACAGGGACCCATGAGAGACTCTGGACTTGGCAGCAGCATGAGGAGGCAGTATAGGGGCCCATGGCAGATTAGGGGCCTGGCAGCAGCTATGGGAGGCCCGTAATCTGCCAGCACCCTATGACAAAAAATGTAACACACCAGCAGTGTGAGGAGACCTGAAAGTGGCACATGTTTGGGGCATGATTCATTGCGGATTTAGTCAGTTGTGTCAGGAACTGGTGGTTTGAAATCCAGACTAATCCACGCCTGATTCATTTTCACAAATGTCAGTCTCTCCACACTTTGGGTGGACAGTCGTGTCCTCCGCGGAGTTGCAATACCTCCTGCCGCACTAAACACGCGCTCCGATGCCACGCTACTGGCCGGGCATGACAGCCTTTCAAGGGCAAATTCAGCTAGTTGGGGCCAAAGGTCAAGTTTCGTTGCCCAGTAGTCAAGGGGATTGTCTACCTCGGTTGGCAGGGTGCTGTCCAAGTAGGCCTAAGCCTGTTGTTTGAGGTCCTGCTCCAGGTCCACCTGATGCTGCTGCTGCTGCTGCTGCTGCTGCGGCTGGTTAGTAGTTTCCTCACTGCGCTGGTGAAGAAAGCTACTCATCATCGACTGCAGACTGAGGCAGCCGCTGCTGGTGGAGCTGCCACTGCTCCTACCACCCCACCCCTCCCCTGCTGCCATGGCAGCGGAACGCGAGCGCACAGGGCCCACAGTGTCTGAGGATGGACGTTGGCGCAGACAGGCAGAGACCAGCTGACTACATAGGTGGTTTTTATAGTATGTTATTTTGGCCTCCCTCTCAGCAGGTGTGAAAAAGGCCACCATTTTTGAACGGTAGCGAGGGTCCAACAAGGTGGACAGCCAAAAGTCATCCCTCTGTCTGATGGTTATTATTCGGCTGTCGCTACGCAAGCAACCGAGCATGCTATGGGCCATTTGTGCCAAGGAATGCGAGGGACTCCCTGCCTCTATCTCCACAGCATACTGCCACGGTGCGTCTGGGTCCTCTGTCTCCTCCTCCTCCTCTACCAGATGCTCCTGCTCCTCCACTCCTGTCCGCTGAGTGGAAAGACCACCCATTTCACTCAATAATTCCTGAGCACCAATGTCCTCCTCTACCTCCTCCTCTTCTTCCTGTCCTGCCCCCACAGGGGTCATGTGGCGTTGAGATCTGTGCGCCACGTCTACCGCACCCTGACCAGCCATTGTTAACAGCATTTGTTCCAGGACGTGCAACAGAGGAATGACGTCGTTCATCCCATAGTCCTGCCGACTCACGAATAGCGTGGCCTCCTCAAAGGGCCTGAGCAAGCGCAGGTGTCACGCATGAGCTGCCAATGGCTGACATCTAAGTTACACAGGGAGTACCTTTATCCGCTTTTAAATCTGTGATGGCCTTTTGCTGTTCGTAAAGGCGGTCTAACATATGTAGGGTTGAATTCCACCTTGTTGCAACATCACAGCATGAGGAGTCGGTATAGGGGCCCATGGCAGATTAGGGGCCTGGCAGCAGCTATGGGAGGCCCGTAATCTGCCAGCACCCTATGTCAAAAAATTCAACACACCAGCAGTGTGAGGAGACCTGAAAGTGGCACATGGCATGAGAGACTGTGGACCTGGCAGCAGCATGAGGAGGCGGTATAGGGGCCCATGACAGACTCAGGACTTGGCAGCAGCATGAGGAGGCGGTATATAGAGGCCTATGGCAGATTAGGGGCCTGGCAGCAGCTATAGGAGGCCCGTAATCTGCCAGCACCCTATGTCAAAAAATTCAACACACCAGCAGTGTGAGGAGACCTGAAAGTGGCACATGGCATGAGACACTGTGGACCTGGCAGCAGCATGAGGAGGCGGTATATAGGGGCCCATGGCAGATTAGGGGCCTGGCAGCAGCTATGGGAGGCCCGTAATCTGCCAGCAACCTATGTCAAAAAATTCTACACACCAGCAGTGTGTGAGGAGACCTGAAAGTGGCACATGGCAGAGTGTGGCGATGGAGACAGCAGCAATGGGAGACCGTACAGGGACCCATGAGAGACTCTGGACTTGGCAGCAGCATGAGGAGGCGGTCTAGGGGCCCATGGTAGATTAGGGGCCTGGCAGCAGCAATGGGAGGCCCGTAATCTGCCAGCACCCTATGTCAAAAAATTCTACACACCAGCAGTGTGTGAGGAGACCTGAAAGTGGCACATGGCAGAGTGTGGCGATGGAGACAGCAGCAATGGGAGGCCGTACAGGGACCCATGAGAGACTCTGGACTTGGCAGCAGCATGAGGAGGCGGTATAGGGGCCCATGGCAGATTAGGGGCCTGGCAGCAGCAATGGGAGGCCCGTAATCTGCCAGCACCCTATGTCAAAAAATTCTACACACCAGCAGTGTGTGAGGAGACCTGAAAGTGGCACATGGCAGAGTGTGGCGATGGAGACAGCAGCAATGGGAGGCCGTACAGGGACTCATGAGAGACTCTGGACCTGGCAGCAGCATGAGGAGGTGGTATATAGGGGCCGATGGCAGATTAGGGGCCTGGCAGCAGCTATAGGAGGCCCGTAATCTGCCAGCACCCTATGTCAAAAAATTCTACACACCAGCAGTGTGAGGAGACCTGAAAGTGGCACATGGCAGAGTGTGGCGATGGAGACAGCAGCAATGGGAGGCCGTACAGGGAACCATGAGAGACTCTGGACCTGGCAGCAGCATGAGGAGGCGGTATATAGGGGCCTATGGCAGATTAGGGGCCTGGCAGCAGCTATAGGAGGCCCATAATCTGCCAGCATTCTATGTCAAAAAATTCAACACACCAGCAGTGTGAGGAGACCTGAAAGTGGCACATGGCATGAGACACTGTGGACCTGGCAGCAGCATGAGGAGGCGGTATATAGGGGCCCATGGCAGATTAGGGGCCTGGCAGCAGCTATGGGAGGCCCGTAATCTGCCAGCACCCTATGTCAAAAAATTCTACACACCAGCAGTGTGTGAGGAGACCTGAAAGTGGCAAATGGCAGAGTGTGGCGATGGAGACAGCAGCAATGGGAGGCCGTACAGGGACCCATGAGAGACTCTGGACTTGGCAGCAGCATGAGGAGGCGGTATAGGGGCCCATGGCAGATTAGGGGCCTGGCAGCAGCAATGGGAGGCCCGTAATCTGCCAGCACCCTATGTCAAAAAATTCTACACACCAGCAGTATGTGAGGAGACCTGAAAGTGGCACATGGCAGAGTGTGGCGATGGAGACAGCAGCAATGGGAGGCCGTACAGGGACCCATGAGAGACTCTGGACTTGGCAGCAGCATGAGGAGGCGGTATAGGGGCCCATGGCAGATTAGGGGCCTGGCAGCAGCAATGGGAGGCCCGTAATCTGCCAGCACCCTATGTCAAAAAATTCTACACACCAGCAGTGTGTGAGGAGACCTGAAAGTGGCACATGGCAGAGTGTGGCGATGGAGACAGCAGCAATGGGAGGCCGTACAGGGACCCATGAGAGACTCTGGACTTGGCAGCAGCATGAGGAGGCGGTATAGGGGCCCATGGCAGATTAGGGGCCTGGCAGCAGCAATGGGAGGCCCGTAATCTGCCAGCACCCTATGTCAAAAAATTCTACACACCAGCAGTATGTGAGGAGACCTGAAAGTGGCACATGGCAGAGTGTGGCGATGGAGACAGCAGCAATGGGAGGCCGTACAGGGACCCATGAGAGACTCTGGACTTGGCAGCAGCATGAGGAGGCGGTATAGGGGCCCATGGCAGATTAGGGGCCTGGCAGCAGCAATGGGAGGCCCGTAATCTGCCAGCACCCTATGTCAAAAAATTCTACACACCAGCAGTGTGTGAGGAGACCTGAAAGTGGCACATGGCAGAGTGTGGCGATGGAGACAGCAGCAATGGGAGGCCGTACAGGGACCCATGAGAGACTCTGGACTTGGCAGCAGCATGAGGAGGCGGTATAGGGGCCCATGGCAGATTTGGGGCCTGGCAGCAGCAATGGGAGGCCCGTAATCTGCCAGCACCCTATGTCAAAAAATTCTACACACCAGCAGTGTGTGAGGAGACCTGAAAGTGGCACATGGCAGAGTGTGGCGATGGAGACAGCAGCAATGGGAGGCCGTACAGGGACCCATGAGAGACTCTGGACTTGGCAGCAGCATGAGGAGGCGGTATAGGGGCCCATGGCAGATTAGGGGCCTGGCAGCAGCAATGGGAGGCCCGTAATCTGCCAGCACCCTATGTCAAAAAATTCTACACACCAGCAGTGTGTGAGGAGACCTGAAAGTGGCACATGGCAGAGTGTGGCGATGGAGACAGCAGCAATGGGAGGCCGTACAGGGACCCATGAGAGACTCTGGACCTGGCAGCAGCATGAGGAGGCGGTATATAGGGGCCTATGGCAGATTAGGGGCCTGGCAGCAGCTATGGGAGGCCCGTAATCTGCCAGCACCCTATGTCAAAAAATTCTACACACCAGCAGTGTGTGAGGAGACCTGAAAGTGGCACATGGCAGAGTGTGGCGATGGAGACAGCAGCAATGGGAGGCCGTACAGGGAACCATGAGAGACTCTGGACCTGGCAGCAGCATGAGGAGGCGGTATATAGGGGCCTATGGCAGATTAGGGGCCTGGCAGCAGCTATAGGAGGCCCATAATCTGCCAGCACCCTATGTCAAAAAATTCAACACACCAGCAGTGTGAGGAGACCTGAAAGTGGCACATGGCATGAGACACTGTGGACCTGGCAGCAGCATGAGGAGGCGGTATATAGGGGCCCATGGCAGATTAGGGGCCTGGCAGCAGCTATGTGAGGCCCGTAATCTGCCAGCACCCTATGTCAAAAAATTCTACACACCAGCAGTGTGTGAGGAGACCTGAAAGTGGCACATGGCAGAGTGTGGCGATGGAGACAGCAGCAATGGGAGACCGTACAGGGACCCATGAGAGACTCTGGACTTGGCAGCAGCATGAGGAGGCGGTATAGGGGCCCATGGCAGATTAGGGGCCTGGCAGCAGCAATGGGAGGCCCGTAATCTGCCAGCACCCTATGTCAAAAAATTCTACACACCAGCAGTGTGTGAGGAGACCTGAAAGTGGCACATGGCAGAGTGTGGCAATGGAGACAGCAGCAATGGGAGGCCGTACAGGGACCCATGAGAGACTCTGGACCTGGCAGCAGCATGAGGAGGCGGTATATAGGGGCCTATGGCAGATTAGGGGCCTGGCAGCAGCTATAGGAGGCCCGTAATCTGCCAGCACCCTATGTCAAAAAATTCTACACACCAGCAGTGTGAGGAGACCTGAAAGTGGCACATGGCAGAGTGTGGCGATGGAGACAGCAGCAATGGGAGGCCGTACAGGGAACCATGAGAGACTCTGGACCTGGCAGCAGCATGAGGAGGCGGTATATAGGGGCCTATGGCAGATTAGGGGCCTGGCAGCAGCTATAGGAGGCCCATAATCTGCCAGCACCCTATGTCAAAAAATTCAACACACCAGCAGTGTGAGGAGACCTGAAAGTGGCACATGGCATGAGACACTGTGGACCTGGCAGCAGCATGAGGAGGCGGTATATAGGGGCCTATGGCAGATTAGGGGCCTGGCAGCAGCTATAGGAGGCCCGTAATCTGCCAGCACCCTATGTCAAAATTTTCTACACACCAGCAGTGTGAGGAGACCTGAAAGTGGCACATGGCAGAGTGTGGCGATGGAGACAGCAGCAATGGGAGGCCGTACAGGGACCCATGAGAGACTCTGGACCTGGCAGCAGCATGAGGAGGCGGTATATAGGGGCCTATGGCAGATTAGGGGCCTGGCAGCAGCTATGGGAGGCCCGTAATCTGCCAGCACCCTATGTCAAAAAATTCTACACACCAGCAGTGTGTGAGGAGACCTCAAAGTGGCACATGTTTGAGGCATGATTCATGGCGGATTTAGTCAGTTGTGTCAGGAACTGGTGGTTTGAAATACAGACTAATCCACGCCTGATTCATTTTCACAAACGTGAGTCTCTCCACACTTTGGGTGGACAGTCGTGTCCTTTGCGGAGTTACAATACCTCCTGCCGCACTAAACACGCGCTCCGATGCCACGCTACTGGCCGGGCATGACAGCCTTTCAAGGGCAAATTCAGCTAGTTGGGGCCAAAGGTCAAGTTTTGTTGACCAGTAGTCAAGGGGATTGTCTACCTCGGTTGGCAGGGTGCTGTCCAAGTAGGCCCAAGCCTGTTGTTTGAGGTCCTGCTCCAGGTCCACCTGATGCTGCTGCTGCGGCTGGTTAGTAGTTTCCTCACTGCGCTGGTGAAGAAAGCTACTCATCATCGACTGCAGACTGAGGCAGCCGCTGCTGGTGGAGCTGCCACTGCTCCTACCACCCCACCCCTCCCCTGCTGCCATGGCAGCGGAACGCGAGCGCACAGGGCCCACAGTGTCTGAGGATGGACGTTGGCGCACAAAGGCAGAGACCAACTGACTACATAGGTGGTTTTTATAGTACGTTATTTTGGCCTCCCTCTCAGCAGGTGTGAAAAAGGCCACCATTTTGGAACGGTAGCGAGGGTCCAACAAGGTGGACAGCCAAAAGTCATCCCTCTGTCTGATGGTTATTATTCGGCTGTCGCTACGCAAGCAACCGAGCATGCTATGGGCCATTTGTGCCAAGGAATGCGAGGGACTCCCTGCCTCCATCTCCACAGCATACTGCCATGGTGCGTCTGGGTCCTCTGTCTCCTCCTCCTCCTCCTCTACCAGATGCTCCTGCTCCTCCACTCCTGTCCGCTGAGTAGAAAAACCACCCATTTCACTCAATAATTCCTGAGCACAAATGTCCTCCTCTACCTCCTCCTCTTCTTCCTGTCCTGCCCCCACAGGGGTCATGTGGCGTTGAGATCTGTGCGCCACGTCTACCGCACCCTGACCAGCCATTGTTAACGGCATTTGTTCAAGGACGTGCAACAGAGGAATGACGTCGTTCATCCCATAGTCCTGCCGACTCACGAATAGCGTGGCCTCCTCAAAGGGCCTGAGCAAGCGGCAGGTGTCACGCATGAGCTGCCAATGGCTGACATCGAAGTTACACAGGGGAGTACCTTTATCCGCTTGTAACATCAGGAAATCGGTGATGGCCTTTCGCTGCTCGTAAAGGCGGTCTAACATGTGTAGGGTTGAATTCCACCTTGTTGCAACGTCGCAGATCAGGCGATGATGTGGAATTCCGTTCTGCCGCTGCAGCTCAAGGAGGGTGTGCTTTGCGGTGTAGGAATGGCTGAAATGCATGCAAAGTTTACGTGACATTTTAAGGATGTCTTGCAGTGGGATGGTGGATTTTAGGAACCGCTTGACAACCAGATTGAACACGTGAGCCATGCATGGCGCATGGCACAACCTTCCTTGACGCAGAGCAGACACCATGTTCTTTCCGTTGTCGGTCAACATGGTTCCGATTTTCAGTTTGCGCGGAGACAGCCATCTGTCGATTTCTCTGTTCATTACACTCAGAAGTTCCTCCCCTGTGTGACTACGTTCGCCTGGACCTGGCAGCAGCATGAGGAGGCGGTATAGGGGCCCATGGCAGATTAGGGGCCTGGCAGCAGCTATGGGAGGCCCGTAATCTGCCAGCACCCTATGTCAAAAAATTCAACACACCAGCAGTGTGAGGAGACCTGAAAGTGGCACATGGCATGAGAGACTGTGGACCTGGCAGCAGCATGAGGAGGCGGTATAGGGGCCCATGGCAGATTAGGGGCCTGGCAGCAGCTATGGGAGGCCCGTAATCTGCCAGCACCCTATGTCAAAAAATTCAACACACCAGCAGTGTGTGAGGAGACCTGAAAGTGGCACATGGCAGAGTGTGGCGATGGAGACAGCAGCAATGGGAGGCCGAACAGGGACCCATGACAGACTCTGGACCTGGCAGCAGCATGAGGAGGCGGTATATAGGGGCCCATGGCAGATTAGGGGCCTGGCAGCAGCTATGGGAGGCTCGTAATCTGCCAGCACCCTATGTCAAAAAATTCAACACACCAGCAGTGTGAGGAGACCTGAAAGTGGTACATGGCATGAGAGACTGTGGACCTGGCAGCAGCATGAGGAGGCGGTATAGGGGCCCATGGCAGATTAGGGGCCTGGCAGCAGCTATGGGAGGCCCGTAATCTGCCAGCACCCTATGTCAAAAAATTCAACACACCAGCAGTGTGTGAGGAGACCTGAAAGTGGCACATGGCAGAGTGTGGCGATGGAGACAGCAGCAATGGGAGGCCGTACAGGGACCCATGAGAGACTTTGGACTTGGCAGCAGCATGAGGAGGCGGTATATAGGGGCCCATGGCAGATTAGGGGCCTGGCAGCAGCTATGGGAGGCCCGTAATCTGCCAGCACCCTATGTCAAAAAATTCAACACACCAGCAGTGTGAGGAGACCTGAAAGTGGCACATGGCATGAGAGACTGTGGACCTGGCAGCAGCATGAGGAGGCGGTATAGGGGCCCATGGCAGATTAGGGGCCTGGCAGCAGCTATGGGAGGCCCGTAATCTGCCAGCACCCTATGTCAAAAAATTCAACACACCAGCAGTGTGTGAGGAGACCTGAATGTGGCATATGGCAGAGTGTGGCGATGGAGACAGCAGCAATGGGAGGCCGTACAGGGAACCATGAGAGACTTTGGACTTGGCAGCAGCATGAGGAGGCGGTATATAGGGGCCCATGGCAGATTAGGGGCCTGGCAGCAGCTATGGGAGGCCCGTAATCTGCCAGCACCCTATGTCAAAAAATTCAACACACCAGCAGTGTGAGGAGACCTGAAAGTGGCACATGGCATGAGAGACTGTGGACCTGGCAGCAGCATGAGGAGGCGGTATAGGGGCCCATGGCAGATTAGGGGCCTGGCAGCAGCTATGGGAGGCCCGTAATCTGCCAGCACCATATGTCAAAAAATTCAACACACCAGCAGTGTGTGAGGAGACCTGAAAGTGGCACATGGCAGAGTGTGGCGATGGAGACAACCCACCGACTGTTTTGCTCGCTGCCAAGCTGCCACCCTCTTCTCCTGATGATGCGGAAGCAATAGCCTGATGACGACGAGGCTGCCAAGTGCGATCAGCCTCATCATCATCAATTAGGGTCTCCGCCTCACTACTAGCCCCCTCGGCTGCGTGTGGGTCAGGAGACAGACCTGTCTCTACACCGGCTACCGAGCCACTCTCCTCGCCACTACTTCTTCGCCTGGCTGCTGAAGAGACGGATGTCTCCCCCCGTTCCTGACCGCCCTCTGTTAGCTCTTCCTCACTGTACTGGATGACACCGGGAGCACTAGCCTCTGGCTGCGAATAGTGCTGCCTCGACCCCTTCCTCTGCTGCCACATCTGCTCGCTCCTAAAACATTGCCTCCTCTGCCACTCCTCTGCATGTTGTCTGACATACTCTTTAATTAAACGATTCTGTGTCCCTGAGTAACAATTCTGTGGCCCTAAGTAACGGTTCTGTGGCCCTCAGTAACAGTTCTGTGTCCCTGAGTAACAATTCTGTGTCTGTGCGAGTAACAATTCTGTGGCCCTAAGTAACAGTTCTGTGGCCCTCAGTAACAATTATGTGTCCCTAAGTAACGGTTCTGTGGCCCTCAGTAACAATTCTGTGTCCCTGTGTAACAATTCTGTGTCTGTGCGAGTAACAATTCTGTGGCCCTAAGTAACAGTTCTGTGGCCCTCAGTAACAGTTCTGTGTCCCTGAGTAACAATTCTGTGTCTGTGCGAGTAACAATTCTGTGGCCCTAAGTAACAGTTCTGTGGCCCTCAGTAACAGTTCTGTGTCCCTGAGTAACAATTCTGTGTCTGTGCGAGTAACAATTCTGTGGCCCTAAGTAACAGTTCTGTGGCCCTCAGTAACAATTCTGTGTCCCTGAGTAACAATTCTGTGGCCCTAAGTAACGGTTCTGTGGCCCTCAGTAACAATTCTGTGTCCCTGTGTAACAATTCTGTGTCTGTGCGAGTAACAATTCTGTGGCCCTAAGTAACAGTTCTGTGGCCCTCAGTAACAGTTCTGTATCCCTGAGTAACAATTCTGTGTCTGTGCGAGTAACAATTCTGTGGCCCTAAGTAACAGTTCTGTGGCCCTCAGTAACAGTTCTGTGTCCCTGAGTAACAATTCTGTGTCTGTGCGAGTAACAATTATGTGGCCCTAAGTAACAGTTCTGTTGCCCTCAGTAACAATTCTGTGGCCCTAAGTAACGGTTCTGTGGCCCTCAGTAACAATTCTGTGTCCCTGTGTAACAATTCTGTGTCTGTGCGAGTAACAATTCTGTGGCCCTAAGTAACAGTTCTGTGGCCCTCAGTAACAGTTCTGTGTCCCTGAGTAACAATTCTGTGTCTGTGCGAGTAAGAATTCTGTGTCTGTGCGAGTAACAATTCTGTGGCCCTAAGTAACGGTTCTTTGGCCCTCAGTAACAGTTCTGTGTCCCTGTGTAACAATTCTGTGTCTGTGCGAGTAACAATTCTGTGGCCCTAAGTAACAGTTCTGTGGCCCTCAGTAACAATTCTGTGTCCCTGATTAACGTTTCTGTGGCCCCAAGTAACAGTTCTGTGGCCCTCAGTAACAATTCTGTGTCTGTGCGAGTAACAATTCTGTGTCTGTGCGAGTAACAATTCTGTGGCCCTAAGTAACAGTTCTGTGGCCCTCAGTAACAATTCTGTGTCTGTGCGAGTAACAATTCTGTGTCTGTGCGAGTAACAATTCTGTGGCCCTAAGTAACAGTTCTGTGGCCCTCAGTAACAGTTCTGTGTCCCTGAGTAACAATTCTGTGTCTGTGCGAGTAACAATTCTGTGTCTGTGCGAGTAACAATTCTGTGGCCCTAAGTAACAGTTCTGTGGCCCTCAGTAACAGTTCTGTGTCCCTGAGTAACATTTCTGTGTCTGTGCGAGTAACAATTCTGTGGCCCTAAGTAACAGTTCTGTGGCCCTCAGTAACAGTTCTGTGTCCCTGAGTAACAATTCTGTGTCTGTGCGAGTAACAATTCTGTGTCTGTGCGAGTAACAATTCTGTGGCCCTAAGTAACGGTTCTGTGGCCCTCAGTAACAGTTCTGTGTCCCTGATTAACGTTTCTGTGGCCCCAAGTAACAGTTCTGTGGCCCTCAGTAACAATTCTGTGTCTGTGCGAGTAACAATTCTGTGTCTGTGCGAGTAACAATTCTGTGGCCCTAACAGTTCTGTGGCCCTCAGTAACAATTCTGTGTCCCTGATTAACGTTTCTGTGGCCCCAAGTAACAGTTCTGTGGCCCTCAGTAACAATTCTGTATCTGTGCGAGTAACAATTCTGTGTCTGTGCGAGTAACAATTCTGTGGCCCTAAGTAACAGTTCTGTGGCCCTCAGTAACAATTCTGTGTCCCTGATTAACGTTTCTGTGGCCCCAAGTAACAGTTCTGTGGCCCTCAGTAACAATTCTGTGTCTGTGCGAGTAACAATTCTGTGGCCCTCAGTAACAGTTCTGTGTCCCTGAGTAACAATTCTGTGTCTGTGCGAGTAACAATTCTGTGGCCCTAAGTAACAGTTCTGTTGCCCTCAGTAACAATTCTGTGGCCCTAAGTAACGGTTCTGTGGCCCTCAGTAACAATTCTGTGTCCCTGTGTAACAATTCTGTGTCTGTGCGAGTAACAATTCTGTGGCCCTAAGTAACAGTTCTGTGGCCCTCAGTAACAGTTCTGTGTCCCTGAGTAACAATTCTGTGTCTGTGCGAGTAAGAATTCTGTGTCTGTGCGAGTAACAATTCTGTGGCCCTAAGTAACGGTTCTTTGGCCCTCAGTAACAGTTCTGTGTCCCTGTGTAACAATTCTGTGTCTGTGCGAGTAACAATTCTGTGGCCCTAAGTAACAGTTCTGTGGCCCTCAGTAACAATTCTGTGTCCCTGATTAATGTTTCTGTGGCCCCAAGTAACAGTTCTGTGGCCCTCAGTAACAATTCTGTGTCTGTGCGAGTAACAATTCTGTGTCTGTGCGAGTAACAATTCTGTGGCCCTAAGTAACAGTTCTGTGGCCCTCAGTAACAATTCTGTGTCTGTGCGAGTAACAATTCTGTGTCTGTGCGAGTAACAATTCTGTGGCCCTAAGTAACAGTTCTGTGGCCCTCAGTAACAGTTCTGTGTCCCTGAGTAACATTTCTGTGTCTGTGCGAGTAACAATTCTGTGGCCCTAAGTAACAGTTCTGTGGCCCTCAGTAACAGTTCTGTGTCCCTGAGTAACAATTCTGTGTCTGTGCGAGTAACAATTCTGTGTCTGTGCGAGTAACAATTCTGTGTCTGTGCGAGTAACAATTCTGTGTCTGTGCGAGTAACAATTCTGTAGCCCTAAGTAACGGTTCTGTGGCCCTCAGTAACAGTTCTGTGTCCCTGATTAACGTTTCTGTGGCCCCAAGTAACAGTTCTGTGGCCCTCAGTAACAATTCTGTGTCTGTGCGAGTAACAATTCTGTGTCTGTGCGAGTAACAATTCTGTGGCCCTAACAGTTCTGTGGCCCTCAGTAACAATTCTGTGTCCCTGATTAACGTTTCTGTGGCCCCAAGTAACAGTTCTGTGGCCCTCAGTAACAATTCTGTATCTGTGCGAGTAACAATTCTGTGTCTGTGCGAGTAACAATTCTGTGGCCCTAAGTAACAGTTCTGTGGCCCTCAGTAACAATTCTGTGTCCCTGATTAACGTTTCTGTGGCCCCAAGTAACAGTTCTGTGGCCCTCAGTAACAATTCTGTGTCTGTGCGAGTAACAATTCTGTGTCTGTGCGAGTAACAATTCTGTGGCCCTAAGTAACAGTTCTGTGGCCCTCAGTAACAGTTCTGTGTCCCTGAGTAACAATTCTGTGTCTGTGCGAGTAACAATTCTGTGTCTGTGCGAGTAACAATTCTGTGGCCCTAAGTAACAGTTCTGTGGCCCTCAGTAACAGTTCTGTGTCCCTGAGTAACAATTCTGTGTCTGTGCGAGTAACAATTCTGTGGCCCTAAGTAACAGTTCTGTGGCCCTCAGTAACAGTTCTGTGTCCCTGAGTAACAATTCTGTGTCTGTGCGAGTAACAATTCTGTGTCTGTGCGAGTAACAATTCTGTGTCTGTGCGAGTAACAATTCTGTGGCCCTAAGTAACGGTTCTGTGGCCCTCAGTAACAGTTCTGTGTCCCTGTGTAACAATTCTGTGTCTGTGCGAGTAACAATTCTGTGGCCCTAAGTAACAGTTCTGTGGCCCTCAGTAACAATTCTGTGTCTGTGCGAGTAACAATTCTGTGTCTGTGCGAGTAACAATTCTGTGGCCCTAAGTAACAGTTCTGTGGCCCTCAGTAACAATTCTGTGTCTGTCCCTGAGTAACAATTCTGTGGCCCTAACTAAAGTTTCTGTGGCCCTAAGTAACAATTCTCTGGCACTCAGTAACAATTCTGTCTGTCCCTGAGTAACAATTCTGTGGCCCTAATAACGTTTCTGTGGCCCTAAGTAACAATTCTCTGGCACTCAGTAACAATTCTGTCTGTCCCTGAGTATGAATTCTGTGTCCCTAACTAGCGTTTCTTTGTCCCTAAGTAACGATTCTGTGGCCCTAATTAACAAATCTGTGTCCCTGAGTAATAGTTCTCTGTCCCTAAGTATCGTTTCTCTGTCCCCAAGTATCGTTTCTGTGGCCCTAACTCTGTCCCTGTCCCTAGTACAGAGCGGTCTGCCTCTGTTCAATGACTGCAGGCAAATGAAGAATTCCAAAATGGCCGCTATTTATAGCTCGACCATTACACAGTGCTAGCTGGCTGGCTGCTGATCGGCTGATGCGATCACATGTCGTTGAGGAATGCATTATGGGTCAGCGCGCCTTGTCTGCGCGCCTTCCCAGACATCCCCGCTCCGTCGCCGCACATGTCAGCCGCCATTTTCGGAAAAATTTCGATTCGCGCGTCCGAATTAGGCTATTTTCCGGATTCGGCGCGAATCGAAATTTTTCCGATATTCGACTCGAATTCCACTTCGGATACTTCGATTCGCTCATCTCTAATGTCAAGCTTTAAAATGTCATGTGCTTGTGAAATGATGACAAACTTCAGTACCAAATAATGTCCATAGGTGACGCTTTAAAAGCCTTTACAGTCATCAGTTTATATAGTGAACCATGAATGATGGCCCTAGAGTTATTCCTCTCCCTCTGGTGTGTGCAGAGATATGTACAATGTGTAGTGTGAGTGATGGTTACATAAGTGGGCGGGGCTGGTATTAATGAGGGGCGTGTCATCTGTTAATCAGTTTCTTAGCATAGATGATATAAATGGTATAAATAGATCCTTGAAATGTAAACAATCTATCTCTTTCCTTCTGTTGTTAAAGTGTCACATATATATGATGAATAAAGTTGGATGATATTTTCACCGTACAATATCATGGTCTGGGTTCTTCTACAACACATCCCCCCAAAAATGTCCTCTTCCAGTTCTAGGAGTCTGGTGGAATGGGACACCAGCTGATGGTATCTCTAGGGCCCCTTGTACATGGGGGGTCCGGCCCCTGTGGGTGCAATGCTGTCATTATAATACACCTGGTAGGCACAGGTACAGCGTCCAGCCCCGCTGCCTGCAGCCTGTCAAAGTCTACACTACAGCTGGATGGGGCTCAATGCTGCACCACGTTTACCTCGTGTTTAGGGCGCTCTGTGTTCAGGGAGAAATGGCCGCCATCCTGACCAGACAAAGCATAGAGCAGATGTAGGCCGGTGCAGTCTGCTTCTTCCCCTGTAGGTGGCGCCCGACCAGAGTGACATCCCAGCCTGGAGAGGAAGTCGGGGGACACTTGGCTTCTCTGTGGTTTCCCGGTTCCTGGAGACGGCGTGGAATGAAGGGGTCCATGGAGTCCTGGGGACATTTTTTATTCTTTGTTTACACCTTTTAAAAATCATTTTATTCCTGAAGATCACTAAACCCCAAATCTGATGTATTCTTTGATAGCAGACACCCTATATAATACAATGTTGGGAGTTGTCATTTTCTATGTTACATGATATTAGCACAACAGTTTATGAAAGGCAACATTTCAGGAACAATATAGTAACGTTTATTTCTGAGCACATAAATGCAATTCATGACCTATTTTCTGGTGAAATATAAAAGATGAGGTTGTGCCGAGGAAATGGGACTCCCAACATGTCAAGCCGTAACACTGTGTGCACTTGGAACGCTTTAATAGCCCCTCCAGGTCATCAGTATAGAGTTACACAGGAGCACTGGTGCTCCAATCATTGCTCTCCCTCCGGCGTGTGCGCTGATATGTAACGTGTGTGGGGATCACTGTGTTCCTATGTAGGCACCCCAATGTACATGTCACGTCCTGGTCTGTGTATAGGAGGTCCGCTGAGCTCCCTCTGTCCTTCCCAGTGACACCCAAAATGACAGCACCGGGCTCTGCTGTCCCACATGGTGTCAGGGGGAGGGCACATCTTAATGGTGGGAATGATAGGCGGCTTCACAGCCACTTGTATCACTTCCACATGACAGCCGACATTCGGATTTACTAAAGTCCTCACACTCCCGGCTGTATAGCGGTGGGCAGTGTGGGGGGAAATAAAACGTCTGCAGCATTGTTAAAAATCCAAATCCCCAGCAAGTGGCTGCATGTTCATATTTTACCACCCCCTATCCTGGCACCCTAAGATGGTTGCCTAAGCCTCCTTAAGGTGGTCATTGGATTTTGGGACCTGTATGTGGCAAGGCTGCCAGAAAGTCTCTCACTTGTGGTGTCCCCATACTGGGGAGAAGTAGCAGAATGTGTTTTGGGGTGTAATTCCACATCTCCCCATGGCGTGTGCCAGAAATAGCTCATTAAATGACAACTTGGTGTAAATAGATTTTGTTTTTCATTTTCCAATAACTTATGGCAAACACTGTAAATGTTCCATGGACACAACATGCCTCTCAGCACATACCTTGGGATGTATCCTTCCCATAAAGGGGACATTTGGGGATGTTTGTAAGGTCCGGGCATTTTACTGCCTCAAGAAATGTGATCGGCAGTCAGAAAGTAACAGCGACGTAAAAGCTGCATAAATTCCATTCTATATCCCATAGTTTGTAGACGCCATAACTTCACACAGACCAATCAATATCCACGGATTCAGCTATGCTTCTACCAAAGACACGGAGCAGAATACACGTTGTACTACATGTATGAAGAAATCTGATTTTATGGGATATGTTTTGTAACAAAGTAGAAGATATCATTTGTTTTCATAATTAAAAAATAACCCCCCCCCCCAGTGGTGATCAAATACCACCAAAGAAAGCTCTATTTATATCAGTGAAACTTGTGTACAGTGTAGCATGACCGCAAAATTGTCAGTTAAAGTAGTGCAGTGCTGAACAGAAAAAAAAAATTCCCTGGTCATGAAGGGGGTAAAATTTTCCGGAGCTGAAGTAGGTAATAAATCTTGCTGTCATCGTACAGTTTGGTTTCATTTTCTTACATTTCTCAGGATGCCGTTCTTCTGAGCTCCACAAGGTGGTGATCACACATATACAGAGACAGGAAGTGATGTCAGGCACAGACGGGAAGTGATGTCAGGCAAAGATGGGAAGCGAGCTCAGGCACAGACAGGAAGTGATGTCAGGCACAGACAGGAATGAGGTAAGGCTCAGATGGGAAGCAATATTGAGCACAGACAGGAAGTGATGTCAGGCACAGGCGGAAAGTGAGCTCAGGCACAGACAGGAAGTGATGTCAGACACAGACAGAAAGCAATGTGGCGCACAGACAGGAAGTGAGGTCAGGTACAGGAAGTGATGTCAGGCACAGACAGAGGTCAGACACAGAAAGGAAGGATGTCAGGCACAGACAGGAAGTGAGGTCAGGTACAGGAAGTGATGTCAGGCACAGAAAGAAAGGATGTAAGGCACAGACAGGAAGTGAAGTTGGGCACAGACAGGAAGGATGTCAGTCACAGACAGGAAGTAATGTGAGGCACAGATGGTAAGTGATGTCAGGCGCAGATGAGAAGTAATGGGGGGACAGACAGGAAGTGATGTCAGGTACAGGAAGTTATGTCAGGCACAGACATGAAGTGAGGTCAGGCACAGAGAGGAAGTGAGGTTAGGCACAGACGGGAAGTGAGGTCAGGCACAAACAGGAAGTGATGTCAGGCACATACGGGAAGTGAGGTCAGGCACAGGCAGGAAGTGACGTCAGGCACACACAGGAAGTAACATCAGGCACACACAGAAAGTGAGGTCAGGCACAGACAGGAAGTGAGGTCAGGCACACACAGGAAGTGATGTCAGGCACAGTCAGGCAGTGAGGTCAGGCACAGACAGGAAGCTCCATGTGGGAGGAATTATAGAGGAGACATTGCTGGAAGTGTGAGCAGAGGAGGTAATGAGATTGTATTTGATCATATCTCCCATCACTCTTCCTTGTGTGACACCATATTTCTCTGTCCCTCTTTGCCCTGTAAATGTCCCTCTTTTCGGTGTGATGTACACACAGACATATGAACAGACAATAGAACGGCCCAAAGTCTTCATATGGCTCTCAGATTTCCCTCAGATTTCACATTATTTCCGTATTGAAGTGAAAACTCGGATAGAAAAGTAATAGTGAGATCAGACATAAGTGGGTGTCACTGATCACATTGTCCCCAAACGTCACCCCAGATAAACGTTTTCCCGGTCAGGCTCCGGTCACACCAGGAACTGCATGTTTCTCATGACTCCCCACAGCCGGTTTCCTCCTGCCATGGGCCAATCGCACTGCACTTTGTGAATGGGCCGCCATCCTCTGGGACCTGGGGGGAGAGAGGGAGGAGGACAGTACGGGGCCCCAAGTACTCATCAGTGAGGGACACTCACTTCCAGAGACTCTCCGCTCTCATCCCGGACTTCACTTCTATAGAAGAAAGGAGGAAACTCCAAATTCTACTGGGAGAAGAGGAGCCAATGGGGGAAATAGCTGCACCACATGTGACACCATGCCACAGACTGAGAGGGACATGAAACACTGAGGACTTCATCATCCTTCCCATGGACCCCTCCCCCTTTATATTTCCCCTCTTCCCATACAAACTGCTTTGGCAATGCTACAATGTCATTTGTTCCTGCCAATAAAGCTCATTGAATTGAGAGGGAAAGAGAAAGAAGGAAAGATGGTGTCACTAATCATGGTGGGACGCCTCATTTGCGGAGTTCCCGGTTTTGTCCTCTAACCCCCCGGTCACATCCAGCTTACAGTGAAGTCGTACGATTTCCAAGTCGGGGGAAATGCCGATTTCAGGAGTGACACCGATGTCTATGCCAATCCCACCAATAGTAGTGCAGGGATGACTTTAGAAATTGCTACGACTCCCACCAAGTCACACCCCCCGATATGACCCGTCATTGTGGGCAGTAGGGGGCGACTTGTGATCTGCAAGAAGCATAGCATGGAAATGGCATCCCGAGTGACACCCCATGTGACCGGGGACTAAACACTGAAAGAAGCGGAGTTCTCTCTCAGCCCACCTCCCTCTGTATTTGTTTCTTCCATAGAGAAAACAACGAGAGTCCTGGATGGGAATGATTGGTTTCCACAGAGAGACAACCAGCAGAAAGAAATGTCCTGTGTTGGTGGTGTCACTGGAAGGAAAGAAATGTCCTGTGTTGGTGGTGTCACTGGAAGGAAAGAAATGTCCTGTGTTGGTGGTGTCACTGGAAGGAAAGAAATGTCCTGTGTTGGTGGTGTCACTGGAAGGAAAGAAATGTCCTGTGTTGGTGGTGTCACTGGAAGGAAAGTAATGTCCTGTGTTGGTGGTGTCACTGGAAGGAAAGAAATGTCCCGTGTTGGTGGTGTCACTGGAAGGAAAGAAATGTCCTGTGTTGCTGGTGTCACTGGAAGGAAAGTAATGTCCTGTGTTGGTGGTGTCACTGGAAGGAAAGAAGTGTCTCGTGTTGGTGGTGTCACTGGAAGGAAAGAAATGTCCCGTGTTGGTGGTGTCACTGGAAGGAAAGAAATGTCCTGTGTTGGTGGTGTCACTGGAAGGAAAGAAATGTCCTGTGTTGGTGGTGTCACTGGAAGGAAAGTAATGTCCTGTGTTGGTGGTGTCACTGGAAGGAAAGAAATGTCCCGTGTTGGTGGTGTCACTGGAAGGAAAGAAATGTCCTGTGTTGCTGGTGTCACTGGAAGGAAAGTAATGTCCTGTGTTGGTGGTGTCACTGGAAGGAAAGAAGTGTCTCGTGTTGGTGGTGTCACTGGAAGGAAAGAAATGTCCTGTGTTGGAGGTGTCACTGGAAGGAAAGAAATGTCCCGTGTTGGTGATGTCACTGGAAGGAAAGAAATGTCCTGTGTTGGAGGTGTCACTGCAAGGATAGAAATGTCCTGTGTTGGTGGTGTCACTGGAAGGAAAGAAATGTCCTGTGTTGGTGGTGTCACTGGAAGGAAAGAAATGTCCTGTGTTGGTGGTGTCACTGGAAGGAAAGTATGTCCTGTGTTGGTGGTGTCACTGGAAGGATAGAAATGTCCTGTGTTGGTGGTGTCACTGGAAGGATAGAAATGTCCTGTGTTGGTGGTGTCACTGGAAGGAAAGAAATGTCCTATGTTGGTGGTGTCACTGGAAGAAAAGACATGTCCTGTGGTAAGCAGTACCGCCTGCTAGGCGCCCCCCATTTTGGTGCAGGGGATGGTAATGGAATGATGACAGAATGGGAGGGGCCTGTGTTCAGGCTTCATAGAGACTCTGGGGGATGGAAGGGGACCATACACGGCACAATCTGATTGGACAATCTAATGTTCCAAAAATTGTGAATAAAATGTTATAGATCTGTAACTCAAACATCATACATCCTCCAGCGTGCTCACATCTTCTGTGACAACAACGTTTGGATCCACATTCACCAAATGCTGAGAATTGATTGTTCCAATCAGGTTTGTGGAGTTGTGATTTCTATACAAGAAGGCTTTCTATTCCGTGTTATAATGTGAGAGGATCGGGAGCGTCGCTGGAGGAGGAAACGTTTTGTAGCCGCATCACGCTATTGGGGGATTTTTTTTTTTTGCATTTTCATCCATCCATCCGTCCGTCCATCCATCCGTCTATCCATCCGTCCGTCCATCAACCATCTGTCTATCCATCCTTCCATCCATCCATCCATGCATCTGTCCATCCATCCTTCCATCCATCCATCCGCCCATGCATCTGTCCATCCATCCGTCCGTCTATCCATCCGTCCATCCATCCATCTGTCTATCCATCTGTCCGTTCATCCATCCATCTGTCCATTCATCCGTCCGTCCGTCTATCCATCTGTCCGTCCATCCAACCATCCGTCTATCCATCCGTCCATCCATCAACCATCCATCCATCCTTCCATCCATCCCTCCGTCAATGCATCCGTCTATCCATCCATCCGTCCGTCCATCCATCCGTCCATCCATCCATCCGTCCATCCATCCGTCCGTCCATCCTTCTATCCATCCGTCTATCCATTCGTCTATCCATCCATCCGTCCATCCATCCATCCATCCGTCTGTTTGTCCATGCATCTGTCTATCCATCCTTCCGTCCGTCCATCCATCCATCCGTCCTTCCATCCATCCGTCTGTCCATCCTTCCGTCCATGCATCTGTCCATCCATCCATCCATCCGTCTGTCCATCCATCCGTCTGTCCATCCGTCCGTCCATCCATCCATCCGTCCGTCCATCCGACCGTCCATCTGTCCGTCCGTCCATCCATCCATCCATCCGTCCGTCCATTCATCCGTCCGTCCGTCCATGCATCCGTCCATCCATCCGTCCGTCCATGCATCCGTCCATCCATCCGTCCGTCCATGCATCCGTCCATCCATCCATCCATACATCTGTCCATCCATCCGTCCATCCATCCATACATCTGTCCATCCATCCATCCACCCGTTCATCCATCTGTCCATCCATCCGTCCATGCATCCATCTATCCATTCGTCCATCCATCCGTCCGTCCATCCATCCATCCATCCGTCTATCCATCCGTCCATCTGCCCGTCAATCCATCCGTCCATCCATCCATCTATCCATCTGTCCATCCATCCGCCCGTCCATCCATCCGTCCATCCATCCGCCCGTCCATCCATCCGCCTGTCCATCCATCTGCCCGTCCATCCATCCGTCTATCCATCCGTCCGTCCATCCATCCCTCCATCCATCCATCCATCCATCGCATATTCGTAGCTTATTTGGCTTCCTTACAATCACCATGTTACTTATCAGCCAGTTGGGTCACTCACTGGTGCCAAGTGTCCATTGGCCTCATACTGGTCAAGCTGTGCCTTAACTGCCTGTTTTAATGCCACCGGCACATTGCGTGGTGCACATTGGACTGGAGGGACACTCACATCGAGGTGGAAATGAACTTCCCCTGGTACAGATTCTACTGGCCCAGTAAACATATCACTAAATTCCTTTATCAGCAGTTGTTTTGTCAAGGGCCCCTTGGATAGATTGTCCATCACATTAAGCTCTGCAGGGACGGAGAAACGTCTCAGCCCTAGACGCTCACAGGATGAGCCAGACAACAGTGGCTTTTGGCTGCTTCCACAATTTCACACTCCAGCTTGTGTGTTAGTCCACGTATGGCACATTCTGTCTTGAAGAGCCCTAGAGATTTCATCATTGCACCGGAGTGTAACTTTAATCTGGTGTCACTTGGCAGTAGACGTGCTTCTGGTGCTGACACCATTTTGTCTCTGAAGCACATTACATCCCACGTTGTTCCTGAATGGAGGTGACAGGATTGGGGCTTATTATTTACATGTAAAGTGACAAACCATTTCTTTCCTCTGGATTGCACAGCGCCCATCAATTCACTGCTGTCTATAACTTCAGTGGTGTGTGTGTGGGGGAGGTAGGTGATCTGTGTGGGGGGAGGTAGGTGATCTGTGTGGGGGGAGGTAGGTGATCTGTGTGGGGGGGAGGTAGGTGATATGTGTGGGGGGAGGTAGGTGATCTGTGTGGGGGGAGGTAGGTGATCTGTGTGGGGGGAGGTAGGTGATCTGTGTGGGGGGAGGTAGGTGATCTGTGTGGGGGAGGTAGGTGATCTGTGTGGGGGGGAGTTAGGTGATCTGTGTGGGGGGGGTAGGTGATCTGTGTGGGGGGAGGTAGGTGATTGTGTGGTGGAGGTAGGTGATCTGTGTGGGGGGAGGTAGGTGATCTGTATGTGGTGGAGGTAGGTGATCTGTGTGGGGGGAGGTAGGTGATCTGTGTGGGGGGAGGTAGGTGATCTGTGTGTGGTGGAGGTAGGTGATCTGTGTGGGGGGAGGTAAGTGATCTGTGTGGGGGAGGTAGGTGATCTGTGTGGGGAGAGGTAGGCCCATCAATTCACTGCTGTCTATAACTTCAGTAGTGTGTGTGGGGGGAGGTAGGTGATCTGTGGGGGAGGTAGGTGATCTGTGTGGGGGAGGTAGGTGATCTGTGTGGGGGGAGGTAGGTGATCTGTGTGGGGGAGGTAGGTGATCTGTGTGGGGGGGGGGTAGGTGATCTGTGTGGGGGGAGGTAGGTGATCTGTGTGGGGGGAGGTAGGTGATCTGTGTGGGGGGAGGTAGGTGATCTGTGTGGGGGAGGTAGGTGATCTGTGTGGGGGGAGGTAGGTGATCTGTGTGGGGGAGGTAGGTGATCTGTGTGGGGGGGGGTAGGTGATCTGTGTGGGGGGAGGTAGGTGATCTGTGTGGGGGGAGGTAGGTGATCTGTGTGGGGGAGGTAGGTGATCTGTGTGGGGGGGGGGTAGGTGATCTGTGTGGTGGAGGTAGGTGATCTGTGTGGGGGGAGGTAGGTGATCTGTGTGGGGGAGGTAGGTGATCTGTGTGGGGGGAGGTAGGTGATCTGTGTGGGGAGGTAGGTGATCTGTGTGGGGGGGAGGTAGGTGATCTGTGTGGGGGGAGGTAGGCCCATCACTGCTGTCTATAACTTCAGTGGTGTGTCTCTTCCTCATATGCGGATGTGTTCTCCACGTTGTGTCATTTGCCTATTGATGGCCGTCGTTTACTTGACAAACAAACGTTAGTAAAATGGTTTGTTCTTCCACAAGACTTCCAAGACTCCCCATAAGCTGGACACGGCTCTTTAATTCTTTCATGCACAGTCCCACAGTATCTGCAAGCTGTAGGGTTGGCAGTATTTGTGCTCATCAGGGGGCGTTGCTGTAGTTTGTTCCTGTTGCCATGCTGCATTGTAATGTTTATGCTGTCGGTCTGCTGTCTGTCCTGTTCCATAACTTTCAGACGTCTGTCAGTGAGCTCTGCTGTACGGCACGTCTCAATGGCTGTGTGTAGAGTGAAGTCATGTTCTCTTAGGAGGCGCCTGCGTGTGCTCTCTCGCTAGCTATACCAACAACAATTGTGTCCCTTATCAATTGGTCTCTGAGTGCCATATTCACAAGTTGCTGCCTTTTCTCTCCAGTGTGTAACAAAGTGATCCAAAGATTGTCCCTCTTCTTGTTTGCAGCATCCAAACACATCCCTTTCATAAATGACATTTGTAGCAGGTATGAGATCATCTTCCAGTACATTTACAATGGCTGTAACATTGTGTTGCTGATCTGCTGTGAGGGTCACATTGTGTTTATACACATGCCTGCATTCACTGCCCATGACTCTTCTCAGAGTTGCTGCCGGCACTCCTGCACATTTCTCATTCCAGCCTGTAGCCAGACAATAATCTTCACATTCAGCTCTGAAAGATTCCCAATTGCTGCTCCAATCCCCACTCATTGTCATCCCCTCTGGGGGAGGTATGCCATTCATGGCAGCCATATTGTCAGGAAGCCTCTGAGCTATCAAATCTCAGACAATCCTCAGTCTCAGGCTGTAGTTCACAAACCTGGATTTCCCAAAGCCTCTGTATAAATCTGTCCCCAGTCACTTCCTGTCCTGTATCATTTCCTGTCTATCACTTCCTGTCTGGTGTCACTTCCTTTCCCAGGAACACTTTCCTCCTTTCAGCCATTTTAGATCTGCTTCTAGAAGGTCCTGTGATTGTCGGTCTCCATCCTGAACACACGGCCACCATAGGGCCAGCATGGGATCTTCTCCATGTCAGAGCACACGGGTAAGTCAGGTGGATCTCCTATTCCTGGTCCCGGCTCCTGTCCCTGCTATAGACAGACCAATCATCTGTGACTGAACCTTCCTCCTCGTCATCGATGATCTGGGTGTATTATTATTATTTATTCCAGGTACTTATACAGCGCCGTCAGTTTACATCTATATTGTACATTCCCATCAGTCCCCGCCCCCGAGGAGCGTACAATCTAAGGGCCCTAACTCACATTCATACATACTAAGGACAACTTAGACCGGGGCCAATTCACCTTCCAGCATGTCTTTGTAGTGTAGGAGGAAACAACAGTACTTGGAGAAAACCCACGCAGGCACAGGGAGAACATGCAAACTCCAGGCAGGTGGTGCCATGGTTGGGATTTGAACCAACAACCCGAGTACTGCCAGGTGGAAGTGCTAACCACTCAGCCACTGTGCTGCCCCGTGCTGTATATATCTCAGCATCTACTTCTCAGTGTTGGTTTCCTCCTCATTGCCGGCCATTAAATGGGCCTCAGAATGGCTCCGGTATTCCCTCCTAGGAAGGACATTCAGGCCGATCTCCCACCATGTTCCTCTGATGTGTCCGAGACAGAATAACAGGAGAGACACCAGGAGAACCCGCTGGGACCTGACACTCCGAGAACCAGAGTTATGGTGGAGTATAGACCCTTCCTGAGATACTCCTCCCTAGGAGCGGTCATACCTCCGTACTCCTCTCCTGTACATACCCATCACTGTCATACCTCCGTACTCCTCTCCTGTACATACCCATCACTGTCATACCTCCGTACTCCTCTCCTGTACATACCCATCACTGTCATACCTCCGTACTCCTCTCCTGTACATACCCATCACTGTCATACCTCTGTACTCCTCTCCTGTACATACCCATCACTGTCATACCTCCGTACTCCTCTCCTGTACATACCCATCACTGTCATACCTCCGTACTCCTCTCCTGTACATACCCATCACTGTCATACCTCCGTACTCCTCTCCTGTACGTACCCATCACTGTCATACCTCCGTACTCATCTCCTGTACGTACCCATCACTGTCATACCTCCGTACTCCTCTCCTGTACATACCCATCACTGTCATACCTCCGTACTCCTCTCCTGTACATACCGATCACTGTCATACCTCCGTACTCCTCTCCTGTACATACCCATCACTGTCATACCTCCCTACTCCTCTCCTGTACATACCCATCACTGTCATACCTCCGTACTCCTCTCCTGTACATACCCATCACTGTCATACCTCCGTACTCCTCTCCTGTACATACCCATCACTGTCATACCTCCGTACTCCTCTCCTGTACATACCCATCACTGTCATACCTCCACACTCCTCTCCTGTACATACCCATCACTGTCATACCTCCGTACTCCTCTCCTGTACATACCCATCACTGTCATACCTCCGTACTCCTCTCCTGTACATACCGATCACTGTCATACCTCCGTACTCCTCTCCTGTACATACCCATCACTGTCATACCTCCGTACTCCTCTCCTGTACATACCAATCACTGTCACACCTCCCTACTCCTCTCCTGTACATACCCATCACTGTCATACCTCCGTACTCCTCTCCTGTACATACCCATCACTGTCATACCTCCGTACTCCTCTCCTGTACATACCCATCACTGTCATACCTCCCATACTCCTCTTCTGTACATACCCATCACTGTCATACCTCCGTACTCCTCTCCTGTACATACCCATCACTGTCATACCTCCACACTCCTCTCCTGTACATACCCATCACTGTCATACCTCCGTACTCCTCTCCTGTTCATACCCATCACTGTCATACCTCCGTACTCCTCTCCTGTACATACCCATCACTGTCATACCTCCGTACTCCTCTCCTGTACATACCGATCACTGTCATACCTCCGTACTCCTCTCCTGTACATACCCATCACTGTCATACCTCTGTACTCCTCTCCTGTACATACCGATCACTGTCATACCCCCCACACTCCTCCCCTGTACATACCCATCACTGTCATACCTCCGTACTCCTCTCCTGTACATAACGATCACTGTCATACCTCCACACTCCTCTCCTGTACATACCCATCACTGTCATACCTCCACACTCCTCTCCTGTACATACCCATCACGGTCATACCTTCGTACTCCTCTTCTGTAAGTACCAATCACTGTCATACCTCCGTACTCCTCTCCTGTACATACCAATCACTGTCATACCTCCGTACTCCTCTCCTGTACATACCCATCACTGTCATACCTCCGTACTCCTCTCCTGTACATACCCATCACTGTCATACCTCCGTACTCCTCTCCTGTACATACCCATCACTGTCATACCTCCGTACTCCTCTCCTGTACATACCCATCACTGTCATACCTCCACACTCCTCTCCTGTACATACTGATCACTATCATACCTCCGTACTCCTCTCCTGTACATACCGATCACTGTCATATCCTCCACACTCCTCTCCTGTACATATCCATCACTGTCATACCTCCACACTCCTCTCCTGTACATACCTATCACTGTCATACCTCCACACTCCTCTCCTGTACATACCCATCACTGTCATACCTCCACACTCCTCTCCTGTACATACCTATCACTGTCATACCTCCGTACTCCTCTCCTGTACATACCCATCACTGTCATACCTCCACACTCCTCTCCTGTACATATCCATCACTGTCATACCTCCACACTCCTCTCCTGTACATACCCATCACTGTCATACCTCCGTACTCCTCTCCTGTACATACCCATCACTGTCATACCTCCGTACTCCTCTCCTGTACATACCGATCACTGTCATACCTCCGTACTCCTCTCCTGTACATACCCATCACTGTCATACCTCCGTACTCCTCTCCTGTACATACCAATCACTGTCACACCTCCCTACTCCTCTCCTGTACATACCCATCACTGTCATACCTCCGTACTCCTCTCCTGTACATACCCATCACTGTCATACCTCCGTACTCCTCTCCTGTACATACCCATCACTGTCATACCTCCCATACTCCTCTTCTGTACATACCCATCACTGTTATACCTCCGTACTCCTCTCCTGTACATACCCATCACTGTCATACCTCCACACTCCTCTCCTGTACATACCCATCACTGTCATACCTCCGTACTCCTCTCCTGTTCATACCCATCACTGTCATACCTCCGTACTCCTCTCCTGTACATACCGATCACTGTCATATCCTCCACACTCCTCTCCTGTACATATCCATCACTGTCATACCTCCACACTCCTCTCCTGTACATACCTATCACTGTCATACCTCCACACTCCTCTCCTGTACATACCCATCACTGTCATACCTCCACACTCCTCTCCTGTACATACCTATCACTGTCATACCTCCGTACTCCTCTCCTGTACATACCCATCACTGTCATACCTCCGTACTCCTCTCCTGTACATACCGATCACTGTCATACCTCCGTACTCCTCTCCTGTACATACCCATCACTGTCATACCTCTGTACTCCTCTCCTGTACATACCGATCACTGTCATACCCCCCACACTCCTCCCCTGTACATACCCATCACTTTCATACCTCCGTACTCCTCTCCTGTACATAACGATCACTGTCATACCTCCACACTCCTCTCCTGTACATACCCATCACTGTCATACCTCCACACTCCTCTCCTGTACATACCCATCACGGTCATACCTTCGTACTCCTCTTCTGTAAGTACCAATCACTGTCATACCTCCGTACGCCTCTCCTGTACATACCAATCACTGTCATACCTCCGTACTCCTCTCCTGTACATACCCATCACTGTCATACCTCCGTACTCCTCTCCTGTACATACCCATCACTGTCATACCTCCGTACTCCTCTCCTGTACATACCCATCACTGTCATACCTCCGTACTCCTCTCCTGTACATACCCATCACTGTCATACCTCCACACTCCTCCACACCACCACCTGAACAGGAAGGACCTTCTGCCGAATGGAAACCTGACACCGTGCATTCCATGTACAGTAACGGGTCACTAGACAAACTAGAAAAAAGAGTGTTCAAATGAAAACCAGCGTGACTTTCCAATGCCCCATATACCCACTCTGCATAAGACATGCAGTGCAGGAAGGGGATGTCCAGAGCCCTCCCCACCTCTTTATACACCTCTATGTTGAAGGGACACTGAAGCAAGAAGTGGTCCATAGATTCCACCTCGCCCCCCCACTCCGTCCTCGGACAACCACGGTCATCCAGAGAACGGCACTTCAGGTTTCCCCTCACGTAGAGCCTGCCGTGGAACGCAAGCCAGGACTGGTCCCTAAACTTCAAGGGAATCCTTTCCATATTTAACAAACGTAGCCCCTCCCACAAAATATGGCCTGGGCAATCCTTCAAGGCCAATGGTGCATGAAACGCAGAGGCCACGACCCTTTCCCTCAGAAGTCTCCCCGTGTGCTCTCCTGTACATGCCGGCTGCCCACTGCACATGTGCGAGAAGCGCTGCTCTTTGTGAATTGCCCCGTAGTCTTCTGGGACCTGTCACGTGTCCCACTACTGGGGGGGGGGGGACAACCTCTGCTTCCGATCGCATAGGCAATTACAACGGAAGTGGAAGCTGCTACTTGCCAAGCTCGGGCACCCGCTCCACAACCCCCCCCCCCCCACTTCAAAGGTCTGCAGTCTCTGGTCATCTCCTGTACTGTCTGCAGTATCTGGTCATCTCCTGTACTATGTCCGCAGTCTCTGGTCATCTCCTGTACTGTCTGCAGTCTCTGGTCGTCTCCTGTACTATGTCCGCAGTCTCTGGTCATCTCCTGTACTGTGTCTGCAGTCTCTGGTCATCTCCTGTACTGTGTCCGCAGTCTCTGGTCATCTCCTGTACTGTGTCTGCAGTCTCTGGTCATCTCCTGTACTGTGTCCGCAGTCTCTGGTCATCTCCTGTACTGTGTCCGCAGTCTCTGGTCATCTCCTGTACTATGTACGCAGTCTCTGGTCATCTCCTGTACTATGTCCACAGTCTCTGGTCATCTCCTGTACTGTGTCCGCAGTCTCTGGTCATCTCCTGTACTGTGTCCGCAGTCTCTGGTCATCTCCTGTACTATGTCCGCAGTCTCTGGTCATCTCCTGTACTATGTCCGCAGTCTCTGGTCATCTCCTGTACTGTGTCCGCAGTCTCTGGTCATCCCCTGTACTGTGTCTGCAGTCTCTGGTCATCTCCTGTACTGTCTGCAGTCTCTGGTCATCTCCTGTATTATGTCCGCAGTCTCTGGTCATCTCCTGTATTATGTCCGCAGTCTCTCGTCATCTCCTGTACTGTCTGCAGTCTCTGGTCATCTCCTGTACTGTGTCCGCAGTCTCTGGTCATCTCCTGTACTATGTCTGCAGTCTCTGGTCATCTCCTGTACTATGTCTGCAGTCTCTGGTCATCTCCTGTACTGTGTCCGCAGTCTCTGGTCATCTCCTGTACTGTGTCCGCAGTCTCTGGTCATCTCCTGTACTGTGTCCGCTGTCTCTGGTCATCTCCTGTACTGTGTCTGCAGTCTCTGGTCATCTCCTTTACTGTCTGCAGTCTCTGGTCATCTCCTGTACTGTGTCCGCAGTCTCTGGTCATCCCCTGTACTGTGTCTGCAGTCTCTGGTCATCTCCTTTACTGTCTGCAGTCTCTGGTCACCTCCTGTACTGTGTCCGCAGTCTCCAGTCATCTCCTGTACTATGTCTGCAGTCTCTGGTCACCTCCTGTACTATGTCTGCAGTCTCTGACCATCTCTTGTACTGTGTCTGCAGTCTCTGGTCATTTCCTGTACTATGTCTGCAGTCTCTGGTCATCTCCTGTACTGTCTGCAGTCTCTGGTCATCTCCTGTACTGTCTGCAGTCTCTGGTCACCTCCTGTACTGTGTTCGCAGTCTCTGGTCATCTCCTGTACTATGTCCGCAGTCTCTGGTCATCTCCTGTACTGTGTCCGCAGTCTGTGGTCATCTCCTATACTGTGTCCGCAGTCTCTGGTCATCTCCTGTACTGTGTCCGCAGTCTCTGGTCATCTCCTGTACTATGTCCGCAGTCTCTGGTCATCTCCTGTACTATGTCTGCAGTCTCTGGTAATCTGCTGTACTGTGTCCGCAGTCTCTGGTCATCTCCTGTATTGTGTCCGCAGTCTCTGGTCATCTCCTGTACTGTGTCTGCAGTCTCTGGTCATCTCCTGTACTGTGTCCGCAGTCTCTGGTCATCTCCTGTACTGTGTCTGCAGTCTCTGGTCATCTCCTGTACTGTGTCCGCAGTCTCTGGTCATCTCCTGTACTGTGTCTGCAGTCTCTGGTCATCGCCTGTACTATGTCCGCAGTCTCTGGTCATCTCCTGTACTGTGTCTGCAGTCTCCGGTCATCTCCTGTACTGTGTCTGCAGTCTCTGGTCATCTCCTGTACTGTGTCCGCAGTCTCTGGTCACCTCCTGTACTGTGTCCGCAGTCTCCGGTCACCTTCTGTACTGTGTCCGCAGTCTCCAGTCGTCTCCTGCACCATGTCCGCAGTCTCTGGTCATCAGTCGGGGCAAACAGTATCTCTAGGCTGGGTCTCTCTCCACCAGGCAAAGGCCCCAGAAATGATGTGGAATTACTCATTTCAGCGCTGTTGCACTTTGGATGACAATGACTCCGTCACGGAACACTGCACCCCTGTGACATTTGTATCATTTGTTTCACACAGATGGAGCTTTCCTTTGGTGGTATTTAATCACCTCTGAGGGGTTTATTGTTTGTTAAATAAATGAAAGAAATCTGAAAATGTTGGGAAAAAAGGTTTTCTTAGTTTGTGTCATGAAATGTTGCAAATAGGTCATTTCTCGGTGTCACTGATGAGCATTGATGAGGTGTCACTGATAGGCAGCTGTGCCAGCACAGAAGGAAAGGAATGTCAATAACTGGCAAGTGATGAGCTGTGATTGGCTTTTCCCCACAATCTGTGATCAGCTGTGTCAGAAGGACCCCAGGGGGCCATGTGGGGGGCGTTGTTCTGGGGGGACGTCCACGGATATCCTCCCAGAATGAGAGAGCCGCACTGCAGCCATCTTTCATTTAGAGCGCGGTCAGGAAGTGGTTAATAAACATCATCTTCCAAGTAAAGTCATATTTTACAGCCCCTCCCCTGGATAAACTCCTCCCCTGGATAAACTCCTCCCCCTCTATCTGACCAGTCTATTAAAGAAAATAATACCCCTCTAATGTAAAAGTCCTTTTATACTTTCCTGTATCTGTGATCACATGACTACCCCAAGTCTGCTTTGGGTCCTTCATTGGGTGACCACATTGGTGCCTGCCTGACACGGACACTCCCTATTGGATGGGCTCCAGTGGGGTCCTCTCAGAATAGAGACGAGAATGATGTCATCACGGGGGGATGGCAGAGGAGAGATGATCTCAGGGGGTGAATCGCAGAGCTGGATCAGCAGTTCCCCCACCAGGACCCGGAGGTGAGGGACCTGTATGGGGGACTTGGGTGAGTATATCTGGTGTCACAAGGTGGGGGGGGTAAATGTTTATTAGTATTGGTTGGGGGAGGAGGGCTATCAAATAATGTTTTTGGGGCTCCAATAACTTTTAAAAAAGCAACTGACACAACTTGCCGTTTAAAATGACTGTGCACCTGGCTCCACCCACATACCCAGGGGCGGACTGACCATTTGGAAACTAAGGCACTGCCCGAGGGCCCGGGGTCAGTAGGGGGCCACATGAGATGCCCCTGGTACCTTTTTCATAGGCTTTTTTGAGTTTGGTCAAGGACACAGAGGCCCCATGATCCCCTATTGCCCGGGGGCCTCATGAGTTGTCAGTCCACCCCTGCACATACCGCTCAACTACTATTGGCCATGCGCCTAGCGCCACCCACATACCGCTCAACTACCAATGACCGTATACCTGGCTCCACCCACATACCGCCTTATCAATGACTGCACCTGGCTCCACTCACATACCGCTTTATCATCAATGACTGTGCACCTGGCCCCACCCATATACCAACTTATTAATGACTGTGCACTTGGCTCCACCCACATACCACTTTAATATTAATGACTGTGCACCTGGCTCCACCCAGATATTACTCAATTACCAATGACTGCGCACCTGGCTCCATGCCCAGCATAAGGCAGCTCAGGAAACCATCCTAGGGTGTCAGGATGGGGGGCAGTTAAATTTGAATCTCCAGTCACTTGCTGGAGATTTGGATTGTTAACAATGCTGCAGACATGTTATTTCCCCCCACAGTGCCCACCGCTATACAGCCGGGAGTGTGTGGACTTTAGTAAATCCGAATGTCGGCTGTCATGTGGAAGTGATACAATTGGCTGTGAAGCCGCCTATCATTCCCATCACTGAGATGTGCCCCTCCCCCCCTGACACCATGTGGGACAGCAGAGCCCTGTGCTGTCATGGTGGGTGTCACTGGGAAGGGCGGCGGGAGCTCAGTGGACCTCCTATACACAGACCAGGATCAGTGCCGGGGGAAGTAGCTGATGGAAGGCGGTCTGTGTTCCATCATCTGCAGTGGAGCAGACAGGAGACATCCAGAGTCTAATAGACCCCGGGGGTCTCCATAAAGAGAACCTGTCACCTATATGCCATCATATAGGAGGCTATTGGTCCCCTACATGATAGCAATACACATTACAGTGCCTTGAAATGCCCCCCCATGTTGTCATGTTACAATGTATTTATTGGGATTGGATGTGATAGACCGACACAAAGTGGCACATAATTGTGAAGTGGAAGGAAAATGAGAAATGGTTTCCAACATTTGTGACCAATAAACCTGTGAAGAGTGTGGCAGCATTTGTATTTGGCCCCCCCGGAGTCAGTACTTTGTAGGACCCCCTTTGGCTGCAATTCCAGCTGCAAGTCTTTTTGGGGATGTCATGGAAACGACCCCAGACTGCGCTTGACTACTTCCGTTAGAATACCGCTTCCCCATCCGAACACCGACCACAGACACCACAGACACCACAGCCGACCATACAAGACCAGACACCAGTCCTGAAGTAAACCAGGAGGTAGACTACATTATTTGAACACAGATACAAGATATATACACTCAGGGGACAGTCCCCCCTCCCTGTATTACATCACAGGGCGGGGCAGTCTACATTTAGTAACAAGAGACACACAGGTAATCAAACTTCACACCAGCAGACAGTCCCATCAGGGGGGAGGGATTCTAGAGACACCCCCTCCCCACTAAGCTAATACACAAACACATACATCCCATAATAGTTTGCTCCCAAGCCAGACAGACAATAGAACAATGGGATGCAACCACATGGCATTCAATAACAACCCCCACACAATATTAGGACAGATCCCCCTGTACCCCTAACAGGCACAGGGTGACTTACACATAAGAGGGATATGGGGAACGGAGACAGGGGTATCCCCACCTCTCCAAAGTGAGCTGGGTTCCATGGACCCTCCACCCAAAGTGACCACCCCTCACAGACCCCCCTCACGTGTAGAAAGAGGATGTGTATGGGGGAGGGGTGAGAAGCTGTGAGGGGATATGTATGGGGAAGGGGTGAGAAGCTGTGAGGGGATATGTATGGGGAAGGGGTGAGAAGCTGTGAGGGGATATGTATGGGGAAGGGGTGAGAAGCTGGGAGGGGATATGTATGGGGGAGGGGTGAGAAGCTGGGAGGGCTGTGTATGGGGGAGGGGGGAGAATCTGAGAGGGCTGTGTATGGGGGAGAGGTGAGAAGCTGGGAGGGGATATGTATGGGGGAGGGGTGAGAAGCTGGGAGGGAGGGGTGAGAAGATGGGGATTGATGTGTATGGGGGAGGGGTGAGAAGATGGGGATTGATGTGTATGGGGGAGGGGTGAGAAGCTTAGTAGGGGTGAGAAGTTGGGGGGGGAATGTGTATGGGGGATGGGTGAGAAGCTGGGAGAGATGTGTATGGGGCAGGGGTGAAAAGCTGGGGAGGGGGGAGAAGCTAGGAGGGGATATGTATGGGGGAGGGGTGAGAAGCTGGGAGGCATGTGTATGGGGAAGGGGTGAGAAGTTGGGGAGGGATGTGAATAGTGGAGGGGTGAGAAGTTGGGGGAAAAATATGTATGGGGGAGGAGTGAGAAGCTGGGAGGGATGTGTATGGGGGAGGGGTGAGATGTTGGGGAGGGCATTTGTGATGGGAGTCACTTTGGGTGCTGGGTCCATGGAACACAGCCCCTTTTGGAAGGGTGGGGAGACCCCTGTCTCAGCTCCCCATATCCCTCTTATGTGTAAGTCACCCTGTGCCTGTTAGGGGTGCAGGGTGAGATGTCCTGATATTGTGTAGACATGTATAGGTGGGGTGGGGGGTTGTTCATTGTTTAATGCCATGTGATTGCATCCTATTATTCTATTGTTTGCCTGGCTTGGGAGCAAACTATTATGGGATGTATGTGTTTGTGTTTATTGGTTGGTGGGGGGTGTCTCCAGCGGCCCTCCCTCCTGATGGGACTGTCTGCTGGTGTGAAGTTTGAATACCTTTGTGTCTCTTGTTACTAAATGTAGATTGCCCCGCCCTGTGTCATTATGCAGGGAGGGGGGATTGTCCCCTGAGTGTATATATCTTGTATCTGTGTTCAAATAATGTAGTCTACCTCCTGGTTTACTTCAGGACTGGTGTCGTCTAGTCTTGTATGGTCGGCTGTGGTGTCTGTGGTTGGTGTTCGGAGGGGGAAGTGGTATTCTAATGGAAGTACTCAAGCACAGTCTGGGGTCAGTTCCATTACAGTTGTGTATGGGAGAGGGGCGAGAAGCTAAAGAAGATATGTATGGAGGATGGGTGAGAAACTGGGGAGGGGTGAGAAGTTAGGGAGGGATGTGTATGGGGGAGGGGTGAGAAGCTGGGAGGGATGTGTATGGGGGAGGGGTGAGAAGCTGGGGAGGGATGTGTATGGGGGAGGGGTGAGAAGCTGGGGAGGGATGTGTATGGGGGAGGGGTTAAAAGCTAGTAGAGGATACGTATGAGGGAGGTTTGAGAAGCTGGGAGGGGTGTGTATGGGGGAGGGGTGAGAAGCTGGGAGGGGTGTGTATGGGGGAGGGGTGAGAAGCTGGGAGGGGTGTGTATGGGGGAGAGGGTGAGAAGCTGGGAAGGGATATATATGGGGAAGGGGTTAAAAGTTGGTAGAGGATACGTATGAGGGAGGTTTGAGAAGCTAGGAGGGATGTGTATAGGGGAGGGGTGAGAAGCTGAGGAGGGATGTGTATGGGGGGGAGGGGTGAGAAGCTGGGAGGGGTGTGTGTGGGGGAGGGGTGAGAAGCTGGGGAGGGATGTGTATGGGGGAGGGGTGAGAAGCTGGGAGGTATGTGTATGGGGGAGGGGTGAGAAGCTGGGAGGGGTGTGTATGGGGGAGAGGGTGAGAAGCTGGGAAGGGATATATATGGGGAAGGGGTTAAAAGTTGGTAGAGGATACGTATGAGGGAGGTTTGAGAAGCTAGGAGGGATGTGTATAGGGGAGGGGTGAGAAGCTGAGGAGGGATGTGTATGGGGGGGAGGGGTGAGAAGCTGGGAGGGGTGTGTGTGGGGGAGGGGTGAGAAGCTGGGGAGGGATGTGTATGGGGGAGGGGTGAGAAGCTGGGAGGTATGTGTATGGGGGAGGGGTGAGAAGCTGGGAAGGATGTGTATAGGGGAGGGGTGAGAAGCTGAGGAGGGATGTGTATGGGGGAGGGGTGAGAAGCTGAGGAGGGATGTGTATGGGGGGAGGGGTGAGAAGCTGGGAGGGGTGTGTGTGGGGGAGGGGTGAGAAGCTGGGGAGGGATGTGTATGGGGGAGGGGTGAGAAGCTGGGAGGTATGTGTATGGGGGAGGGGTGAGAAGCTGGGAAGGATGTGTATAGGGGAGGGGTGAGAAGCTGAGGAGGGATGTGTATGGGGGAGGGGTGAGAAGCTGAGGAGGGATGTGTATGGGGGAGGAATGAGAAGCTGGGAGGGATGTGTATAGGGGAGGGGTGAGAAGCTGAGGAGGGATGTGTATGGGGGAGGGGTGAGAAGCTGAGGAGGGATGTGTATGGGGGAGGAATGAGAAGCTGGGAGGGATGTGTATGGGGGAGGGGTGAGAAGCTGAGGAGGGATGTGTATGGGGGAGGGGTGAGAAGCTGGGAGGGATGTGTGTGGGGGAGGGGTGAGAAGCTGGGAGGGATGTGTATGGGGGAGGGGTGAGAAGCTGGGGAGGGATGTGTATAGGGGAGGGGTGAGAAGCTGGGAGGGATGTGTATAGGGGAGGGGTGAGAAGCTGGGGAGGGATGTGTATGGGGGAGGGGTGAGAAGCTGGGAGGGATGTGTATGGGGGAGGGGCGAGAAGCTGGGAGGGATGTGTATAGGGGAGGGGCGAGAAGCTGGGAGGGATGTGTATAGGGGAGGGGTGAGAAGCTGGGGAGGGATGTGTATGGGGGAGGGGTGAGAAGCTGGGAGGGATGTGTATGGGGGAGGGGTGAGAAGCTGGGGAGGGATGTGTATGGGGGAGGGGTGAGAAGCTGGGAGGGATGTGTATGGGGGAGGGGTGAGAAGCTGGGAGGTATGTGTATGGGGGAGGGGTGAGAAGCTGGGAGGGATGTGTATAGGGGAGGGGCGAGAAGCTGGGAGGGATGTGTATGGGGGAGGGGTGAGAAGCTGGGGAGGGATGTGTATGGGGGAGGGGTGAGAAGCTGGGAGGGATGTGTATGGGGGAGGGGTGAGAAGCTGGGGAGGGATGTGTATAGGGGAGGGGTGAGAAGCTGGGAGGGATGTGTATAGGGGAGGGGCGAGAAGCTGGGAGGGATGTGTATAGGGGAGGGGCGAGAAGCTGGGAGGGATGTGTATGGGGGAGGGGTGAGAAGCTGGGGAGGGATGTGTATGGGGGAGGGGTGAGAAACTGGGAGGGATGTGTATGGGGGAGGGGTGAGAAGCTGAGGAGGGATGTGTATGGGGGAGGGGTGAGAAGCTGGGGAGGGATGTGTATATGGGAGGGGTGAGAAGCTGGGAGGGATGTGTATGGGGGAGGGGTGAGAAGCTGGGAGGGATGTGTATGGGGGAGGGGTGAGAAGCTGGGAGGGATGTGTATAGGGGAGGGGTGAGAAGCTGGGAGGGATGTGTATAGGGGAGGGGTGAGAAGCTGAGGAGGGATGTGTATAGGGGAGGGGTGAGAAGCTGGGGAGACCTTGTAACACAAACAAGTCACATGACACTGGGGAGGGAAAATGGCTAGTTTGGACCTTGTCACTTAGGGGGGGACTCACTTTTGTTGCCTTCGGTTTAGACATTAATGGCGGTGTGTTGAGTTATTTTGAGGGGACAGCAAATTTCCATGTTATACAAGCTGTACACTGACTACGTCACATTGTAACAAAGTTTCATTTCTTCAGTGTTGTCACATGAAAAGAGAATCAAATATTTACAAAAATTTAAGGGGGGGGGGGGCTCACTTCTGTGAGATACTGTATGTCTCTCTGGCAGAACTGGCTGGATATTCTGGGTGTTTCTCCCCCCCAGGTACGTCTTCAGACACTTTACAGGTTTAACTTTTTTAGCCACAAAAAAAAGACCGAGCCAGTTCCATCCTACTAAATGGTAACTACATTGGAGACCCATACTTGGGGTAGACACGGGCCTCATTGATCGGTGTCAGCTATCTATGTATGTACTGGGGGGGTTACTTGCCGTGTACAGCTGAATTGTTCTAGGTTGTTTCTTCTTTTCTCTGTTCATTTGTTTATAAAAGGTAAAAGTGACACCATAGACAAAGCAAGTTATTGTTCTGTATGATCTGTAACAGTGCCACAACTGCCTATACGTGAGAATGTATGACTCCATTGTCTGGGCTGAATGTTGGGAATACTGTGCACACTTATAAACTTTATTAATCAAATCTATTTGATTAAACATTTCTATATTGCTGTACATATGCTTTGTATGTATCAGATACATTTTAATAATTAACAGAACCTTTATTTAGTCCTTTATATAGAATTCTGATATTTATTTTTTATACAGGTGGATGGGTGAACCAAATTTTCGGTCATGTTGGTCTTCCTAAATACAACTAAGTCACATGGAAACAAGACACATGGGTGTCCTAATTGACTGAAAGTCTTTATTGCAGTTCACTGGAGGATTCACACAGGACACAAGTCAGATCCACGTTCTAAAAGTCATAAAAGTTTTGGATCCTCTTCAACATTGATCCAGCCTCAGAGGACAAGAGAGAAGTCATTTCAGTGTTCTGGATGTGACAATGGAGGCAAAACATATCACTGTAGAGAAGTCATATCAGTGTTCTAATTGTGGCACAGCTTTTACATCGAAGTCAAACCTTATCAGACACCAGAGGAATCACACTGGAGAGAAGCCATATCAGTGTTCTGAATATCAATGTTCTGAATGTGATAAAGCTTTGGCAAAGAAGTCATATCCTATTGCACACCAGATTGTTCACACTGGAGAGAAGCCATATCAGTGTTCTGAATGTGGCAAAGCTTTTACAGAGAAGTCACCTCCAACACTGGACATTTATTTCCTTTCAGTGACACCAACAACACGGGACATTTCTTTCCTTCCAGTGACACCACCAACACAGGACATTTCTTTCTGCTGATTGTCTCTCTGTGGAAACCAATCATTCCCATCCAGGACTCTCTGGGTTTTCTCTATGGAAGAAACAAATACAGAGAGAGGTTGGCTGAGAGAGAAGTCCGCTTCTTTCAGTGTTTAGTCCCCGGTCACATGGCGTGTCACTCGGCATGCCATTTCCATGCTATGCTTCTTGCAGATCACAAGTCGCCCCCTACTGCCCACAATGATGGGTCATATCGGTGGGTGTGACTTGGTGGGAGTCACAGCGATTTCTAAAGTCGTCCCTGCACTACTATTAGTGGGATTGGCATAGACATCGGTGTCACTCCTGAAATCGGCATTTCCCCCGACTTGGAAATCGTACGACTTCACTGTAAGCTGGATGTGACCGGGGGGTTAGAGGACAAAACCGGGAACTCCGCAAATGAGGCGTCCCACCATGATTAGTGACACCATCTTTCCTTCTCTTTCCCTCTCAATTCAATGAGCTTTATTGGCAGGAACAAATGACATTGTAGCATTGCCAAAGCAGTTTGTATGGTAAGAGGGGAAATATAAAGGGGGAGGGGTCCATGGGAAGGATTATGAAGTCCTCAGTGTTTCAATGCGGCCCATTCACAAAGTGCAGTGCGATTGGCCCATGAGCAGGAGGAAACTGACTGTGGGGAGTCATGAGAAACATACAATTCCTGGTGTGACCGGAGCCTGACCAGGAGAGTGATGGGAGATATGATCAAATACAATCTCATTACCTCCTCTGCTCACACTTCCAGCAACGTCTCCTCTATAATTCCTCCCACATGGAGCTTCCTGCCTGTGATATCTTCTACTTTGTTATAAAACATATCCCATAAAATCAGATTTCTTCATACATGTAGTACAACGTGTATTCTGCTCCGTGTCTTTGGTAGAAGCATAGCTGAATCCGTGGATATTGATTGGTCTGTGTGAAGTTATGGCGTCTACAAACTATGGGATATAGAATGGAATTTATGCAGCTTTTACGTGGCTGTTACTTTCTGACTGCCGATCACATTTCTTGAGGCAGTAAAATGCCCGGACCTTACAAACATCCCCAAATGTCCCCTTTATGGGAAGGATACATCCCAAGGTATGTGCTGAGAGGCATGTTGTGTCCATGGAACATTTACAGTTTTTGCCATAAGTTATTGGAAAATGAAAAACAAAATCTATTTACACCAAGTTGTCATTTAATGAGCTATTTCTGGCACACGCCATGGGGAGATGTGGAATTACACCCCAAAACACATTCTGCTACTTCTCCCCAGTATGAGGACACCACAAGTGAGAGACTTTCTGGCAGCCTTGCCACATACAGGTCCCAAAATCCAATGACTATCTTAAGGCAGCTTAGGCAACCATCTTAGGGTGCCAGGATAGGGGGGGGGGGGGTAAAATATGAACCTGCAGCCACTTGCTGGGGATTTGGATATTTAACAATGCTGCAGACATGTTTTTTTACAACACTCCCCACCGCTATACAGCCGGGAGTGTGTGGACTTTAGTAAATCCAAATGTTGGCTGTCATGTGGAAGTGATACAAGTGGCTGTGAAGCCGCCTATCATTCCCACACCCACCACTGAGATGTGCCCCTCCCCCTGACACCATGTGGGACAGCAGAGCCCGGTGCTGTCATGGTGGGTGTCACTGGGAAGGACAGAGGGAGCTCAGCGGACCTCCTATACACAGACCAGGATGTGACATGTACATTGGGGCGCCTACATAGGAACACAGTGATCCCCACACACGTTACATATCAGCGCACACGCCGGAGGGAGAGCAATGATTGGAGCACCAGTGCTCCTGTGTAACTCTATACTGATGACCTGGAGGGGCTATTAAAGCGTTCCAAGTGCACACAGTGTTACGGCTTGACATGTTGGGAATCCCATTTCCTCGGCACAACCTCATCTTTTATATTTCACCAGAAAATAGGTCATGAATTGCATTTATGTGCTCAGAAATAAACGTTACTATATTGTTCCTGAAATGTTGCCTTTCATAAACTGTTGTGCTAATATCATGTAACATAGAAAATGACAACTCCCAACATTGTATTATATAGGGTGTCTGCTATCAAAGAATATATCAGATTTGGGGTTTAGTGATCTTCAGGAATAAAATGATTTTTAAAAGTTGTGAACAAGAAATAAAAAAATGTCCCCAGGACTCCATGGACCCCTTCATTCCACGCCATCTCCAGGAACCGGGAAACCACTGAGAAGCCAAGTGTACCCCGACTTCCTGTCAGGAATGGACTTGCCAGTGGTGGTGGGACTCACCTGCCTTGTAGGCTGCAGTACCAGGGCTGGCCAGCGGGTGCTCTCAGCAACCACTCCTGCAATGAGCCATTACCTGAGGCTGATTACAGCAGGTGTATTTAAGGAATGGCCAGGCCTGTGATCAGGGCCTTGGTGTATGTTTCCCATGGGCCCCTGTACCTGCATCCTGTCTACTTTCTGCCTGATCCAGATTCTGCTTCGATCCCTGATTCTGAATGAACTCCGCCTGTCCTGACTTTGGCTATACCTAACTACTCTTCCGCCTGCTCCTTGTGCCCTGCCTGCCCGTTTGCTACCAACCCGGCCCGCACATCTACGCTTAGTATTGTTTCTATTGTTATTTGTTGGAGGTTTGGGTTGGTTTTGTTTGCACTATGTCAGGGGAGTATTGGGAGAAATTGAGGCTTTCCCTTACAGATATGGGGGAGGGGCAACATCACCTAAAGTACAGCTATGGGTGGAATTGAAGGGAAGCCATTTTAGGGTGCTCCTTACACACAAGAAGCAATGTATCTGGAAGGACTAGGAATCCATTGGACCAATGGGGATGAAATGTTACTGGCCTGTGATTGGCTCTCCTATTGTTAATGAAGTGAGACTCCCCTTATTGGTGTCATTAATGAAAGAAACCATGTGAAATGTTTCCTCCAAATCCAAAAAGTTGACCCCCTTGGGTAGGTACCCATCCTAATATTCCTGATAGGAGTTTGTAGTCCCTGCTACTACAGGAAACATGCGGGTGATCATTTACACCTTTTACAGCAGGACAGTAAATATCATCCACATTAGACTCACTTGCTCCTCTAACAACACGAAGCATCAGGCCCTGACCTCTACGACCTTGGCAGACTGACCAGACCCGGAATCTCAAATGACACAGTCGTGCGCTGGAGTGAATATGGCGTAAAACCAAATCCCACCAAGCGTTCACCTGTTATAAATCTGCCTTCCTAACATACACTTCTTCCTTTTATGCTGCCAAACAAGCCTACTTTGACACTCCCATCAATACCTTCTCTTCAAGTCCTCACCGGCTCTTCTCTACCTTTAACTCCCTATTTTCTCCACCCCCACCTAGTGCCTCACTCACTGCCCACGAGATTGCAAACCACTTCCAAAACAAGATTGACACAATTCTTAGGGACATCGCCACTACACAGACACCCACCCCACTTAGCATTCCTCATACCATACCTCCCTCAACACTCTTCTCCTTTGACCTCGCTACCACTGAAGAGGTCTTCAAGGTCTTCTCAGAAGCCTGTTTCACTACCTGCCCCCTGGATCCTGTCCCCTCAAAACTACTACTACTACTCATTGTAATGCACCATTTTCCCTGGTATCTCCTTTCCATCTCTTTAATGTCTTGGTGGACTCGTTCACCTTGTTCCTCACTCACAGCTCCCAAATTTTCAGGAAAGTAGTCAAGGTGGGACTGGAGGAAATGCACTTTCAAACTCATCAAGCAACCTAAAGCTTGAAATGCTTTCAGCATTTGTCTGACAATCTTTTTGTAGTGAGGATCTTTGGTATTGCCTAAAAATTTCTGTACGACTTCTTTAAATGCAATCCACCCTTCTTTGTGAGGATCCGTCATGGTATTGACAAACTCTTGATCAACTCTAAGCCTTCTAATGTCTGGTCCGACGAACACACCTTCCTTCAATTTTACCCGACAGGCCTGGAAAGTTGGTGACCATTTGAATTTGAAGCATTCTCCGTCTCTTGGAAGTGATTTTACAAATTGCTTCATCAAACCCAATTTTATGTGGAGAGGTGGTAGAAGAACTTTATGGGAAGGTACCAAAGTTACCCTCGGCTGTCACCTCTTCTTGGTCCAGTGATTTTGTCTGTCTCGACTGTCCCATAGACACAGAAAACAAGGGTATTTGGTATCCCACCCACTGGATTCTTCAGGAAAGATTGACCCCTTCTACCATTAGAAGCACAGACTCAGGGCTGAGGCTTACCCTCAGTAGTCAGACATGTCACTCAGAGCAGCACATGTATTCACCCCCTTTGCAGGGAGGGAGGGGCAGAGATTGTTTACCTGCAAATAACAACAAAGGGCCAGAAGAGAACTAGGGAAATGAGGAAATAGAATTTGTTTCCCTAAAACTTGCTTAGCTTATGTATATATTGCTGACCATCAGATTTACAGTGCTATATTTTTTTTTACGTAATTCGGACAACCCCTTTACTGTTTTTTTGGCATTTTATACCTTAAATGCACTTATGTGAATTAATTAATAGTAATTTGGACTTTAAATATGGTTAAAAACCCATAATATAAAAAAAAAAAAAACAATTTTTTTTTTTTTATAAATTTGAAGACAATTTTGCATTTTGTGGCAAATCATGACGTCTAGGAGTTTTTTCAATATTTTATTTGTTTTCAGCACACCAAAATACATGGAAATTAGCTGAAAATAATCAAACAGCTTTTTAGTCGCAGACCTGAGTTATAAGTAAGACACACAACAAGTAAAGCCCAACTTCAGCTAACGCTTCTACAGCAGTTACAGCAACAGGTTCTCTATAAGGTCCAACCCCCATATGAATGACAACTGACAGTTGTGAGCACCCCCAGCAGTGTTATAGGATTTGCCCCAACCCCTCCAACTGCCATTTTTCCCAAAAGACTTGGATTTTCTACAGGAAGTAGACAAAAAATATCTACTGGGAGGGACAACAAAAAATAAAACAATAGGAGACTCGGAAAAACAAAGCCTGCTCTGCTAATGACAGATTTCATTATTAACGTCATTACTGATTTTGCCCATAGTTACACTTTGGTGCCAACGTTGTAATATTTCCAGGGAGAAGAAGTTTTCTTTACAAACTTTCCACCAAAAAGAGATGTGTGCACTCAGAGTGATTATTGTGAACCCCAATCAGAGGAATGTCAGTCCCCCGGAAGAAGTGGTAGGAATATGACCGCACACTCAGCACTTTGTAAGTTCAGATCTCTGGCAGTTGTATTGTGTGATTAGTCTATGGAGAGGAGTAATAGCTGGAAAGAGAAAACATGGAACAAGGATTTCTGATCTTCACCTGATGGAATCCCATTTGGCAGAACCACATGGAACACAAGTGGCCAGCTGGGCTTACGTTTTACTGCTGAATACATCCCCTAAATCAGCAGTAACTCAGTATTGGAAGGCCTGCATCAGCTTGGGATGTTGTTTTCTCACTGAACAGAGACTTCTTTCTAGCTGGTGTCACAGCCGCAGACCTGCCTGAAAGGTTGTCACCCATGAGATGATATCCTACAACCTCACAAACACCCCCTTTCCTCTCTATGATCACAATCTCATCACCTTCACACTTCACTTTCATCCACACTAGACTCATTTGTTCCTCTAACATGAAGCATCAGGTCCCGATCATTACAACCTTGGCAGACTGACAACACCAGAGATCTTAAACGACATAGTCGTGTGCTGGAGCGAATGTGGCGTAAAACCAAATCTCACCAAGCATTCACCCGATATAAATCTGCTTTCTTAACATACAATTCCTCCCTCCATGCTACCAGACAAGCCTACTTTGTCACTCTCATCAATAGCTTGTCATCCAGTCCTTGTCGTCTCTTCTCTACTTCTAACTCTCAACTTTCTCCACCTCCACCCAGTACCTCACTCAGTGCTCACGAGATTGCAAATCACTTCAAAAACAAGATTCATGTAATTCGTAGGGGCATCTCCACTGCACAGACATCCATCCCACTTAGCATACCTTATACTAAACCTCCCTCAACACTTTCCTCTTTTGACCTTGCTACTACCAAAGAGGTCAACTAAGGTTTCTCAGAAGCCCGTCTCACTACCTGCCCCCTGGATCCTGTCCCCTCACAACTACTACAGTCACCTTCTTCTTCCATCCTATGCTCCCTCACTCACATCTTCAATCTTTCCCTCTCTACTGGTGCCTTCCCCTCCCCTCTAAAGCATGCGCACATCACTCCCATACTTAAAAAGCCCTCCCTGGACCCCACCAACCTGAACATCTTAAGACCCATCTCCCTGCTGCCATTTACCTCTAAACTATTAGAACTCTTAGTCTACAATCGCCTGAGCTCCCATCTCACTGACAACAACCTTCTCGACCCTTTACAGTCTGGCATTCCCTCACTACACTCCACTGAAACTACCCTACTAAAACTCACTAATGATCTACTAACTGCTAAAACCAATGGCCACTACTCCATACTCATCCCAACCAATGGCCACTACTCCATACTCATCCCAACCAATGGCCACTACTCCATACTCATCCCAACCAATGGCCACTACTCCATACTCATCCCAGCCAATGGCCACTACTCCATACTCATCCCAACCAATGGCCACTACTCCGTACTCATCCCAACCAATGGCCACTACTCCATACTCATCCCAACCAATGGCCACTACTGCATACTCATCCAAAACAATGGCCACTACTCCGTACTCATCCCAACCAATGGCCACTACTCCGTACTCATCCCAACCAACTGCAGAAACCTTCACAACTTGAACCCTTCTCCTTTCCACTCTGCAACTGACCAACTCTATGACAGAATCTCTCCCCTGTCCTGCCCTGACCTGGCCACTGCTGTCTACAACAGTTCACTTTCATTCACATTAGACTCACTTGCTCCTCTAACACGAAGCATCCGGCCCCGACCATTACAACCTTGGCAGACTGACAACACCAGAGATCTTAAACGACATAGTCGTGCGCTGGAGCGAATGTGGTGTAAAACCAAATCTCACCAAGCATTCACCCGATATAAATCTGCTTTCTTAACGTACAATTCCTCCCTCCATGCTGCCAGACAAGCCTACTTTGTCACTCTCATCAATAGCTTGTCATCCAGTCCTCGTCGTCTCTTCTCTACTTATAACTCTCAACTTTCTCCACCTCCACCCAGTACCTCACTCACTGCTCACGAGATTAAAAAATCATTTAAAAAACAAGATTGATGCAATTCGTAGGGGCATTGCCACTGCACAGACATCCATACTGTGTTGCCTTCACAGGCTAATTGAATTAAAGTTACTTATATGGGACATGTAGTGTACCACGGCCATCTAGTGGCAAACATGTATGGCAGTTCTCCTCTGGATATGTAAGCTCTCAGACAGGAAGTGACTCTTGGTTTATGAAGTTCGTCAGCCATTTTAGACTTCTATTAACTGTGGATGCAGTGTGCTTGCTTCTCTCCCAAGGGGCTTGAGACATCATCACCTGTAAGTGCCTTTCTGCTGTGTCATCTGTCATTTATGTTACACTAGTTATTCTATGTATACTGATATGCTGTCATTGTATTGTGTTTCAGTTTCACCTATAAAATAAAGTTGGATTCTTTGGTAGACAACACAAGCAGTGGGCTTCTGTTTGCTGGAGATTCTGACAAGGGTTTAGCTGTCCATTTAGAGCCACACATTGTCAGTGTTTTGAGAACGGAACACATACCACTTAGCATAACTTATACTAAACCTCCTTCCACACTTTCCTCTTCTGACCTTCCTACTACCGAAGAGGTCACTAAGGTTTCTCAGAAGCCTGTCTCACTACCTGCCCCCTGGATCCTGTCCCCTCACAACTACTACGGTCACCCTCTTCTTCCATTCTATGCTCCCTCACTCACATCTTCAATCTCTCCCTCTCTACTGGGCCCTTCCCCTCCCCTCTAAAGCATGCGCACATCACTCCCATACTTAAAAAGCTCTCGCTGGACACCACCAACCTGAACAACTTAAGACCCATCTCCCTGCTCTTGTTTACTTTTAAACTCTTAGAACGCTTAGTCTACAATCACCTGAGCTCCTAACTCACCAACAAAAACCTTCTTGACCCTTTACAGTCTGGCTTTTGCTCACTACACTCCACTGAAACTGCCCTATTAAAACCCACTAATAATATAACTGCTAAAACCAATGGCCACTACTCTGTACTCATTCCAACCAATGGCCGCTACTCCATACTAATCCCAACCAATGGCCACTACTCCATACTAATCCCAACCAATGGCCACTACTCCGTACTAATCCCAACCAATGGCCACTACTCCATACTCATCCCAACCAATGGCCACTACTCCATACTCATCCCAACCAATGGCCACTACTCCATACTCTTACTACTTGACCTCTCTGCAGCTTTTGATATGGTTGACCAACCCCTCCTCCTCAAAAAACTCCACTCAGTTGGCCTCCAAGACTCTGCTCTCTCCTGGTTCTCCTACCTATTGCAGAGCTTGTTCATCGTTAACTATAACTCTGCCTCCTCCTCTCCACTCCCTTTTTCCATAGGGGTACCTCAAGGTTTCGTCCTTGGACCCCTACTCTTCTACATCTACACCTCCTCTCCCTTCTGCCATGGTTTTAAGTACCATCTCTATGCTGATGACACACACATCTATCTTTCTACTCCTCACCTCTTCAGTCTCCTCTCGCATTACTAACTTACTAAGCGACATATCGGAATGGATGTCCCTCCACTTCCTCAAACTCAATCTTTCCAAAACTGAGCTCTTAGTATTCCCCCCAGCCTGTGCCCCCTCCCCGACTTCTCCATCAAGATCAATAACACAATCATCAGTCCCTCCCCTCATGCCAGGGTACTAGGTGTAATCCTAGACTCCCATCTGTCCTTTCAGTCCCAAATCCAATCACTGTCCAAATCTTGTAGACTTCACCTCCACAATATCTCCAAGATACGTCCGTTCTTAACCTCGGAAACCACTAAGGAACTTATTTACTCCCTTGTTATATCCCTTCTTGACTATTGTAACTCCCTCCTCATTGGCCGACCTCATCGCAGGCTATCCCCGCTCCAGTCTATCATGAACGCTGCTGCCAGACTCATCCACCTTACTAACTATTCTGTATCAGCCACCCCTCTCTGCCAATCCCTCCACTCAGTGTCCTCCACCCCTCTCTGCCAATCCCTCCACTGGCCTCCACTCAGTGTCCTCCACCCCTCTCTGCCAATCCCTCCACTGCCTTCCCATTGCCCAACGGATAAAATTCAAAAACATTAACAATAACATATAAAGCCATTTATAACTCTGCCCCAAATTACATCACCGATCTTGTCTCCAAATATCACCCAAAACGTACTCTCAGCTCCTCTCACAACCTATTGCTCTCTAGCTCCCTTGTCTCCTCTCATGCTTGTCTCCAGAGCTTCCCCCATCCTCTGGAACTCTCTACCCAAATTTATCAGACTATTGCCTACTCTGCTCACTTTTAGGCGATCTGTGAAAACCTCTCTTCAGGGAAGCCTATCCTGCCCTCAGCTAATAATGGAATCTTCTACTCTTCCTACCAGTCCATCCCCCACAGTTACTACCTTTTGTACCACTAGCCCCTCCTTCCTAGAATGTAAGCTCCAAAGAGCAGGGCCCTCCTATCCCTCTTGTATTGTTGCTGTATTGTCTCCCGTTATATTGTAAACCGCTGAGCAAACTGTTGGCGCCATAAATCCTGTATAATAATATTAATGAGAGATGAAATGTGGAAAGGAGGCATTGAATGGGAGAGGAGATGGAACATGTATTGGGAGGAGTGGACAAGGTGGGCTTAGCTGGAGACCTCAAGCCTGGCTGATGATGTATTACTAGTCGGAAGAACCTGTAATGGGCTCTCCCAATGAGGCTTCAGAGACTTGGTAAGATGACAATAGACCCCATCCTAGTCTCTGGTACTGAGGCAGTGCTGGTCATGTATTACCTCAGGATCCAGAAATGAAGAAAATGCTTGGAAACACAACTCAGTTGGTGAATCATGAAAATGCATTACATGTTCAGTCAAAGCTCCATAAAAAAGATAAAGATGAGAATCATGAGGGAAGCTGTTCAGTTATTGATGCTTATCTTAAAAACAATTGTCAAAAGGTAAAATATTCAAATCCCTTCTAGTTGTGTATTGATGGACATAAGCACTAAACTCAGTTCATCCAATCATTACATTCCAGTTTGTTTAAGTTTGTTTCTTTAAAAGTAACATTTTATCTTTTCCCTTCTTCTCTAGCTTGTGGGATGACATTGGGGATGTGAAACAAACTTGTGACACCTGAAACTGCTTTAATATCCCTTTTCTTCCAAAATTTAATCTATGCAGAAATGTATGAATCCTCCGATGATCGATTAGACCGACATTAACTGTAAAAGTTTTGTCACATTGAGAGCATTAAAATTACTTCTCTCCAGTGTGAATCATCTGGTGTCTGATAAGATCTGACTTCTGTGTAAAAGCTTTATCACATTCAGAACACTGATATGACTTCTCTCCAGTGTGAATCATCTGGTGTGTGATAAGATGTGACTTCACTGTAAAAGTTTTATCACATTCAGAACACTGATATGGCTTCTCTCCAGTGTGAATCCTCTGGTGTTTGATAAGATATGACTTATGTATAAAAGCTTTGCCACATTCAGAACACTGATGTGGCTTCTCTCCAGTGTGAACCCTCTGGTGTGTGATAAGATTTGTCTTCACAGTAAAAGCTTTATCACATTCAGAACACTGATATGACTTCTCTCCAGTGTGAATCCTCTGGTGTCTGAAAAAATTTGACTTCTTTATAAAAGCTTTATCACATTCAGAACACTGATATGACTTCTCTCCCTTGTGAACATTCTGGTGACTGATATATTTTCTCTCCATTGTAAAATCTCCAAATAAGAAGTAGTTTGAAATGACTTTTCTTATGTATACTTGGGTTGGACTTTATTGTAAAGCCATTGTCACTTCCAGAACATTGAAATTACTTTTCTCCTGCTGGATCAATGTGGAAGAGGATCCAAACCATGACTTTTAGAACACAGATATGACTTGTATCCCGTGTGAATCCTCCAGTGAGCTGCAATAAAGACTTTCAGTCAATTAAGACAACCATATGTCTTGTTTTCCATGTGACTCAGCCATATTTATGAAGACCAACATGACCCAAAACTTGGTTCATCAATCTACCTGTTCAAAAAAAAAAAGAAAAAATAATTCTATATAAAGGGCTACATAAAGTTGCTTTCTATTTTTAATGTTCATTACTAAATATATCTTATGAATAGAAAGAATATGTACAGCATTATCTACAGTATTTTTTTTAATCAAATAGATTTTATTAAGAAAGTTTCTAAGTGCGCACAGTATTCCCAACATTCAGCCCAGACAATGGAGTCATACATTCTCACGTATAGGCAGTTGTGGCACTGTTACAGATCATACAGAACAATAACTTGCTTTGTCTATGGTGTCACTTTTACCTTTTATAAACAAATGAACAGAGAAAAGAAGAAACAGCCTAGAACAATTCAGCTGTACACGGCAAGTAACTCCCCCCAGTACATACAGTTGTGTTCAAAATAATAGCAGTGTGTTGAAAAAAGTGACTAAAGCTGAAAATCCTTCTAATCCTTTTATTTCCATCCACACAAATGCATTGGGAACACGACACATTCTATTCCAAATCACAACATGAAGAAAATACATCAAATTTGTGTTGTTCCTCTAAAAAAATGGAAGAAAAGTGAATATTAGACGGTTCAAAAAAATTGCAGTGTTTGTATTCTTCTTTACAAACTCCAACATTCACTATATAAACTGAGAAATGTTTGAAGATTTTGCTTTCCTTTGAATGACTTCATGAATATTTGGTTGTAGTCGCACTGTTTCTGAGAACTGCTGTACATCTGTGTTGCATGGAGTCCCCCAACTTCTGGCCCCTGTGATCAGGTATTCCAGCCCAGGATGATTGGACCACATTCCACAGTTCTTCTCTATTTCTTGGTTTTGCCTCAGAAACGGCATTTTTGATGTCACCCCACAAGTTTTCTATTGGATGAAGATCCGGGGATTGGGCTGGCCACTCCATAACGTCCATCTTGTTGGTCTGGAACCAAGATATTGCACGTTTACTGGTGTGTTTGGGGTCGTTGTCTTGTTGGAACACCCATTTCAAGGGCATTTCCTCTTCAGCATAAGGCAGCATGACCTCTTCAAGTATTCTGATGTATTCAAACTGATCCATGATCCCTGGTATGCGATAAATAGCCCCAACACCGTAGTATGAGAAACATCCCCATATCATGATGCTTGCACCACCATGACCACCACCTTCACGGTCTTCACAGTGTACTGTGGCTTGAATTCAGTGTTTGGGGGTCGTCTGACAAACTGTCTCCGCCCACTAGACCCAAAAAGAACAATCTTACTTTCATCAGTCCACAAAATGTTGCGCCATTTCTCTTTAGGCCGGTCAATGTGCTCTTTGGCAGATTGTAACCTCTTCAGCACGTCTTTTCTCCAACAGTGGGACTTTGCGGGGACTTCTTGCAGATAGCTTGGCTTCACATCGGCGTCTTCTAATTGTAACAGTCCTCACAGGGAACGTCACACCTTCTTTCATCTTCCTGGAGCTGATTGTTGGCTGAGTCCGCGCCATTTTGGCTATTCTTCTATCCATTCCAATGGTAGTTTTTTGCTTTCTTCCACGTCTTTCAGGTTTTGGTTGCCATTTTAAAGCATTTGCAATAATTTTAGCTGAGCAGCCGATCATTTTCTGCACTTCTTTATATGTTTTCCCTTCTCCAATCAACTTTTTAATTAAGGTACGCCGTTCTTCTGAACAATGTCTGGAACAACCCATTTTCCTCAGAATTTCAGAGAGAAATGCACTGTAACCAGCATGTCCAACATTTGCTGCCTTCCTTCCTTAAATAAGGGCAATAATTGCCACCTGTTTCTCAAAGAATGAATGACCTCACTAATAGAACTCCACACTGCTATTATTTTGAACACGCCCCTTTCAATGAGTGATTCAATGACACAGAATCAGCAGCATGCATGTCATGACTGTTGGGTCTGTTGGATTTCTATGACTCTACTACACCTGCTAGGAAATTATTTGCCATGTAGAAATATCATTTCTACCAAAAACAGTGATTGATCCGGTTAGTGATGTCTGACTGCTATTATTTTGAACACAACTGTACATAGATAGCGGACACCATTCAATGAGGCCTGTGTCTACAGGATCATTCCCCAAGTATCAGTCTTCAATGTAGTCACCATTCAGTAGGATACAACTGGCCGTTCTCCTTCTATGGGGCTAAAAGAGCTAAGATTTTAAAAGCCTATGAAGAACTAACTAAGAGAGAGCAAGGAGTATCCAGCCAGTTCTGCTAGAGAGACATACATTTCTTGGGGGAATAACAATGTTGATACGTTCGTTTTTTCACATGTTGATGTGGAGATCACCTGCTCAATTCACTGGTGTCTGCTGGGAGTTTGAGATGATAGCCAAGATCGGGATATTTTTTATGGTCAAGCAGCCTCACTATTGCTATATGACTTGTAATAGGAGGAGGTGTAAATAATTCCTCCTCTATTGAGACCAAGAGGCACACCCGAGGAATATTGAACACCAACATTACAATACTGGTCATATCGTTCCACTTTTTGAATAATTTTGGACATCTCCAAAATGTGTATCAAATCCCCGACAACACCACTACAATTGGGGTCATAAGGGGAAATCCCTCTTGTCCTAGCTGAACAATTGAGCTGGAGTCCTGAAAGCTCTATGCAAAAGAAATGACTGAGTTTCTGTGAAGAGGACAGAGAGATGAGAGGTATGGAGGTCACAATCACCTCCCACCACTCTCTATTATTTTCTCTGTTTCCCATTTCTTTCTATAAGTCTTCGGCAAGAGTCAAAAGACTGGAATAAATATATGAGAGATCATGCCTTTCCCACTGGTGCCATCTGAAGCCCATTAACAAGTGTGAGAGTGATGTGAAATCTGTATCTGATGGAAGTAACAATCAATGGATGGGATCTAATGTGTCTACTAAGTCCCACCTGGTAAGATGTTGAAGTTGGGCAGCTATAATATAAAGTCTAACATTTGGTATTGCTAGGCCTCCTTGGTCTTCACCATACTGTAGAGTAGTGAGTTTGATTCTAGCTGACGGCTTCTTCTAAATGAGCTCCCCAAACTGGAAGCCACTTACAGAAGTGGGAGCGGGTACCTGTCAATTTTGGTTACCCCCCCAAAAAGGTGCCAGTTGGGTCCTTAACCACTTGCCGACCAGGCACTTATACCCCCTTCCTTACCAGGCCAATTTTCAGCGTTGCCACACTAAATGACAATTGCGCGGTCATGCAACATTGTACTCGTGTGAAATTTTTATCATTTTTGTCACACAAATAGAGCTTTCTTTTGGTGGTATTTACTCCCCATTGGCTGTTTTATTTTTAGCGCTATAAACAAAAAAATAGCAAAACATTTGAAAAAAAAAGTTCTTTGTTTCTATTATAAAATATTGCAAATTGAAGGTAATTTTTCTCCTTCACTGATGTGCGTTGATGAGGCGGCACTGATGGGCACTGATAGGCAGCACTGATGGGCACTGATAGGCAGCACTGATTACACGGATTAGAGACTAACCGTTTTTTATATTTCACGTATGCACTTTGAAACGCCAACTTGGGACGTTTATCACATCTATACTCCACCATACGCCTCAGTGCGTGTATTTATTTATGTCACTATAATTGATATGGAGATCATAGTTGGTCACTTTTATATTATCCATTGTATCTAGATACATTTCATTCATGATATTTATGATTTTACATTTTTTTCATACCTTTAGCGCTGCATGTGTTTTATTTATTATTGATTAGAGGGTTTTGAGGTTCTTACCTTTCATGCCAGCTGCTCCATTTCTATGTTTATCCAGCGCTCATTTTATCTTATTGGATGAGGCAGCACTGATGAGCTGGCACTGTTAGGCAGCACTGATGAGCTGGCACTGTTAGGCGGCACTGATGATGGGTACTGATAGTCACTGATAGGCAGCACTGCTGGGCACTGACTGGTGACACTGCTGGGCAAAGGTGGGTGGCACTGATGGGCACTTGTGGGTGGAACTGGTGGGTGGCACTGATGGGCACCGATCCTCAGGGCACTGATGATCCCTCCTCTGACAACTGCCGGCAGTACTTTCCTCATGCTCTGACAGCGTGAGGAAAGTGCAGTCTAGAACCGGCAATTGCATTTCTCGATGACCAGCGTGTCATAGAACACAACAATCACGGAGATCGCCAGGTGTGCGCCCCCAGGGGCATGCAGGAGAGCGCATTCTGGGAGGACGTCATATGACAGCCTCCCAGAACTGGCCTGCCGCAGTGCAGTCGTCATTTGGCTACCTGCGGTCGGCAACTAGTTGAAGCAGGACTTCCCCTTTTGGGTGGAGCTCTGCTTTAACATCAGCAAGAGATAACAGTGCTATAGTATCAAGAGAGGAGTGAATGTAGAGACTGAAACATGTTATATACTCTATAATATCATTTCTGGTACTCTCACAGTGGGAGTATAGATTTAGTACTTCAACCTGTATGCAGATATCAGTGGCAGACGAGTGGGTGACCTGTCCGCCTCACTGAAAATTCAAACTGATAGTGTAGGTTCCCCAATTGGGAAAACCCCCATAAGGGATAAAGAGCTAATGAGAGGAAAGGTGAAAAGGAAGAGAGCAATGGAGAGATAAGAGCAAGAGTAGTGAAGAAAGGGGTACAGATAAGGGGGGAGGAGAGGAGGTCCCCAGGGGGGAGGGTGTGTGCCTGTATAGAGCAGCAACTGAGTAGTGGGTTACCTAATGGACTCAGGACTACAAAGAGAGTAAGGTTTCATCAGAGTTTGAGGGTAGGAAATGGTCAACCCATAGTTGCCATAGTTGTTCATTTTTATGCACTCTGTCTAATAGGACGGCTTCTACTTTGACATGTATCGTGGCTCGAGTGACACTATTCTTAGTTTCAGTGGTATTGAGGTGGGGGGATTTCCAGGCCTTCGCTATGGTTTGCTAAGCCGTGGTGGTGACCTACAGGAGTAGTTTGAATTGCCAGTGTGTCACTTCTTGGGCATTATGCAAGTAAAGGAATGGACGCTGGTCAACCGACCAAGTCCAGTGTTGAGGAATGGCCTCAGCTGCCATTCTAGCCACGCCCTCTGATGCATTTCACCCCGCCCACTAGGGCTTGGTCACACTGCATCCATCCCGTTACTTGTATTGGCTGACACTGGAATCGCTCTGACTCATGCTCCCCTCTTCTCACTTGCCGGTGGGGTGATCCCTTTCCTTCTATCCATAGCTTGGAGACACACCATAAGTTATACTTCTTGGGGCTTGTTATTAAATGAGGCAGTGGCCGGATGGATATATATATACTGTAACTTCTTCATAAAGAACTGTAGGCATATGGAATATTTTGCACCAATACGTTAGAACAACCGGGCAGGTCCACCAAATGTGGATACCTGCTTCAGAGCAGTCACATAAACAAGTCAGGGATTAGGGATGGATTTAGCGATCCGGGCAGGGACCAGGTACCAGTGCATGAGAGTGCTGTGGTTAGTCTCCATAGCAACTATATTTTGGGAGGAGGATTTTGCAGCAGACCATATGTCTGCCCAATCGCTTTCAAATGAAGATTTAAATCCCATTCCCACTTGGATGTATATGGTAAGGAAGTGTAAGGTGGTGGAGCTGGTAACTGTGCATATAAGGTGGAAATCAAAAGTCTGGCATGGGGGTCACATTTACATATGTGTCCAAACCTAGTCATGTCTGGGAGAGAGGTGTTCATGTGTAAGTGGGAGCAATAAAAGTGTTTGATCTGAAGATATCTACAAATTTCAGAGGTAGAGATTTTGTTGGAGTCACATAGGGTTTGGAAGGGTATAAAGGAGTCTGGTGTTGAACTAGACTAGCTCTAGGACAAGCATGAAAAGAAGATGGAGGCATCCATGCCGGATAAAAGCCTGGATTGAGGAGGTATGCCATGAGTGGGTTATGGGGTGACTGTAAGGTGTATCAGAACTTTAGACTGTCCCAGATAGATGGGTAGTGTTGAGTAATTGGGTGTTGGAGTGAGCGACGATCTCTTGGGTGTAGCCATAGTAAATTTGCAACTGATGAGGGGATACAATCTACTGACTCTATAGTGACCCATAGGAGGGGGTCACTTTTACTGCATGATATTTAGGGAGTTGAGCAAGATGTGCAGCTTGGAAATATTTAGCAAAGTTAGGAAGCCCCAGACCACTCTAAGTTTCGGTAAGATACGGATGGACTGGGGTAGATGCAGTTTAACAGTGCCCCATACATAAGTGGTGGCATGACACTGTAATATGCAGAGGAAACAGGAAGGTATATTGTGATGGAGGGTAGGCAGGACAGAACACGCAAGGCAGATGGCAAACACACAAAGCTTTATTATTACAAATGGCAGTCACTCAATGGGGGATTGCAAGGGGGTGGCAGTGCCCAGTATGGGAAATAGCAAGAAGAGGACCAAAAATAATTGTAGTCCAGCCCCAGGGGCAAAGTTAAAATCTCTACAGCAGTTTGTAATCCAAACAGGGAGGTGGAGAGGGAGTACAAGAACAGTTCAGGGAAAACAGGGGGGCATTCACTCACAGATCAGACAGGGGTGCCCGGGTCCACAGGGGAGCAAGGCAGTATGACATCAAGTACTTGCCCTGAAACCGGAGTATGCGTGGCATAGTCCATGGTAATAATCCCCCCGAGTCCTAGATGCCTGCAGAAGGCAGCTGGTGTAGTTCTCCCCCTATCCTTGGGGCTTGCAGAGTGGCAGCTTGTGGAGGTCTCCCCCTTCTCTGGGGCTTGCGGTGGGCAGCTGGCATAATTCTCCCCCTTAGCTTTGGGGTGTGCAGAGCGGCAGCTCCCCTTATCCGTTGGGGGGGTGTATGCAGAGTGGACACAAGAGTCCCGTCTTATCTGGGATCCCTCGGTGGCTTGGCAGTGAAATGGATGACCGGGAAGAGCCTGTCATCGGTCTCTTAAACCGATGCAGGACGCTTCTTGGTCGTCCTGGCAATGGCGGGCGGGCCGTGGGCAGTGAGCCTCGTTGCTCGGCAAAGAGGCACGCCCCCCTGGACACGGAGCGCAGCCTTTGTCCGGTGGCATCCGCAAGAGCGGGAACTCCCTGTGCATGCAGTGCAGATGTCGGGACCGTGCGGCATCATTCTGACACCGCGGTCCAGAACCTCTCCGCAGACAGGTGTGAACCTCACTATCTTTTCCCCTAATGCCTCGCAGGATGGGGAGAAGATAGTGGCGGAGGTGAGAGGAGCCACACCTCTTGTCCTGCGTGGTTCGGCTTCAAAAAGCCGCGTCAGGACGAGAGGCAGCAAGGGGGGAAGGTCATCCTGACAGGGGGGAAACAACTACTGAAATGGGAGCTGAGCTTTATTAATTAAATTACAATGTGCTAAGGGAATTGGGGGAAACTGGCTAATGAAATTGGGACTGGAATGCACTTTATTTGAGGGGCTGAAATGTACTATATTTGGGAGGGAAATATAACAGATTTGGGCACCCTGGCAGCACCTATATTGTGACATTTTACAGTTGCAAGAAAAAGTATGTGAACCCCTTGGGAATACGTGGAGTTTTGCATGAATTGGGCATAAAATGTGCTCTGAACGTCATCTAAATCACAACAATAGAAGAACACAGTCTGCTGAACATAATACTACACAAACATTAGATGTTGCCATGGTTTGATTGCACATAACATGTAAACATTCACAGTGCAGGGAGGAAAAAGTATGTGTACCTTTGGACTTAATAACTGGTTGACCCTCCTTTGGCAGCAATAACCTCAACCAAACGTTTCCTGTAGTTGCAGATCAGACCTGCACAACGATCTGGAGTCATTTTGGACCTTTTCCTACTCTCTGGGAATGTCCTCTTGTTATGGGCTGTACATTCCAGAACCTCCTCAAGACCTGGACCAAAAAGATTATCGCCAATAAAGGGTAAGGCACAAAGGTGCAGTTTGAATGCTGAGTTCCCTGCCCAGGTTTTTAACCAAAATGCCCTTTTAGCTGAATTCACTAGGGCAGAGGTTCAAGCCGCTAGCTTAACTGACTTGGCCGAGGCATCCACAAGGAAACCAACTGCTTTAAACAGCAAAGGAAATTATTTCAGGATTTGCTGCCTGGAGGTCCCTGCAGAGAGAAGTGATTGTGTAAGCCAGCATTCCAGATATCTGGTGACACCAGTAGCCGAGAAAGCTGGCCTAAAGCTGATGGAAGTGGAATTCCAGGCCCTGCGGAGTAAGACTTCATCCCTCTTATCCATAGGGTCTTTCAGAGCCCCCATATCTTCAAATGTTAAGTCTGTCCTTTTAGAGACTTTACATAAGGGGGTGTCTAATTTCTGAACCTTGTTCCATTGCTGGGACCTGTTATCCTCAAATGGAAACCTTCTATTAAGATTACTTGAGAAAAAGGGTTTCCTCTCAGGGCTTTCCCATTCCTGCTTAATGGTATCAGCCAGGGAACTATGGACTGGAAAGACACTAGTCTTTCTAGCATACAAACCTTGATACATGAGGTCATGCTTAGATAGGCAAACGTCCTCCTCCTTGATCTCTAAGGTTTCGTAGATAGCTTTAAGGGGGTTGTCCACATCTTCCAGGGGCAATTTGTTCCTGGAACCTCTGGAGGAGCAAACATCACCGTCCTCCTCTTATGAGCCTGAATCTACCCGGGACCTAGGATCCTCCTCCGGGTCCTGCTCCCCTTTTAACGCATTTGCTACCTCCAAACCCACCGATTGGGTCCAAGGATCCAGTGGTGGCTGCATTTTTCCAATAGGGATCTAAAGGATTGAAATGTAGACAACATGTCATCCTTAATGGAGGTGAGCACTTTATGGCACGCTGTAAATGACTTATCCTTAATTAGGCTAGCCACACAATTGCAGCATAAGGGTTTTTCCCAAGTTGAACCCAATTTAGCTGCACAAACTGCACACTTCTTCTTGGGGGTCTGACTCTGCACCTTGTCATGGACTTTAACCTACAATAAGCAAGAAAAAAAACAGTACAGAAAATAATCAGCCCAGGGCCCCTCATACAAAACCACTGTGCTGGGGGAGCAAGAAAAGGAAGTGTGCCCACCAGGGTCAACAAGAGGGATCAGAGTCCCCAAGCTTACCTTAGAGGAGCCAGTGCCTGAATGACCAGGATATGCCTGAGAAGTGTCAGTGCCTTCCATCAATCCCTCTTGTGGTGGCGCCACAGGCTCTGCTGGGTCTGTACACCAGACTGGCTGCCTAACCAGATGCTAGTGCTGCTATGGAGACTGGAACCACGAGTCTCAGGCGCCCGTTGACGACATCACCGCAGCAGGAACTTCTGGTACCTGGACAGCACCCAGAAGTTGCAGCTACTCGCACGCCAGATTGGCAGTCACTCTGCCCCACTGTGCATCGGATGCTGAAGCCCCCCCCGCACGGGAAGGAGAATGACAGGCATCAAATGTCCTGGATCCCCCAGGACACACCCGATGGTCATCATCCACTGAGGCATGGAAAAATATCAGGAGCGCAGCCCCACTTCCCCTGAAGGGATCACATCGGGCAGGAGGAAGTAAGACAGACCAGGAGCCACCAGCAACCTCTAGGGCCCAGAGCTTCGACAATCAGTTCCTTGATGACTGCACCCATCCTTGCAGAGGAAACACTAAAAACTCAGGAGGGAGGCCTGGTGGTCCGCCTTTTATAGTACTGTGCTTACGTGTTTCCTGTCCGAGAGGGAGGAGCTCTGTCTCAGGAAGGATGTCCTGGAGGACGTTTGGAGAAATGAACATTAGAATGTCTGAGAGACAAAAGCCAGAAATAGATCAGTGGCTGCATGCACGCCTCATTGTTAGGCTGCAGGTAGAGAGGCAGAGATGAGGCAGGATTTATCATGAAATACAAATTAAAGTGTATTATTTTCAAAACAGCCAAGAATATTTCACAAGGTCTGAAAAGTATGTAAGTCATCGAGTTATTCCCCAATTTAAGAAGAAGAGCATAACTGCAGGTAGTAAATGTAAGAGAGGAGTTGCAGATGATACGATGGTGAGTAGTATGTACAGGAGAGGAGTGTGGGCGGTATGACAGTGATGGGTATGTACAGGAGAGGAGTATGGAGGTATGACAGTGATCGGTATGTACAGGAAAGGAGTACGGAGGTATGACAGTGATCGGTATGTACAGGAGAGGAGTACGGAGGTAAGACAGTGATGGGTATGTACAGGAGAGGAGTACGGAGGTATGACAGTGATGGGTATGTACAGGAGAGGAGTACGGAGGTATGACAGTGATGGGTATGTACAGGAGAGGAGTACGGAGGTATGACAGTGATGGGTATGTACAGGAGAGGAGTACGGAGGTATGACAGTGATGGGTATGTACAGGAGAGGAGTGTGGGGGGTATGACAGTGATGGGTACGTACAGGAGAGGAGTACGGAGGTATGACAGTGATGGGTACGTACAGGAGAGGAGTACGGAGGTATGACAGTGATGGGTATGTACAGGAGAGGAGTACGGAGGTATGACAGTGATGGGTATGTACAGGAGAGGAGTACGGAGGTATGACAGTGATGGGTATGTACAGGAGAGGAGTACGGAGGTATGACAGTGATGGGTATGTACAGGAGAGGAGTACGGAGGTATGACAGTGATGGGTACGTACAGGAGAGGAGTACGGAGGTATGACAGTGATGGGTACGTACAGGAGAGGAGTACGGAGGTATGACAGTGATGGGTACGTACAGGAGAGGAGTACGGAGGTATGACAGTGATGGGTACGTACAGGAGAGGAGTACGGAGGTATGACAGTGATCGGTACGTACAGGAGAGGAGTACGGAGGTATGACAGTGATGGGTGTGTACAGGAGAGGAGTACGGAGGTATGACAGTGATGGGTGTGTACAGGAGAGGAGTACGGAGGTATGACAGTGATCGGTATGTACAGGAGAGGAGTACGGAGGTATGACAGTGATGGGTATGTACAGGAGAGGAGTGTGGCGGTATGACAGTGATGGGTACATACAGGAGAGGAGTACGGAGGTATGACAGTGATGGGTATGTACAGGAGAGGAGTACGGAGGTATGACAGTGATGGGTATGTACAAGAGAGGAGTACGGAGGTATGACAGTGATGGGTATGTACAGGAGAGGAGTACGGAGGTATGACAGTGATGGGTATGTACAGGAGAGGAGTACGGAGGTATGACCGTTCCCAGGGAGGAGTATCTCAGGAAGGGTCTATACTCCACCATAACTCTGGTTCTCGGAGTGTCAGGTCCCAGCGGGTTCTCCTGGTGTCTCTCCTGTTATTCTGTCTCGGACACATCAGAGGAACATGGTGGGAGATTGGCCTGAATGTCCTTCCTAGGAGGGAATACCGGAGCCATTCTGAGGCCCATTTAATGGCCGGCAATGAGGAGGAAACCAACACTGAGAAGTACATGCTGAGATATATACAGCACAGGGCAGCACAGTGGCTGAGTGGTTAGCACTTCCTCCTGGCAGTACTCGGGTTGTTGGTTCAAATCCCAACCATGGCACCACCTGCCTGGAGTTTGCATGTTCTCCCTGTGCCTTTTCTCCAAGTACTATAGTTTCCTCCCACACCACAAAGACATGCTGGGAGGTGAATTGTCTCCTATGTTGTCCCTAGTATGTGTATGTATGAATGTGAGTTAGGGCCCCTAGATTGTACGCTCCTCTGGGGCGGGGACTGATGGGAATGTACAATATAGATGTAAACTGACGGCGCTATATAAGTACCTGGAATAAATAATAATAATACACCCAGATCATCGATGACGAGGAGGAAGGTTCGGTCACAGATGATTGGTCCGTCTATAGCAGGGACAGGAGCCGGGACCAGGAATAGGAGATCCACCTGACTTACCCGTGTGCTCTGACATGGAGAAGATCCCATGCTGGCCCTATGGTGGCCGTGTGTTCAGGATGGAGACCGATTCTGTTGGACCTTCTTGAAGCTGATCTAAAATGGCTGAGAGGAAGAAAGTGTTCTCAGGACAGGAAGTGACACAGACAGGAAGTGACACCAGACAGGAAGTGACTGCAGACAGATTTATACAGAGGGTGCAGTATGGAGAGCAGACACTAGATGGTGATGGTACAAAAAAAGCTGAATAGAATAAAACAACAGGGAAAAAACCTGAAAAGCAAAAGATGATGGCGGCTCGTAATCTTCTCATTTAACAGCTTGACGTCATTGTCCCACTCTACATGTTACATCACATCACGTGACTTCCTCAGGAGTTGGCCATCGGACGTACAGCTGCCTATATATACCATTATAAACCCAAATAGACTAATCGGGCGCCATTATGTTGTAGCTTGTCTGTCCTTTATTTGGTGGCCATTTTCCCTTGGTCTAATTTCATTTATATCTCATTTATCACATTACAGTGCAGTGGATTAGATCTCCCTCCTACATTTTCTTGTAGACCACCTGTACCTCCTTTGGTGGCAATTTTTTCCTGGTCTATTATCAATGAAACACAGTTATCACATTACAGTGCAGTGGGTTAGATCTCCCTCCTCCATTTTGTTGTAGCCTGCCTGTTCCTCCTCCAGCGGCCATTTTCCCTTAGTCTGATATGGAAGCTGAGGATCTGCCCCCCTTGATGTATCTGCGCATGTGCCAGTTTCAGGCATAAGCAGACGATCAGCGATCTCGCTCTGAGAAAGTGTTAACTCCTTTCATGCTGGATTGCAATTACAGGAGTCACATCCCTCGGATCACTGCTGCTGACGATCCCGATATTACAGGAGTCACATCCCTCGGATCACTGCTGCTGACGATCCCGATATTACAGGAGTCACATCCCTCGGATCACTGCTGCTGACGATCCCGATATTACAGGAGTCACATCCCTCGGATCACTGCTGCTGACGATCCCGATATTACAGGAGTCACATCCCTCGGATCACTGCTGCTGACGATCCTGATATTACAGGAGTCACATCCCTCGGATCACTGCTGCTGACGATCCCGATATTACAGGAGTCACATCCCTCGGATCACTGCTGCTGACGATCCTGATGTCGCCAAGCTGCTTGGGGGGTGACATGGCAAGTACAGTCACATGTGGGGGGATCAGTGATATTGGGGGGCCATAACATGTTTTGGTGGTGCAGTTACACGTGGGTGCCAGTCACATGGGGGTGGGGATTTGCAGCAAGGGAGACTGAGCTTATTGCTAAGGGGGGATGTTTGCGTCAATGGGGGGCAGATCTTCACAGGGTACTGATCCTTGGGTGAGGGGGGGGTAATGACAAGGGGTGCAGATCTTCATGGGGGACTGATCTTGCTGGGGGGGAATGACAAGGGGGGCAGATCTTCACGGGGGACTGATCTTGCTGGAGGGAGTGACAAGGGGGGCACATCTTCACGGGGGACTGATCTTGCTGGGGGGAAATGACAAGGGGGGCACATCTACATGGGGGACTGATCTTTCTGGGGGGGAATGACAAAGGGGGCACATGTACACAATATATAACCTTTGCACGCTACGCCATTCATATGGGCACACGGATGTCAGTGCAGTTGCAGTTCTGTCACTTGATGGTGTTACTTTGGTAGGGGTGCTGTTTATGGCAGAAGGGGCGGAAGTCTGTCAATAATTGTTTGTGGTAGTTTTGTTGTGGATGTCTGTGGTTGGTAGGTCGTGTTACAGCAATTTAGGGGTCACAATTGGCACCCCGATATTTCAGTGGCTACAATTTCACATTCTGCAGTATCATGAATTAAAGTGATACATTATTTCATGGCCTCTATGATTATCAGAGGATACATTGAATGGATACCTAATTCCATTAACCCCTCGCTTACCGGGCACTTCTACCCCCTTCCTGCCTACAGGACACTTCTACCCCCTTCCTGCCCACCGGGCGCTTCTACCCCCTTCCTAACTACCGGGCACTTCTACCCCCTTCCTGCCTACAGGGCACTTCTACCCCCTTCCTGCCTACAGGGCACTTCTACCCCCTTCCTGCCCACCGGGCACTTCTACCCCCTTCCTGCCTGCAGGGCACTTCTACCCCCTTCCCGCCTACAGGGCACTTCTACCCCCTTCCCGCCTACAGGGCACTTCTACCCCCTTCCCGCCTACAGGGCACTTCTACCCCCTTCCTGCCTACTGGGCACTTCTACCCCCTTCCCGCCTACCGGGTGCTTCTACCCCCTTCCTGCCTACAGGGCACTTTTACCCCCTTCCTGCCTACAGGACACTTCTACCCCCTTCCTGCCTACAGGACACTTCTACCCCCTTCCTGCCCACTGGGCACTTCTACTCCCTTCCTGCCTACAGGACACTTCTATCCCTTTCCTGCCCACCGGACACTTCTACCCCCCTCCTGCCCCCGACAATTTTCAGCTTCTACCCCCTCCGTGCCTACAGGACACTTCTACCCCCTCCCTGCCCACTGGGCACTTCTACCCCCTCCCTGCCCACCGGGCACTTCTACCCCCTTCCTGCCTACAGGGCACTTCTACCCCCTCCCTGCCTACAGGGCACTTCTACCCCCTTCCCGCCTACAGGTCACTTCTACCCCCTTCCTGCCTACTGGGCACTTCTACCCCCTTCCCGCCTACCGGGTGCTTCTACCCCCTTCCTGCCTACAGGGCCCTTTTACCCCCTTCCTGCCTACAGGACACTTCTACCCCCTTCCTGCCTACAGGACACTTCTACCCCCTTCCTGCCCACCGGGCACTTCTACTCCCTTCCTGCCTACAGGACACTTCTATCCCTTTCCTGCCCACCGGACACTTCTACCCCCCTCCTGCCCCCGACAATTTTCAGCTTCTACCCCCTTCCTGCCTACCGGGCACTTCTACCCCCTTCCTGCCTACAAGGCACTTCTACCCCCTTCCTGTCTACCAGACACTTCTACCCCCTCCCTGCCTACAGGACACTTCTATCCCCGTCCTGCCTACCAGGCACTTCTACCCCCTCCGTGCCTACAGGACACTTCTACCCCCTCCCTGCCCACTGGGCACTTCTACCCCCTCCCTGCCCACCGGGCACTTCTACCCCCTTCCTGACTACAGGGCACTTCTACCCCCTCCCTGCCTACAGGGCACTTCTACCCCCTTCCTGCCTATAGGGCACTTCTACTCCCTTCCTGCCTACAGGACACTTCTACCCCCTTCCTGCCTACAGGGCACTTCTACCCCTTCCTGCCTACAGGACACTTCTACCCCCTTCCTGCCTACAGGACACTTCTACCCCCTTCCTGCCTACAGGGCACTTCTACCCCTTCCTGCCTACAGGACACTTCTACCCCCTCCCTGCCTACAGGACACTTCTACCCCCTTCCTGCCTACAGGGCACTTCTACTCCCTTCCTGCCTACAGGACACTTCTACCTCCTTCCTGCCTACAGGACACTTCTACTCCCTTCCTGCCTACAGGGCACTTCTACCCCCTTCCTGCCTACAGGGCACTTCTACCCCCTTCCTGCCTACAGGACACTTCTACCCCCTTCCTGCCTACAGGACACTTCTACCCCCTTCCCGCCTACAGGGCACTTCTATCCCCTTCCTGCCCACCGGGCACTTCTACCCCTTCCTGCCCACAGGACACTTCTACCCCCTTCCTTCCTACAGGACACTTCTACCCCCTTCCTGCCCACCGGGCACTTCTACTCCCTTCCTGCATACAGGGCACTTCTACCCCTTCCTGCCCCCGACAATTTTCAGCTTTATGCGCTGTCGCACTTTCAATTACAATTGGTTGTTCATGCAGAACTGTACCCATCTGAAGTTTTATCATTTTTTGTCCCAAATACAACTTTCTTTTCGTGGTATGTACTCCCCACTGTGTGTTTAACTGTTTGCTCTATAATCAATAATAGTGCCCCCGAAACATTTCTATGTTTCTATTAAAACATTGTGAAAACTGGTAATTTTTCTCCTTCACTGATGTGTGTTGATGATGCGGCACTGATAGGCATCACTTATGGGCAATGATAGGCGGCACTGATAGTCAGCACTGAAGGGCACTCATAGACAGCACTAATGAGATGGCGCGGATAGGCGGCACTGCTAGGCGGCATTGACTGGTGTCACTGACTGGGGCTACTGCTGGGCAAGGAGTGGCAGAACTACTGGGCTGCACTGATGAGCATTGGTGGGTGGCACTGATGGGCACAGGTTGGTGACGAAGGTGGGTGACATTGTCTCATCAATGTTCATTTCATATAGTACTATGTTACCAGGGGAAAACTGACAACTCATGGGGCCTCTGGGCAATAGGGGACCATGGGGCCATTGTGTCCTTGGCCAAACTCCAAAATAGACTATGAAAAAGGTACCAGGGGCATCTCATGGGACCCCATACTGACCCGGGCCCTCGGGCACTGGCTGAGTTTCCAAATGGTGATTTGGCCCCTGCATGTGACATTAATGTAGTTTATAAATGACACAATGGTAAAGAGAAATGTTTACTTGGGATTGCAATGAGAAGTATTCTGATAGAAAAACATTTTGTCTTGTTTTTGAAGAGGTGAAATTAGCAGATGGCAGCTGTTGATCTTATGACAAGGTGTTGCTTTCTGCAGACATATGTATGATGATGACCTCATCAGCAGCCTTTCCCCTAGTGTTACCTCATCTTCATGACATCATCTCTGTAAACAAACATGTCGTTATTGGACCTGAATTGGCTGTTAATGCGGTGAAACGTGTTTTATGAACCTGATGTAGAAATGTGACCATATGGGATACAATGCTATGTAATACAGAACACATATTATTAGGGAATACAGAAGCAAACCTTGTCATTGGCATACAATCTGTAAGATGGTTGCACCACATACTTGAGGGGATGATAAAAACATTGGAAGAAAAATGTCCAATCTAGGGCCGTCTATACGGAAAAAGAGGCGACATAATTGTGTCATGTATGGCCATCCGAACTTAGCACAAATACAACACAAACAAGAAACATTTGTAAAACCCTTTTTTTTGGTTGATGGGGATATTTGATGACATGACCCGTGTGCTGGCTGTGTTTACACACATGATGATGAAGAATTCCGTGTTCCATCCCAATGAGGAAATCCTATAAAAGACAAGTGTGATGCGGTGGCTGCACAGACAAAGCTGCAGATTCCAATGTGACATCCATACAAGTGCACAGCTTGACATGCATAGAAGGTTAGACGGTGGCCATGATTTCACTACAACACAAATATGTCAGCTTGCCCCGTGTCAATGACAACATGTCATATTAGCATTGCTTTTGGCACGGGAAGGGGGGAGGTGTTAGGTACAGGACCTAAATGCCACATGGATATAATATGTGACTTCAGGCGGGGGTGTATTTATCACAAGGCATTTGCCTTAGGGGGTATTTTTCAGGGGGGCAGCGTCGCCCTACAAAAGGGCTAATATTACTTTGCTTCACCCACTGCACATCAACTGAAATCTCAGAACAGGAGGTCAATGCAGGGGCATATTTACCACAAGGCAGACAAGGCATTTGCCCAGGGAAGCATGTTTCAGGGTGGCTTAGGAAATGTTTAGGGGTGCAGCGCCCCCACCCAAAAGAAGGGGCACACACAGCATGGGGACCAGGTGGGAGATGCTTGATGGGGTATGCAGAACATGACTCTTGTTCCCAGTGATGTCCAGAGTCGTGAAGGCGAGTGTCTTCTCTGTTCCCAGTGGTGTCCAGAGTCGTGAAGGTGAGTGTCTTCTCTGTTGCAAGGGTGGTGAGTGGTGTTGCCAGTGTATGGGGAGTGGTGGTAGTGGAGGGCTCTCTCGGGTAGGGGTGGGGTCTTGTTGTTCAATGTCAGGCTCTCTTTGTGGATGAAGGGGGGGTCAGTGTCTCTCTGGTTGTGGGGGGAGGGGTGTTGCCAGTGTATGGGGAGTGGTGGTAGTGGAGGGCTCTCTCGGGTAGGGGTGGGGTCCTGTTGTTCAATGTCAGGCTCTCTTTGTGGTTGAAGGGGGGGGTCAGTGTCTCTCTGGTTGTGGGGGGAGGGGGGTTTGAGCCAATGTTTGGTTGCCACGGCAGCCTGCATCCTAAATGCATGACATAAAACAGGACATGTCAGTGAGGGGATAAAGAATTACACAGGATAACAGATAGCAGATGGAATTGATGATCTTGTAGGACAACATTGAAGGGTGAGCACAACGTTCCTAACATGTTACATGTTTAAATGTTGCAAAAAAATGAGTTCAATTTAAATGAAAAGATAATGACAAGAGTCAGCACACAAGATCAGACTCCACCAGTCAGAGGATGACCCTGAACTACACGGGGGACATTTATTAATAATAATAATAATAATAATAATAATATGTTTCTTCCACATTCACTTGTAACCCCTTCCCTACCGGCACTTGTACCTCCTTCCCTACCGGCACTTGTACCTCCTTCCCTACCGGCACTTGTACCTCCTTCCCTACCGGCACTTATACCTCCTTCCCTACCGGCACTTATACCTCCTTCCCTACCGGCACTTATACCTCCTTCCCTACCGGCACTTATACCTCCTTCCCTACCGGGCACTTATACCTCCTTCCCTACCGGGCACTTGTACCTCCTTCCCTACCGGGCACTTGTACCTCCTTCCCTACCGGGCACTTGTACCTCCTTCCCTACCGGCACTTGTACCTCCTTCCCTACCGGCACTTGTACCTCCTTCCCTACCGGGCACTTGTACCTCCTTCCCTACCGGCACTTGTACCTCCTTCCCTACCGGGCACTTATACCTCCTTCCCTACCGGGCACTTGTACCTCCTTCCCTACCGGGCACTTATACCTCCTTCCCTACCGGGCACTTGTACCTCCTTCCCTACCGGGCACTTGTACCTCCTTCCCTACCGGCACTTGTACCTCCTTCCCTACCGGGCACTTGTACCTCCTTCCTTACCGGCACTTGTACCTCCTTCCCTACCGGCACTTATACCTCCTTCCCTACCGGGCACTTGTACCTCCTTCCCTACCGGCACTTATACCTCCTTCCCTACCGGGCACTTGTACCTCCTTCCCTACCGGCACTTATACCTCCTTACCTACCGGCACTTGTACCTCCTTCCCTACCGGCACTTATACCTCCTTCCCTACCGGCACTTATACCTCCTTCTTTACCGGCCAATTTTCAGCTTTCAGCGCTGTTGCACTTTGAATGACAATTGCGCGGTCATGCAAGATTGTACCCATATGAAATTGTTATCTTTTTCTCACAAATAGAGCTTTCTTTTGGTGGTATTTAAGCACTGCTGGGCACTTTACTTTTTGCAATATAAAAAAAGAAAGTGCAAAAAAAAAAAAAAATTGCTTTGTTTCTATTATAAATTTTTTTAAAAAAGGTAATTTTTCTCCGTCAATGAAGTACGTTGATGAGGCAGCACTGATCGGCGGCACTGATAGACAGCACTGATAGGCAGCACTGATGGGCACTGATAGGCAGCAGTGATGGGCACTGATAGACAGCACTGATAGGCAGCACTGATGGGCACTGATAGGCAGCAGTGATGGGCACTGATAGACAGCACTGATAGGCAGCACTGATGGGCACTGATAGACAGCACTGATGGGCACTGATAGACAGCACTGATGGGCACTGATAGGCAGCAGTGATGGGCACTGATAAGCAGCACTCAATGGCACTGATAGGCAGCACTAATGAGGTAGCACAGATAGGCAGCACTGATAATGGGTACTGATAGGTGGCACTGACTGGCATCACTGCTGGGCGCTGACTGGCGCAACCGCTGGGCTGCACTGATGGGCACAGGTGGGTGGCACTGGTGGACACAGGTGGGTGGCACTGGTGGGCACAGGTGGGTGGCACTGGTGGGCACAGGTGGGTGGCACAGGTGGGTACACTGCTGGGCACAGGTGGCTGACACAGGTGGGTGTACAGATTGGTGCAGTGCTAGGCACAGGTGGGCGTAACTGGTGGGTGGCACTGCTGGGCACTGATCATCACTGGCCTAATGATCGGTGCCGATCCCCGCTCTGACAACTGCCGGTTCTCGTCAGTACTTTCCTGGTGCTCTGACAGCGTGAGGAAAGAGAACCTGCAATGGCATTTCCCGGTGATCAGTGTGTCATTGTACACGGCTGATCAGGTGCTGAAATCCAGGCATAATTGGCCTTTTAACACATTACGTGATCAGCCGTGTACGTAGAACACAGCGATGACAGAGATCGCCGGGTGTGCAGACCAGGGGGCGCCCAGGAGAGCGCGTTCTGGGAGGACGTCATATGATGTCCACCCAGAACTGGCCGGACGCAGTGTAGCCGTCATTCGGCTATCTGCTGTTGGCAATTAGTTAATCAAAAATGTTTCACAAAAGAAAAAAAAAAGAATCTAATTTCCATACAGATATCATTTGGGCATTTTAGAGCCTCGAGAAAAAGAAGACAAGAGTTCATCATGACTGAAGAATGATCAGATATATTGTATATAACATAGTTATAGACTGTATTGTTCCCCCCAACCAATTACTAACACATAGAAAATGTTTTTTTTTTTTTAAAGACATGTCGGATGATCCATTATTGCCTACATTCATCTAAAGAAATAGGATTTTTTTAGAGTAGAAAGTATTTTTTAATTTTACATATTTCCAGTCTTTTCAAAAGCTATATGAAAGTTTAATTTTCTTTTGAAACTAAGAAAAAAAATGATACTTAACTTCCTATGGAGACACCCAAGCAGGTGCATTGGCAAGATGATGGTCCATGTGTCCATTCACACACAGGCCACGGCTTGGCCACGCCTCCTCTTACTTCATTACATGACTGCCTGGGATTTACAGCAGTGGGAGCCAATGACAAGGCAGAGAAAAGGGACAGCCAAGGCTGTTGTGGCCATTCATTGATATCAATGGGGATCAAGTAAATATTGTGGGGGGGGGGGTTGGCAGGGATGGGTGTACTGCAGCATACATGTTTTTGTAATGCATGCATACAATGCATGAAGCTGAAAGAACTTAAGCCTTTAAAATCAATTTATCATGGAAAATAAACAGTGGTGATGCAAAATAATACAAAGTAAATAAATAATAAAAATAATATTTATATATATATTGGTAATCAAATTCAATTGTATTACAATATTACATGACTCTGCAATGACCAGTTAAAGTAGCGCTGTAATGAATAGCTAGAAAGGCTGTCGTCATGGAGGTAAAACCTTGCAGACAAGTGGATAAGCACAACATAAATCTAAATATTAGCCATAAAAATCTTGATACATACAAAACATGACTTGATAGTAGGATACAATAGGCCATGGCCCTTTTATTGGTGAAACAAAAAACATTTGATTTCAAAAAATGTTAGAAAATATATTTTAAATCATATAAAAAATAAAAAAAAAACACATTAAAAAATAAATGAATGCTTGAATACTGCTATAACAACAATAGTCCATTCATTTATTTTTTCTCACTGTTGGCCAGGGGTGGACTAACCACTCATGGGGCCCCTGTGTCTTTGCCCAAACAAAAAAGCCTATGAAAAAGGTACCAGGGGCATCTCATGGGGCCCCCTACTGTCCCCTGGCCCTGGGGCAGTGCCCGAGTTTAAAAATGGTCAGTCTATTCCTGCTATTGACCAGAGGAAGTAGGCTACACTATTGCAAGGTGAGACATTGATGCCTGAAAACAGATGAAGGAGATGAATTATCCAGACGTCACAGGAGCAGAATTATGGAAAGGTGATCTGGATACACCATTATCAGCCAAGTTCTCTATCCACATGGATAAGTACACGTCCTGTCACAGACCTGCACAGCGCTTGATGTCTAGGAGACTGAAGACTTCATTGCCTGTGGCCAACAAATTACTTGATCCTTGTGTGGTTACAGGTGTCCCGGCAAAACTGCAGCAGAGGAAACAGATTGCCAAACTGTCATACGATGTGTCTGCTAAAGACTTACCTGAACTAAGCATTGGAGAGCCAATCCGTATGAAGCCGCTTCCAGGTGACAGGACCGGTCACTGGAGACTGGGTTCCTGTGTTCAGAGGGTTGCTCCTCGATCATATCTTGTGGATGTAGAAGGCAGTCTTTACCACCGCAATCGAGTGGACCTGCGAAGGGCAGAACGATTCACCGCACAAGCCTATGAGCATCCTGCACGTGATCCTCCTGAGGTGCTCAATGCCCCGAGTCCTACTGGACCATATACTCAAAGCAGAGAGAACTCCGCTGTCATATCGGGATACAATGAGGATGACATAATGCAGCCACATATCCCGACAAGTTCTTCTCTGCCAAACACACCAGCCAGGAAAGAGGGTCGCTCCTTATCAACACCTTCTGGAGCTGAACGGGTTTCCCCAGGAAAATCCCTGTGGCCTTGCGTAGTGGTCGAGTTTCCAGACCACCAGATAGACTCAATCTGTAGTGTATCTACCAGTCACACAGCATGCCATGTTCAAGACTGTTCAGGATCTGTTTTAGTTTCATTGTTTACAAGGTTTGAATGGAATGTAAAAAAGGGAGATGTTATAGAGTCATTGTACAAATCCTGTGACCCGACTTGTATCCGGGAATATTGCATGGCCTTCTACTTCCTGCTTCCTGTTCTATGCTGACCTGGATGCAGTTCTGTTGTACAACATGATTCCTCACACCAGCAGCTTGTGTTGTCTTCATTCCTGTACATGAAACAGGTACTGTCCGTGTATTAGGGGGACCAATGACACCTTGGCTAGTATTGTAGATGAATCTGGGGGCGTCGGGGGCAATCTTCTTATGTTTATGGCCCTTTAGGGCAGATGTGATTTCTATGTATTTTATGGGAGATTTTCTCTGTATATTGGGAGTTTCCATCTTGTTGTATCATGAATGTAGTAAGGAAGATGAGTCCTATGTACTAGGAATGGTCATTGGAAGGACAGAATAGGAGCCACATGATTGGCTGACCAACCCCGTGACAATATAGACTAGTGGGTGACATTGATTGAGATCTGCCCGCTGTGTGTATACAATCACCCGGCTAATGTCTAATATCAGGGGACAAAATGTGCCAGCATTTCTATCAGACTAAGGGAAAATGGCCGCCGGAGGAGGGACAGGACGGCTACAACAAAATGGAGGACGAAGATCTAATCCACTGCACTGTAATGGGATAAATGTAAATTGATACTAGACCAAGGGAAAATGGCTGCCGGAGGAGGGACGTGCAGGCTGCAAAAAATGGAGGACGAATATCTAATCCTCTGCACTGTAATGGGATAAATGTAAATTGATACTAGACCAAGGGAAAATGGCCGCCAAATAAGGGACAGACATGCTACAACAGAATGGCGCCCGATTGGTATATTAAGGATTATAATGGTATATATAGGCAGCTGTACGTCGGATGGCCAACTCCTGAGGAAGTCACGTGATGTAACCTGTAGAGTGGGACAATGACCTCAAGCTGCTAAATAGGAAGTTTACGAGCCGCCATCGTCATTAACATTTCAGGTTTTTTCCCTGTTGTTTTTTACTATTCAGATTTTGTTGGATCAGATCCATCTAGTGTCTGCTCTCCATACTGCAGCCTCTGTATAAATCTGTCCGCAGTCACTTCCTGTTTTGTGTCACTTCCTGTCTGGAGTCACTTCCTGTTTTGTGTCACTTCCTGTCTGGTGTCACTTCCTCTCTGTGTCACTTCCTGTACCTGGAAAACTTTCTTCCTTTCAGCCATTTTAGATCTGCTTCCAGAGGATCCAACAGAATCGGTCTCCATCCTGAACATACGGCCACCATAGGGCCAGCATGGGATCTTCTCCATGTCGGAGCACACGGGTAAGTCAGGTGGATCTCCTATTCCTGGTCCCGGCTCCTGTCCCTGCTATAGACAGACCAATCATCTGTGACCGAACCTTCCTCCTCGTCATCGATGATCTGGGTGTATTATTATTATTTATTCCAGGTACTTATATAGCGCCGTCAGTTTACATCTATATTGTACATTCCCATCAGTCCCCGCCCCTGAGTTCCCGGAGGAAACCCACACAGGCACAGGGAGAACATGCAAACTCCAGGCAGGTGGTGCCATGGTTAGGATTTGAACCAACAACCCGAGTTCTGCCAGGTGGAAGTGCTAACCACTCAGCCACTGTGCTGCCCCGTGCTGTATATATCTCAGCATCTACTTCTCAGTGTTGGTTTCCTCCTCATTGCCGGCCATTAAATGGGCCTCAGAATGGCTCCGGTATTCCCTCCTAGGAAGGACATTCAGGCCGATCTCCCACTATGTTCCTCTGATGTGTCCGAGGCAGAATAACAGGAGAGACACCAGGAGAACCCGCTGGGACCTGACACTCCGAGAACCAGCGTTATGATGGAGTATAGACTCTTCCTGAGATACTCCTCCCTGGGAACGTCATACCTCCGTACTCCTCTCCTGTACATACCCATCACTGTCATACCTCCGTACTCCTCTCTTGTACATACCCATCACTGTAATACCTCCGTACTCCTCTCTTGTACATACCCATCACTGTCACACCTCCGTACTCCTCTCCTGTACATACCGATCACTGTCATACCTCCGTACTCCTCTCCTGTACATACCGATCACTGTCACACCTCCGTACTCCTCTCCTGTACATACCCATCACTGTCACACCTCCGTACTCCTCTCCTGTACATACCCATCACTGTCACACCTCCACACTCCTCTCCTGTACATACCCATCACGGTCACACCTCCGTACTCCTCTCCTGTACATACCCATCACTGTCATACCTCTGTACTCCTCTCCCGTACATACCGATCACTGTCATACCTCCGTACTCCTCTCCCGTACATACCCATCACTGTCATACCTCCGTACTCCTCTCCCGTACATACCCATCACTGTCATACCTCCGTACTCCTCTCCCGTACATACCCATCACTGTCATACCTCCGTACTCCTCTCCCGTACATACCCATCACTGTCATACCTCCGTACTCCTCTCCCGTACATACCCATCACTGTCATACCTCCGTACTCCTCTCCCGTACATACCCATCACTGTCATACCTCCGTACTCCTCTCCCGTACATACCCATCACTGTCATACCTCCGTACTCCTCTCCCGTACATACCCATCACTGTCATACCTCCGTACTCCTCTCCCGTACATACCCATCACTGTCATACCTCCGTACTCCTCTCCCGTACATACCCATCACTGTCATACCCCCGTACTCCTCTCCCGTACATACCCATCACTGTCATACCCCCGTACTCCTCTCCCGTACATACCCATCACTGTCATACCCCCCACACTCCTCTCCCGTACATACCCATCACTGTCATACCCCCCACACTCCTCTCCCGTACATACCCATCACTGTCATACCCCCCACACTCCTCTCCTGTACATACCGATCACTGTCATACCTCCGTACTCCTCTCCCGTACATACCCATCACTGTCATACCTCCACACTCCTCTCCTGTACATACTACCCACCATTGTATCATCTGCAACTCCTTTCTTACATTTACTACCTGCAGTTATGCTCTTCTTCTTAAATTGGGGAATAACTCGATGACTTACATACTTTTCAGACCTTGTGAAATATTCTTGGCTGTTTTGAAAATAATACACTTTAATTTGTATTTCATGATAAATCCTGCCTCATCTCTGCCTCTCTACCTGCAGCCTAACAATGAGGTGTGCATGCAGCCACTGATCTATTTCTGGCTTTTGTCTCTCAGACACTCTAATGTTCATTTCTCCAAACGTCCTCCAGGACAGCCTTCCTGAGACAGAGCTCCTCCCTCTGGGACAGGAAACACGTAAGCACAGTACTATAAAAGGCGGACCACCAGGCCTCCCTCCTGAGTTTTTAGTGTTTCCTCTGCAAGGATGGGTGCAGTCATCAAGGAACTGATTGTTTGGAAGTCCTGGGCCCTAGAGGTTGCTGGTGGATCCTGGTCTGGATTACTTCCTCCTGCCCGACGCAATCCCTACAGGGGAAGTGGGGCTGCGCTCCTGATGTCCTTCCATGCCTCAGTGGATGATAACCATCATCGGGGGTGTCCAGAGTGCTCCAGGACCTTTGATGCCTGTCGTTCTCCTTCCCGTGTGGGGGGGCTCCAGCATCCGATGCACATTGGGGCAGAGTGACTGCCAAGCAGGCGTGCAAGTAGCCCCAACTTCTGGGTGCTTCCCAGGAACCGGAAGTTCCGGCCGTGGTGACATCAGCGACGGGCGCCGGAGACTCGTGGTTCCAGTCTCCATATTAGCACAGGCAGCCAGTATGGAGTACAGACCCAGCAGAGCCTGTGGCTCCACACCAAGAGGGACATATGGAAGGCGCTGGCACTTCTCAGGCATACCCTGGTCCTTCAAGCACTGGCTCCTCTAAGGTAAGCTTGGGGACTCTGATCCCTCTTGCTGTCAGGGATCCCCGCGATCCGTCCCTCGATGGTCCCGGCGCAGGCGCACTGCTCCTCCCAGTACACGGGCACTAGGTCCGGGCCGGCCGCGGCGTTCGAGTTCGCGCATGCGCAGTAGAAGCCGCGGCCGCCCGCTGGGCACCAATGGCAGCGCAGGGCGGGATATTTAAAGGTCCCTGAGCTGTCATTTCGTTGCCTTCTGGTCTTACCTGCATTCCTGATCCTGTGAACCTGTATACTGTAAGTTATTGACCCGGATTGCTCTTGACCTTGCTGATTTCTCCTGCCCAGACCCTTGCTTGCCTGACCTCTCTCCCTGGATGCCCCTCTGTAGATCTGACCTCCTGTTGCTGACCTGGCGTGTGACCCGACGATTCTCTGCCTGCTCCCTTGTACCTTACCGTCCTCTACATTACCGACTCGGCCTGTCTGACTACGCACTTGCTCAGCCATCCATCCATCCATCCCATCAGGGTCACCCGACCTCCTCACATTTGGCTCTCCCTGGTTGGAACCCCTGGCGGACACCCCTACCACTGACAGGTGTGCTCAGTAGAGGCGACCTGGTCTCAGGGTACTACAAGTCCATCCCCACCATCAGGGGCCCTGGTGAACAAGTACCCTGGGGCTTAGATTCCGCGCTCTGGGCACGCCTGACCGGTGGAGTGCTAGTGGTGCCGCTCGGCGGTCCCTCACAGTACCAGAAGGCCATGACTGAGCCTCGAGGAGGACTCACCCCATTGGACGAGGTGTGCAGGCACCTGTCTACCCTGACGCAAGCTGTAAACACATTACAGGACAGATGTCTGCAGATCGAGAATCGGTTTCAGGCCTGCACCATATCTGTTCCTGTTTCACAGGCCCCGGCTCCTGCACCTCCAGTCGCAGCAGCCCACGAGCCGGCTCCTGGGCCTCCCACATCACTCCCTATGGCGGAACCCCGAGTACCCTTACCCGAGCGCTTCCATGGGGATCGCACACGTTTTCGGTCATTTCGTGACTCTTGTCTTCTCTTTTTTGAACTACAGCCACGGACCTTTTTGACAGAGTCAGTGAAAGTGGGGTTTGTTGTCTCCCTGCTGCAGGGTGAACCCCAAGACTGGGCCCACCGACTAAGGGGAAACAATGACCCTCACCTGATTTCGGTCGACAGCTTCTTTAACGCTATGGCCATCTTATATGATGACCCACAACGGGCGGCCTCGGCCGAGGCCACGTTATACACACTCCGACAAGGTCGGCGGACGGCTGAGGAATACGCCTCTGACTTTAGGCGCTGGATGGGTGACACTCGTTGGAACGAGTTCGCCCTTTTACACCAGTTTCGTATGGGCCTATCTGAGGCTCTGAAAGACGAGCTCGCCCGGGTAGAGGTGCCCGAGATATTAGAGGACTTGATTGCACTCACTATTAAAATTGACCGTAGGCTACGGGAGCGCAGATTGGAGAGGTCTGGTCAGGGTCGCGGAAATCCCTGGGGGTCATTTCAGGGATCCGGTCAACATACTAGGCCAAGCATCCAGAACCTGCCGGCTGAAGATGCCCCCGAACCCATGCAGCTAGGCCTGGCTCGGCCTAAACTATCGCCTGAGGAACGCCAGCGCAGACGCTCCCAGAATCTGTGCCTGTACTGCGGCGAAGCTGGTCACATGGTGCGTTCCTGCCCGCAGAAACTGAGTAAGTTCACTTCATCTTCTTTATCTGTTGGCGATATGACCCCGTCCCAGTACTTAGTTGTTCCCCTCTCCTTTCAGCTTTCCGAAAGGACCGTGGAGGTGTCGGCCATAGTTGATTCGGGGGCATGCAGCTGTTTTGTGGATATCAATTTTGCTCACCAGCAGGGTATTCCCCTCCGCCCAAAGGAGAAGGGGTTTCATATCTTTTTAGCTGATGGTTCCCGGATAAAGTCAGGAGTAGTCAACCAGGAGACCCCTTCCATTATGACTTCCATTGCCGGTCAGCACCGGGAACTCCTCCGCCTGGATGCTATTGCATCACCCCTTTTCCCAGTCATTCTGGGGCTCCCTTGGTTGCGGGCCCATAACCCCCAAATTGACTGGGAAACTGGGGTTGTCTCGTTCCCTTCCCCATATTGTCGGGAACTGTGTCGAACTTCGGGCCCGGGGGTCCCCCAGGTTCTTTTGTGCTCTGAGGGGGATGACAGCCTGAAACAAGTGGTTCCTGCAGCCTATCACAAGTTCCTTGACGTGTTCAGTGAACGGGGAGCAGATGCTCTACCCCCCCACCGCCCATATGACTGTCCAATTGATCTGTTGCCCGGTTCTGAAATCCCGTTCGGACGAATTTTTCCCCTTTCTGAGCTGGAATTAGGGGCCCTGAAGGACTATATTGAGGATAGCCTCCGTAAGGGATTCATCCGTCCCTCCACTTCCCCAGCAGGTGCAGGGATCTTCTTTGTAGAAAAGAAGGACAAGACTTTGAGGCCATGCATTGACTATCGGGAGCTGAATAGGGTCACCATTAAAAATCGTTACCCATTACCTCTGGTACCTGAATTGTTCCAGAGCTTAAAGGCTGCGGTAGTATTTACCAAGTTGGACTTAAGGGGAGCCTACAGTTTGGTTCACATAAGGGAGGGGGATGAGTGGAAGACGGCCTTCCGCACCCGATTCGGCCATTTTGAATACCTGGTCATGCCTTTCGGGTTATGCAATGCGCCAGCCACCTTCCAGCACTTTGTAAACGACATCTTTAGGGACTTCCTGGACATCTTTGTCATCGTCTACTTAGACGACATTTTGATTTTCTCATCCTCCCTGGGGGAGCACAGGGTACATGTAACAAAGGTGTTGGGGCGGTTGCGGCAGCACGGGTTGTACGCTAAAGCAGAGAAATGCTGCTTTGAACAGGCTAGCGTTACATTCCTGGGTCTGATTATCTCCACCACGGGGGTCGCAATGGACCCTCAGAAGGTCTCAGCGATCCTAGATTGGCCTGAACCCACGGACAGGAAAAGTGTCCAACGTTTTATTGGGTTCGCAAATTTCTACCGGAAGTTCATCAAGAACTTCTCGGGTCTGGTCTCCCCTATCACTCAATTAACTAAGCTTGGGACGCGATTCAGATGGACGCCCGAGGCACAGGAAGCCTTTGAGGCACTAAAAAGGTTATTTACCTCGGCACCCATTCTGGGTCATCCCGACGCCTCCCTGCCCTACATCTTAGAAGTAGATGCATCTGAAAACGCGGTTGGCTCCATCCTTTCCCAGCGGAAGGGCGCCAAGGAATTACTTCACCCAGTAGCATTCTTTTCACGGAAACTTACCCCGGCGGAGAGGAACTACGACATTGGGGATCGCGAGCTACTGGCTATCAAAACCGCTTTAGAGGAATGGAGGTACCTGCTGGAAGGTGCCTCCCATCCCATCCTGATATTCACGGACCACAAGAACCTGGAATATCTGAGGACGGCCAAACGTCTACGCCCACGACAAGCAAGATGGGCATTGTTTTTCTCGAGGTTCCAGTTCCACATCACATACAGGCCCGGCTCGAAAAACACGAAGCCTGACGCATTATCGCGCATGTATGAGGACACCAAGGAGATCCCAGTGCCCGACACTATTCTTCCGGCAGGGAATTTCTTGGCCCTTCAGACAAACCTTCGCTCCGAGATCCTGAGGGCGTCCACAGCAATGTCTACCTCCGATGGGGCCCCCCTCCAGAACAAGGAGGGACTCCTATGGAGGGAGGACCGGATTGTGGTGCCAGAGGATGCCCGAACCTTAGTCTTGGGACATTGCCATGACCACCCACTGGCAGGACATTTTGGACCGGTCAAGACCCTGGAACTTCTCCGGCGTTCCTTCTGGTGGCCGGACATGGCCAAGGATTGTAAGATCTACGTGGGCTCCTGTGCCATCTGCCAGCGGAACAAGCCTTCAAGGAACAAGGCATGGGGCCTGCTACGTCCATTGCCCATCCCTGAACGGCCCTGGCAGAGAATCTCCATGGACTTCATAGTCGAGCTCCCTCCTTCGCTGGATCACACAGCAATCCTCGTGGTTGTGGACCGCTTATCCAAGATGGCCCATTTCATCCCTTTACGGAAGACTCCATCTGCAGCCGAGACGGCACAAGTCTTTATTCGAGAGATCGTTAGACTGCATGGGGTTCCCGAAGACATCGTCTCGGACCGAGGGGTGCAGTTTACCTCGCGGTTTTGGAGGGCGCTGTGCAAAGCCCTGGATATCAAGCTGTCTCTTTCCTCGGCATTTCACCCTCAGACCAATGGCCAGACCGAGAGGACCAATCAGACCCTGGAGCAATACCTGCGATGCTACACATCATTCTCTCAGGACGACTGGGCGCCACTCCTCCCTTTGGCAGAATTCGCGTACAACAACGCTTGCCATTCAGCAACTGGGCAGTCCCCGTTCTTCGCCAACTATGGGTTTCATCCGGTCTTCCTCCCGGACTTGGTCCCGGAATGCCCGATTCCAGCGACGCAGGATGCACTGACCTTCTTCACCTCCAACAATAAGAAATTACAGGAAGCCATCCGTCAAGCCCAAGAAGACTATAAGAAGGCTTTCAATAGGAAGCGAAGAGGGAACCTGGTGTTGCAGCCCGGAGAGAAGGTTTGGCTGGCTACGTCAAACTTGAGGATGCTTTGCCCGTCGAAGAAGTTGGGACCTAAATTCATAGGCCCTTTTTGCATCAAACGGATGGTCAATGAGGTGGCCTATGAACTTGTTCTCCCTGACACACTCAAGATCCACCCTGTCTTCCACGTGTCCCTGTTGAAACCGGTAGTCCCTGATGCCTTCCCGGAACGGGAATCCAGGCCCCCGGAGGCCGTAACGGTTGAAGAGGAAGAGGAATTTGAGGTGGAGGCAATCTTGAAGTGCCGTCGAAGGGGGGGCCAGACCCAATTTCTCATCAAGTGGAAGGGCTACGGCCCTGAGGACAATTCGTGGGAACCAGCCCATAATGTCCATGCACCTAGGCTTGTCCGGAGGTTTCTTTGTGATCACCCGTGGTGGAGAGATCGGGTGGGCATCCGGAGGTTGCCCGTAGGGGGGGGGCAATGTCAGGGATCCCCGCGATCCGTCCCTCGATGGTCCCGGCGCAGGCGCACTGCTCCTCCCAGTACACGGGCACTAGGTCCGGGCCGGCCGCGGCGTTCGAGTTCGCGCATGCGCAGTAGAAGCCGCGGCCGCCCGCTGGGCACCAATGGCAGCGCAGGGCGGGATATTTAAAGGTCCCTGAGCTGTCATTTCGTTGCCTTCTGGTCTTACCTGCATTCCTGATCCTGTGAACCTGTATACTGTAAGTTATTGACCCGGATTGCTCTTGACCTTGCTGATTTCTCCTGCCCAGACCCTTGCTTGCCTGACCTCTCTCCCTGGATGCCCCTCTGTAGATCTGACCTCCTGTTGCTGACCTGGCGTGTGACCCGACGATTCTCTGCCTGCTCCCTTGTACCTTACCGTCCTCTACATTACCGACTCGGCCTGTCTGACTACGCACTTGCTCAGCCATCCATCCATCCATCCCATCAGGGTCACCCGACCTCCTCACATTTGGCTCTCCCTGGTTGGAACCCCTGGCGGACACCCCTACCACTGACAGGTGTGCTCAGTAGAGGCGACCTGGTCTCAGGGTACTACAAGTCCATCCCCACCATCAGGGGCCCTAGTGAACAAGTACCCTGGGGCTTAGATTCCGCGCTCTGGGCACGCCTGACCGGTGGAGTGCTAGTGGTGCCGCTCGGCGGTCCCTCACACTTGCTGACCCTGGTGGGCACACTTCCTTTTCCTGCTTCCCCAGCACAGTGTTTTTTGTATGAGGGGCCCTGTGCTGATTATTTTCTGTATTGTATCTTTTCTTGCTTATTGTATGTTAAAGTCCAGGACAAGGTGCAGAGTCAGACCCCCAAGAAGAAGTGTGCAGTTTGTGCAGCTAAATTGGGTTCAGCTTGGGAAAAACCCTTATGCTGCAATTGTGTGGCTAGCCTACTTAAGGATAAGTCATTTACAGCGTGCCATAAAGTGCTCACCTCCATTAAGGATGACATGTTGTCTACATTTCAATCCTTTTATTATTATTATTAGTATTATTATTATACAGTATTTATAAAGCGCCAACAGTTCGCTCAGCGCTGTACATTACAATGGGAGACAGTACATGAGACAGTACAATAACAATACAGTGTGATACACGAGGGGTGCGAGGGCCCTGCTCCTTGGAGCTTTCAATCTAGGAGGGAGGGGATAGTCGTATGGGAGGAAAAGCTGTGGGTTGGAGTGGTAGGAGGAGTGGAGGATATTGGCAGTTAGCAGAGGGTGGGGTAGGCTTCCCTGAAGAGATGGGTTTTTAGGGTGCGCCTAAAGGAGAGGAGAGTGGGTGATAGTCTGATGGATTGGGGTAGGGAGTTCCAGAGGATGGGTGATGTCCTGGAGGCGAGCATGGGAGGAGGAGATCAGGGAACTTGAGAGAAGGAGGTCTTGTGAGGAGCGAAACATATCTTTTGGGTGATAGATGGATATTAGGTCGGTGATGTAGTTTGGGGCAGTATGGTGGACAGCTTTGTATGTCAGTGTTAGCATTCTGAATTTGATCCGTTGGGCAATCAGAAGCCAGTGGAGGGGGTGGCAGAAGCGGAGCGGTTGGTGAGGTGGATGAGTCTGGCTGCCTTATTCAGGATTGACTGAAGTGGAGATAGCCTGTTAAGAGGCAGGCCAGTGAGGAGGGAGTTGCAGCAATCGAGTCGTGATAGGATGAGGGAGTGGATGAGCTGTTTAGTGGTTTCTGGGGTTAGGAACGAGCTGATTTTGGCGATGTTGCAGAGGTGGAACCTGCATGAGTTTGTTAGCGATTGGACTTGGGGCTGGAAGGATAGATTGGAGTCTAGTATGACACCAAGTACTCTGGCTTGCGGGGTGGGCTTGATGGTGGCATGGTTGGACGTGATGGAGAAGTCAGTGGGGGGGTGTGTGCGGGCTGGGGGGAAGACTAGGAGCTCGGTTTTGGAGAGGTTCAGTTTAAGGAAGTGGAGTGACATCCAATCTGATATGTCGTTCAGTAGGCTGGTGATTCGGGCGGAGACTGAAGGGATGAGGTGGGGGGTCGAGAGATAGATTTGCGTGTCGTCGGCATAGAGGTGGTAGTTGAAGCCGTGGGAGTGTATCAGTTGGCCAAGGGAGGAGGTGTAGATGGAGAAGAGAAGGGGCCCAAGGACAGAGCCTTGAGGGACCCCAACAGAGAGGGGGAGTGGGGGGGAGGTGGTAGTGTATCCTTTAGATCCCTATTGGAAAAATGCAGTTGCCACTGGATCCTTGGACCCAATCGGTGGGTTTGTAGGTAGCAGATGCATTAAGAGGGGAGGAGGACCCGGAGGAGGATTCTAGGTCTCTTGCTTCCTCACGGTTAGATTCAGGCTCATAACAGGAGGATGGTGAAGTTTGCTCCTCCAGAGGTTCCAGGAACAAATTGCCCCTGGAAGATGTGGATGACCTCCTTAAAGTTATCTACAAAACCTTAGAAATCGAGGAGGAGGATGTTTGCCTATCTAATCATGACCTCATGTATCAAGGTTTGCATGCTAGAAAGACTAGTGTCTTTCCAGTCCATAGTTCCCTGGTTGATACCATTAGGCAGTAATGGGAAAGCCCTCAGAGGAAACCCTTTTTCTCAAGTAATCTTAATAGGAGGTTTCCTTTTGAGGATAACGGGCCCCAGCAATGGAACAAGGTTCAGAAATTAGACACCCCCTTATCTAAAGTCTCTAAAAGGACAGACTTAGCATTTGAAGATATGGGGGCTCTGAAGGACCCTATGTATAAGATGGGTGAAGTCTTACTCCGCAGGGCCTGGGATTCCACTTCCATCAGCTTTAGGCCAGCTTTATCGGCTACTTGTGTCACCAGAAATCTGGAATGCTGGCTTACACAGTTAGTCGCATCTTTTGGCAGGGACCTCCAGGCAGCAAATCCTGAAATATAGGGCAGCACAGTGGCTAAATGGTTAGCACTTCCACCTGGCAGTACTAGGGTTGTTGGTTCGAATCTCAGCCACAGCACCACCTGCTTGGAGTTTGCATGTTCTCCCTGTGCCTGCATGGGTTTTCTCTGTTTACTCCGGTTTCCTCCCACACTCCAAAGACATGCTGGTAGGTTAATTGGCTCCTGTCAAAATTGTCCCTAGTATGTGTATGTATGAATGTGAGTTAGGGACCTTAGATTGTACGCCCCTTGAGGGTTAGGGGCTGATGTGAATCTACAATATATATGTAAAGCGCTGCGTAAACTGACAGCACTATATAAGTACCTGAAATAAATAAATAATTTCCTTTGCTGTTTAAAGCAGTTGGTTTCCCTAGTGAATTCATCTAAAAGGGCATTTTGGTTAAAAACCTGGGCAGGGAACTCAGCATTCAAACTGCACCTTTGTGCCTTACCCTTTATTGGCGATAATCTTTTTGGTCCAGGTCTCGAGGAGGCTCTGGAATGTACAGCCCATAACAAGAGGACATTCCCAGAGAGTAAGAAAAGGTTTTACTCTAGTAGGGTTTTTTGTCGAAAAACACAGGTCCAGCAGGCTAAGGAGGTTCAGCCTAAGAAACATTGGACAGGACACAGGAATAGGGGAAGAGGAGGAATCTTATTCAATCCTCCTTAAGGCCCACCAAGTCTCATCTCAATGACTTGAACGTCCCAATGGAAAGAAGACTGGGGACCTTTCTCCCTCAGTAGGCTTCAATCTTCTCTAAACTGTACATCTTCGACTTGATCAAGAAGGGGTACAGGTTGGAGTTCAACTTCAGTCCCCCTGCCAGGTATCTGGTAACCCACCTTCCCAAGGATCGGGAAAGGGTGCAGGCCCTGCGTGTCCTAATTGGGGACCTGGTAGATCAGCAGATCCTTACCTGAGTTCCCCGGGACAAGCAGGGCAGGGGATGTTATTCCCATGTGTTTGTAGTAAAAAAACCCTCGGGCACGTGACCGTGAGAGCATATTTATTATTATTAAAGGCACCCTCTCGGGTCGTGAACTCACGATCGCTGATGTCTATGCACCAAATTCGGCGCAAGCATCCTTCTTTTCCCGTTTTTTTTTTTTTTCAAAATTCTTGATAGGTTTCTATCCCCTCTTTTATTGGTGGGAGGTGATTTTATTTGGTGGCTATCCCCCTTTTAGACCAAAGCTCATCCTCACCATCCTCCCAGGCCTTCCCAAAATCCCTTACCAAAAATTAGACACACTTCAACTGGTAGACTCCTGGAGGGCACATAATGTAGGAGCTAGAGATTATTCATTTTACTCCCACCCACATGACTCTTATGCTAGACTAGATTATATCTATTGCTCCCCCATTCTGCTGGCTAACTCTAGGAAAGCTTGCATTCATTTAAGCCCCCGGTCAGATCATAATATTATCGTGCTGTCTATCACTTTTATAGGTCTAGCCCCTACTCCCTACTCCTGGAGACTTAACGACTCTATGCTTACGGATACTAACACCCGCCATGAAGTAGTTACTTCCATTCAAGAATACTTTCAGTCAAACACAACTCCCAATATCTCCCCGGCCATCTTGTGGGTAGCCCATAAGGCGGTCCTGCGAGGTCACCTTATTTCTATGGCTTCTTCTAGAAATAGAGAGCGGTGGAAACAAATTCAGAAACTTACCCGAGAATTAGAATCACATTATAGGGCTCATGATGGCAATCCATCTCTCCTTAACAAAACGATGATATCGCAAAAGCGTCTAGAACTGAATACTTTACTTTCCCAGAAAAATGGAAAAGCTCTACGCTGGTCGAAGGCCTCCTTTTTATTACATAGTCATTCAGCGTCTACTATGTTGGCACAGAAATTAAACCATTTAATACGACCCCCACATATCTACAAGTTATGTACTAAATCCGGCAGTATCTCCTCTCTTCCTCGTGAAGTCCTGGGTATTTTTGAAAAATTTTATTCCACCCTGTTAGCTCTCCTGCAACCAATTTCCGCTTCCTCAAATGGCTCATGGCTTGATTCTATACCCCTCCCTGTTCTCTCACCCTCTCAGATATCCTCCCTCAATGCCCCCTGCACTTTGAAGGAAATATCCTGTGTGATTAGCACACTCAGAACTTCCACAGCACCGGCCCTGATGGGTTCACGGCCAGTTATTATAAACATTTTACTCCTACATTGGCTCCCTCTTTGATGTCATTATTCAATGATGTTTTGCAGGACGGTAGGTTTCCTGAGGAGATACTCTTGGCTAACCTGTCTCTATTACCTAAACCCCTGAAAGACCATCATTTACCTCAAAACTATAGACCAATCTCAGTGATGAACAATGATCTGAAAATATTTAGCCGCATTCTGGCAGATAGGTTGGCCCCATTATCTCCTCATTGGTCTCACCGGAGGAATCGGGATTTATCCCAGGCAGACTTATCACGGACAATATTTGTCTCACATTAAATGTTATTCAGGACGTCAATTTGCATTCTAAAGAAGTTTTGTTATTGATAGTGTCCTCTGGCCCAGGGGCGGACTGACCATTCGAGCACTCGGGCACCACCCGAGGGCCCAGGGTCAGTAAGGGGCCCCATGAAATGCCCCTAGTACCTTTTTTATAGGCTTTTTTGGGTGTGCTTTGAGTGTGGGCAAGGACACAGGCCCCATGATCCTCTATTGCCCGGGGGTCCCATGAGTTGTCAGTCCGCTCCTGCTCTGGCCATACTTGTTTTCATTACTGCAGAAGATGGGCTTTAGTGATGAATTTCTGTCTGGTGTACATGCTTTGTATGACTCCCCCCAAAACAAGAATAAGACTTCCAGGCTGCAATTCTGTATTTTGTACACTAGGCGGAGGTACCCGTCAGGGTTGTCCTCTTTCACCCTTATTATTGGCGCTTGTTTTGGAACCCTTGGCAATTGCAATAATCACACTCAGACATTTCTGGTTCCCCATTATTGGTTCACATTTCACAATTTGTATGTATGCAGATGATGTTATGCTTTTCCTTACTAAACTGTTGGTGTCATTGCCTGACTTCTGCTCATTATTGAATGACTTTGTAACAGTATCAGGTCTTACTGTAAATTTTACTAAATCCGTAGTTATGCCTATTAATGTTCCTGATTCCCTGGGTGCATCTCTCCGCAATTCTTTTCCATTTCGTTGGGCCACAGATCAGATTTCATACCTAGGTATAAACCTCACCCCCAGATACTCAAAATTATTTGCTGCTAATTGGCCACCATGTGTGTCACGCCTCTCACCTCTATTGAAGATCTGGCATGGATCCCCTATCTCATTCTTGGGCAGAGTCACGGCAGTAACAATGAATGTCTTCCCTAAATTACTTTATTTAGATCACTCCCAATCCCTGTCTCAAAAACGTTCTTAGATCGCTTTCAATGGATTATTAATCATTTTATTTGGCGTAACAAATGCCCTCGTTTTACTTCCTCGGTCCTCTACCGGTCACAATGGGTGGGAGGCCTAGGTCTCCCCAATTTCTGGCTTTACTACCTGTCAGCCCATTTCGCACAGCTATCACAATGGGTGACTATTACTTCCCAGGTCCCATGGATCAGATTTGAATCTCAGTCTATACATCCGTTCTATTTACCAGGTGTATCATGGTCCAAAATTCCCCCCCCCCCACGCTCATTATTGCTCCATAATTCCATTGTTGCCCAATCATTGATGTTTTGGTCCCGTTATAAACTTAAATTGAATCTTGTCTCCTCTGTCTCACCAGGTTCATCATTTTTTGGTGACTCAAATTTTTATACAGCATTCTCATCTTCACAGGTATTCCGTTGGTGGTATGATAGGTCCTTTATTAGGTCATCTGACTTTCAGAGAGGAGGATCTTGTATCACTTTTGAGATGCTACGCATACTTTTTGATATTCCACTTCGTGAATATTATCATTATCGACAGATTAGACATTTTTTTAATTCACATTTTGCTCTTACACCTTCATCTCTGATTTCATTTTTTGAATGTATTAGCCGTGTGTCAGGGCTCCCGAGTGTGACCAGAGGTGTGTGACTGATGCAGGGAAACGCAGACTTCAGATATGTGATAAACAATATAATTTATTAACACTAACAATACAAACATAAACGCAGTGCAATACTAAAACATAATACAGTGCAAACAAACCAAACCAACCACCCACAGATAACAGTACATACAAGCAAGCGTTGTCAGGCAGGCCGGGTCAATATCAATAGGGCAGGTAGGTACAGGGGGAGCAAGCGGAGATTGGTCGGGGTCACAGGTCAGGTTCAGCAGGTAGCAAGCAGCGTAGTACAGAGGGTCAGGCAGAGGGATGGTCAGGAGCGAGCCGGGATCAGAGCAGGAGAAGTCAGCAGCGGTTCAGATCAGGCAGGGTCAGCAAAGGAACAGAAACAGGATGCAGGACAGATACAGGGCCCAGGACAAACACAACACCAAGGCAGAGTCTGCAGGTCTGGCCATCCCTTAAATACACCAGTATAATCAGTTCCAGGTGTTAGCTGGCTGAAAAGTTGAGTCTCTGATTGCTGGGAGCACCCGCTGGCCAGCCCTGGTACTGCAGATCAAAAGGCAGGTGAGTCCCACCATTGCTGGCCAGTCCATTCCTGACACCGTGACTCTCCTAGGGGCAGGGGTCTTATTTCAGATTTGTATCACCAATTTCTGGTTACTTTCTTCCCCTCACCCCCTCTTTATAGACAGAAATGAGAGGCTGATAGTGATGTCACTTTTTCTGATGAGGATTGGGATTCCATGATGGATAATGTGTGTAAGAGCTCTAGATCTTTCTGTCTGTGAGACGGCCCTCAAAGTAATAACCAGATGGTATCATACCCCATCTAGACTACACGCCATGTATCCAGGGACGTCCCACCTTTGTTTCCGGGGCTGTGGCCTTGCTGGTACTCTAGTGCATATATTTTGGGCCGGCCCAAGCCTCTCATTGGTGTGGCACAAAATTTCTGAAGTTGCCTCTGCAGTGGCAGGTGCTCCGGTGCATCTGTCTATGCAGTCCTGCCTACTGGGAGCCCCTATCTCGGGAGTTCAGACTGAGGTTATGAGGCTAATCCATAGCATTTGTATATCCACCCTATGGGCTATTGCCCTACATTGGAAATCCCTCACAGTACCATTGACCACAGTTCTGCAGAGTTGATGCGGTGATGCTCATGGAGAGAATTCATTATACTCTATTGGATAAGATGCATTTATTTGACAGAAAATGGGAACTTTGGAGAACTCACAGGCATTTACTAGGTCAATAAGGACCATTTATGCTTTGATTGAGTTACTTTGTTGGTCGTTTTATAACTCTGCCTTCCCTCTCTACCTATATTGCTCATGTACTAAATTTCTTTTCTCTTTTTCCTTTTATTCTACATAATTCCACCTTTGAAATGAATACTGCAGTTGTTCCTTGTTTCTCTTGTATATTCTTTTTGAATCTGTAATACCATTTTGAAGTCTATTTCTTAAAAAATAAAAACGTTTGTAAACAAAAAATATATATTTAGTATAATTCTACAATTTTTGCAACTAACAGCACGATGCTGTTAGCTAAACCTTCTACTAATAGCTGGACAACAAAATAACAAACGGATCACCCTTTTATCCAGCTGTGGTCTAATGCTGTTTAATGCCCATGATACCCAGCCAAGCATAGCCTCTTTGAACAATGCATACACTTACCAACTGCTTATATCTGCAGGCTGACATCTTCATCCCAATAGTCTATCCTTGGCCTGACTCCTCTATACAACAAATGTTTAATATCCTGTTTTTGGCCTCTGTGGCTTCTGAAGATGTTCACTGCTCCCCCACATTTTCCTTGTTAGCCCGAGTTGGGCCTGCCCAGGACTGTTTTTTCCCCGTCCATTTATATCCCAGTGACATAGACAGATGGACAACCTACCTGTTTTCACATCATGGCTTTTTGGCCTCCTGACCTGTTTTGTCAGACATTTCTCTCTCTTTACTAACCTTGCTTCCCCCTCTTTTCTCCTTTCTTTCTCTTATTCCTGTCCCAGGAGTGATGATGGCGCCATGATGCGACACCTACAATCAGCTTTGCATCTGTCCTTTATCATGGCTCCAATAAATATACTTACCCTGAATGTTCGGGGAATAAAAAAATTAAGGCCTTCAAATCCTTTGCCTCTGCAAAGCACATGTGGTGTGCCTGCAGGAGACTCATTTTACTGCCAGCCATATGCCGAAATATCTCAGCTCTTCCTACCCACAGGTTTATATGGCTTCTGCCGCAACTAAACACACAGGTGTACTCAAAGCTTTCCACTGCTCTACTCCCTTTACACCCCAGGCAGGGATCTGGGACCCAGAGGGCAGTTATATTTTCTAGTGGGTCACCTCCTTGACTCAGAGGTCACTATACTTCATACTATGCCCCAATCCCAATCCTAACTCCCATTTGCTACAAGTAATAGATTCCCATAAATTAGGTACACTTTTACTATGTGGCAATTCCAATCAGCTAGTTTATCCCTTTTTAGACAAATCCCCCATAACCTCTTATCCATCCACATCCTCCTTCCAGCAACAACTCCAACAACGCTCTCTCATAGACACATGGCAAGAAGCTAACCCAGCTAGAAGACACTATACATACTACTCATATCCACATAAAACTTTCTCCCACATTGACCATATATTTCTGACTAGAGGTATGTCCCCAGCCCTCCTATCCTGAACCATCATACCTTACCCCTGGACTGGTCACAAAGCTGTCCTCTTGACCCTCTCCTCCTTAGTACCCCAACAAACTAGCACTACATGGAGTCTAAATGGCCCACCCATCCCACAGACTGGACATTGAACTAGCCATCAAAGAATACCTGACACATAACACAACTGATGACCTCTCTCCTGACCTTTTGGGAAGCCCATAAGTCTGTAATTAGAGGAGCCTGTATCAGCCAAGCCTCACATCTCAAGAAAGGACAGCGAGCAATCCATCACCGCTTAGAAACCTCATTTCATCAGGCCAACAAAGCCTTCCAATCAGACCCCTCACCTTCTCATAGATTGTCCTGGACAAGACCAGGCTAGAAATAGATGTTTTCTTGACAGAATCAGATGAAAAAGTTCTACGCCAATCCAGACATGAACATTATATGAACGCAAACAAACCTGACACTTTTCTAGCCCTGGGACTGCGAACCTCAGACCACACACACAGACTTGTCCATTTAAAGATTACAAAAACTTCACACACCAGCCATCCTAATAAAATATTACAGGTCTTCCACAAACATCTAGCAGAATTATACTCTGAGACCGGCTCCTATGATGAATCGCAGGCCACTGAACTTTTCTCAAGCCTATCTCTACCAACACTCTCAGCTTCTCAATGTTCTTCCCTGGAAACACCTATTACAGAACTTGAGGTCCCGAACTCCATCAAGTCCCTAAAGTCTAATAAGCGGCCTGGCCCAGACAGCTTACAGCCCTATATTCCAAATATTTACTAACCTCCTTCCACCTTTATTGGTTAATGCATTTAATGTCTTACTCAAAGGTTATTCTTTCTGCTCAGACTCCCTAACAGCAGTCATTTCTATGCTACCTGAACCCCAATCAGATCACACCACATGGCTTCATTACACACCAATCTCCCTTCTTAACTTGGATGTTAAAATCCTAGAAATATCCTATCTGCATGGCTGAACTCCATCATAGGCACCTTGGTACACAAGGATCAGATGGGTTTTAACCCCCTCTGCCAAGCCGAGACCACAGAGTGATTTTGCTAGAACATGCAGCTTGCATACGCCGCATACCCGGCTGTTTCCTTTCCTTAGACATAAAAAAAAGCCTTTGACTCCAATGGATATCGCCCCTTTACACCTCCCCAAGGGCTTACTTGAGATATGTGGGTTACAAGTCAGACTTTTTTTCCATACAAAGGGGAATGAGGCAAGGCTGCCCCTCCCACCCCCCTCCTTTTCTAGCTAATGAACCTTTAGCACAGTTGATAAGAACTAACACAAATATTAAAGGATTAGAACTTGGCGGTCATCATCATAAGTTATGCTTTTTCTCTGATGACAATCTCCTCTTCATGTCTTCTCCTTTTGATCTCAGCACCCAACCTTCTCCAATGCCTGGACCAGCGATTTTGGACCTGGTTGTGAATCCCAAAAAGTCTACAGCTCTTAGTATCTCTCTACCCTCCTTAACTGTGTCACATCTACAACGTCCTCCACCCTTCTCTTGGTCCAGTCAATATATTCCTGATTTAGGACCCAAGCTGATGGCAGACCTCAGTATTCTATATTCTGCTAACTACCCTCCTATGTTAACACACCTTACCAATCTTATGACATCCTGGTCCAGACTACCCCTCTCATGGATGGGTTGTATCATGATTGTAAAAAATGACAATTCTGCCCAAAATATTATACCTTTATTGGGTCCTACCCATATATATACCTTTTTGTTTCCTCTGCATATTTGTGTCACCCCACCACTTATGTATGGGGCACTGTTAAACTGCATCTGCCCAGGTCCATCCGTACCTTACCGAAACTTAGAGTGATCTGGGGCTTCCGAACTTTGCAAAATATTTCCAAGCTGCACATCTTGCTCAACTCCCCAAATATCACGCAGTAAAAGTTACCCCCCCATGGGTCGCTATAGAGTCAGTAGATTGTGACCCCTTATCAGTTGCCAATTTACTATGGCTACACTCCAGAGACCATCGCTCACTGCAAAACTTAATTACTCAACACTACCTGTCACAGCTGCCCTCCCCAGCCCCTTCTCTGTCCCTGCTCTCTCTCTGCCATCTCTCATCTATGCCCCTCCCCCCTCCTGCAAATATGAAAGGAATTCCTAAGGCAAGCTTGAGCCACCCTAGCTCTGCCCCCCCCCCGGTTGCCTAGGTGACTAGGGGGGTCCAACCAGTTTTAAGAAGCTGATGCAGAGCTCCCGAGGTATTCATTGCTGGGTAGCTGACGGAAGGAGCCCAAGAGCTGTGGCCGGGACCTTTTGTGGCCAGGCTTGGCAGAGACCCAAGGCTGCCTAGGACCCCCCTTCTCCCACAGCTGGGGAAGACTTTACTTGCTACAGAGACTCTTCCTTGGCTCTCGGTGCTGGACTTTAAGTGTGTTGGTCCTTCCGTGTCATCCTGGACTGGCGTATTCACCCTCCCTACGAACTCCCCTATTCGGTGACTGCCGTCTGTTTGTCTCAATAAAGCTTTGTGCGTTTGCCATCTACTCTGTGTGTTCTGTCCTGCCTACGCTCCGGCACACTACCCATCTATCTGGGACAGTCTAAAGTTCTGATACACCTTACTGTCACCCCATAACCCACTCATGGCATACCTCCTCATTCCAGGCTTTTATCCGGCATGGATGCCTCCATCTTCTTTTCATGATTGTCCTAGAGCTAGTCTAGTTCAAACTTACAATTTCACAGCACCAGACTCCTTTATACCCTTCCAAACCCTATGTGACGCCCACAAAATATCTAGACCTGAACTTTTTAGATATCTTCAGATCAATCACTTTTGTTCCTCCCACTTACACACCAACGCCCTCCCTCCCAGACATGACCAGGTTTGAACACTGTAACGGGGTTCGCTCGGCAGTGGGTGTGTGTGACCCCCTGGATGGGTGCACAACACAAAACACAGGCACAGCACAACAGTGGAGGTGAAAAAACAAAAAGGTGCAGTTTATTTACAATATTTACAGAAAAACGTAAAAAAAAAAAAGAAACATCAAATCCTGGCCAACTTGGATACTTACTATACAACATAGCTTCCCTAGCTACCCACCAGGTATAGCCTGATGCTATACCTAGCCCCTGTTAGTTGGAGGCTTAGCCACACAGGCTTTTGTCTCACTGCACACAGATAGGATGTTGCTCCCCAGTCAGTTCAGGCACAGATCTGGTTCCAGGTTGGAGCAACTCACTAAGCAGGCTGGGAAGTTTTATAAAGGCCTTAATGAGCCCACTATCTTCAGCTGGGCTCATTACCTCAGTGCTGAAGGACTCAGCGCTTCCCCCTTAGTGGAACAAATCCCCATATAGTCTAAACCTTGGACAGATGTATCGTCCATCCAGGACGCAACCAGGTGATTTCACCTGCCTACTGTCACATACCCCCCCTCTTGTTTCAACCTTGGGGTTGTAACACCAGTAGCCAGGCAGGCATGAACCCGGGCTAAAGCATCCACATTTCCCATCTGAACTCCAGGGCGATGCTTTACCGTGAAGTTAAATTCTTGTAGGGCCAGGAACCACCTATTTACCCTTCTATTGGTCTCTTTATTTTGAGCCATCCATTTCAAGGGAGCGTGATCCGTGACCAGGTCAAAATGTCTGCCTAGAAGATAGTACCGCAGGGAATCTAGAGCCCACTTTACTGCTAAACACTTCTTCTCAATTGTGGTGTAATTTTCCTTGTGAGACTTAAGCTTTCTGCTCAGGTAGATTACCGGGTGCTCCTCCCCCTTCCAAACCTGGGACAACACTGCTCCTAAGCCAACATCGGATGCCCGTACCTGCTTCTTGTTGTTTGGGCGTGGCCAACTCTATTGCTTCAACTTTGTTGATCTGGGGTTTTATTACTCCTCTCCCAATGGTGTACCTGGCCTCTTCCTGTCCAATCATACACTTCTTTGGGTTGGCCGTAAACCCAGCTTTCCGTATTGAGTCTAGTACAGCCTGAACTTTTGGCAAATGTGAGGTCCAATCTGCGCTATGGACATTCACATCGTCCAGGTAAGCTGCAGCATACTTCTGATGGGGGCGAAGAATTTGATCCATTTTGCGCTGAAAGGTAGCCGGTGCATTCTGTAACCCGAACGGCATTCTTCTATACTGGAATAACCTTCTGGGGTTCCAAATGCAGTCTTCTCCTTTGCTGACTCAGCTAGGGGTATCTGCCAATATCCTTTGGTCAAATCGAGCGTCGTCATGTACCGGGCTGCTCCCAGATGGTCGATTAATTCATCTATCCTCGGCATGGGGTAGGTGTCAAACTTTGTGACTTTATTTAACTGTCGGAAGTCATTACAAAATCACCAGCTCCCATCCGGTTTGGGCATCAACACTATGGGGCTGGACCAGCCACTCTGGGACTCCTATCGCAATCAGTGAAGGAGAAAAATTACCTGTTTGGAAAATATTTTAATAGAAACATAGAAACTTTTTTTTCAAATTTTTTGCTTTTTTTTTTTTTTTTATAGCGCAAAAATAAAACAGCCAGCGGGGAGTAAATACCACCAAAAGAAAGCTCTATTTGTGTAAAAAAAAAATGATAAAAATTTCAAATGAGTACAATGTTGCATGACCGCGCAATTGTCATTTAAAGTGCGACAATGCTGAAAATTGGCCTAGTAAAGAAGGGGGTATAAGTGCCTGATAGGCAAGTGGTTAAGGACCCCACTGGCACCTATCAGTGCCGCCTCATCAGTGCTGCCTATCAGTGCACATCAGTGAAGGAGAAAAATTACCTGTTTGCAAAATGTTATAATAGAAACAAAACTTTTTTTTTTTTTAATTTTTTGCTCTTTTTTTGTTTATAGCGCAAAAATAAAACACCCAGCGGGGAGTAAAGACCACCAAAAGAAAGCTCTATTTGTGTCAAAAAAATGATAAAAATGAGTACAATGTTGCATGACCGCGCAATTGTCATTTAAAGTGTGGCAACGTTGAAAGCTGAGAATTGGCCTGGTAAGGAAGGGGATATACAGTGGGGATCGAAAGTTTGGGCACCCCAGCTAACAATGTGTATTAATGTGCATGAAGAAGCCAAGGAAAGATTTAAAAATCTCCAAAAGGCATCAAATTACAGATTAGACATTCTTATAATATGTCAACAAAAGTTCGATTTTATTTCCATCATTTATACTTTCAAAATAACAGAAAACAAAAAAATGGCGTCTGCAAAAGTTTGGGCCCCCTGCAGAGTTAATATCTTGTACTGCCCCCTTTGGCAAGTATCACAGCTTGTAAACACTTTTTGTAGCCAGCCAAGAGTCTTTCAATTCTTGTTTGAGGGATCTTTGCCCATTCTTCCTTACAAAAGTCTTCCAGTTCTGTGAGATTTCTGGGCTGTCTGTCACGCACGGCTCTTTTAAGGTCTATCCATAGATTTTCAATGATGTTGAGGTCAGGAGATTGTGAAGGCCATGGCAAAACCTTCAGTTTACGCCTCTTGATGTAATCCCCCGTGGATTTCGAGGTGTGTTTAGGATCATTATCCATTTGTAGAAGCCATCCTCTCTTAAACTTCAGCTTTTTCACAGATGGCATCAAGTTACCATCCAAAATTTGCTGAAATTTTATTGAATCCATTTTTCCTTCTGCTCGTGAGATGTTCCCTGTGCCACTGGCTGCAACACAACCCCAAAGCATGATTGATCCAACCCCATGCTTAACAGTTGGACAGAGGTTCTTTTCATTAAATTCTGTGCCCCTTCTTCTCCAACCGTACCTTTGCTCATTCCTGCCAAAAAGTTAAATTTTAACCTCATCGGTCCACAGAACTTGTTTCCAAAATGCATCAGACTTGTTGTGACGGGAGTGACTTTTGGGGGTGGGGGGACCTCTGTATCATCCTCCCAAATTCCCATTATGTTTAAGGCACCCTGTGCCTGTTAAGGGGTACAGGGTGTGTATGTGAATGTCTGAGTCTTGTGTATAGTGTGTGTTCCTTTGTCTAGGCCACATGGCTGTCCATTGTCTGTTTGCCATGTGCTCCCCCCCATGGTGCTGTGCCTTCCTGTCCAGCCAACTATTATGGGATGTACTGTTTGTGTATTGGTGTGGGGGTTGGTCAATGTCCTTTGCCGCATGGCTGCATCCCATTGTTCTGTGTCTTGGTTGGATGGGGAGGGGTGATGAGGTGTTTCCTGCCTATACTGTAGCCCTTCCCACTGATAGGGTGGGCTGATGATGTGTTTCCTGTCCCTGGTTGTCTTTCCCCGCCCTCTGTATAAAACATGTTTTTTGTGTACAATAAAAGTTGTTGGCTTCTGTCTTAAGAAGAGCTGGGTGCTGTCTTTTTCCTGAGGGATTTCAGGGTGTGGTCCGTGGATGGTGTTCGGACAGGGGAAGCTGTAGTATAACAGAAAAACTCGGTGCGGTCTGGTTTCCGGTTCCGGTACACTTGTCTATATGTTCATTTGCAAAGTTCAAACGATGATTTTTGTGGTGAGGACGTAGAAGAGGTTTTCTTCTGATGACTCTTCCATGAAGACCATATTTGTACAAGTATCTCTTTATAGTGGAATAGTGTACCACAACTCCAGTGTCTGCCAGATCTTTCTGGAGGGATCGTGCAGTCAAACGTGGGTTTTGAATTGTTTTTCTCACAATCCTGTGAGCTGTTCTGTCTGATATTTTTCTTGGTCTTCCAGATCTTGCTTTAACTTCCACTGTTCCTGATGACTGCCATTTCTTAATTACATTCCGAACAGAGGATATTGACATCTGAAAACGCTTTGCTATCTTCTTATAGCCTTCTCCAGCTTGGTGAGCGTCAACTATTTTCAGTTTCAGTTTTCTAGACAACTGCTTAGAAGAACCCATGGTGCTGATTGTTGGGGCAAGGTCAGATGAGTCGGGGCATTTAAAACCTTTGAGATTGACATCACCTGGTCTTCCCAGACGATGATTGAGAACAATCCATGACACTGGCAGGTCTCAGCTTGGCAAAGGGGGCAGTGCATGCTATAAATTCTGCAGGGGGCCCAAACTTTTGCAGACGCCATTTTTTTGTTTTCTGTTATTTTGAAAGTGTAAATGATGGAAATAAAATCTAACTTTTGTTGAAATATTATAAGAATGTCTAATCTGTAATTTGATGCCTTTTGGAGATTTTTCTATCTTTCCTTGGCTTCTTTATGCACATTAATACAAATTTTTAGCTGGGGTGCCCAAACTTTCGATCCCCACTGTAAGTGCCTGGTAGGCAAGTGGTTAAGGACCCCACTGGCACCTTTTGGGGGGATAACCGAAATTGACAGGTAACAGCTCGCACTTCTGCTGCAATCACCTAGGTGATCAGAAGCGGAGGTTGTCCTCCCCCCTCCCTCCCTCCCTCCCTGTAGTCTTCTGGGACAAATGAAAGATTCATTGTAGGACATTTCTCTTTAGGCCGGTCAATGTGCTCTTTGGCAGATTGTAACCTCTTCAGCACACGTCTTTTTCCCAACAGTGGGACTTTGCGGGGACTTCTTGCAGATAGCTTGGCTTCACATCGGCGTCTTCTAATTGTAACAGTCCTCACAGGGAACGTCACACCTTCTTTCATCTTCCTGGAGCTGATTGTTGGCTGAGTCCGCCCCATTTTGGCTATTCTTCTATCCATTCCAATGGTAGTTTTTCGCTTTCTTCCTCGTCTTTCAGGTTTTGGTTGCCATTTTAAAGCATTTGCCATCATTTTAGCTGAGCAGCCGATCATTTTCTGCACTTCTTTATATGTTTTCCTCTCTCCAATCATGCATGTCATGACTGTTGGGTCTGTTGGATTTCTATGACTCTACTACACCTGATAGGAAATTATTTGCCATGTAGAAATCTCATATGATGTCCTCCCAGAATGCGCTCTCCTGCATGCCCCCGGGGGCATGAACCTGGCGATCTCCATGATCACTGTGTTCTATGACACGCTGGTCATCGGGAATTGCAGTTGCCGGTGCTCAGCTGCACTTTCCTCACACTGTCAGAGCATGAGGAAGGTACTGCCAGCAGTTGTCAGAGGAGGGATCATCAGGGCACTTATGATCAGTGCCCTGAGGATCGGTGCCCAGCAGCGCCACCCACCAGTTCTGCCCACAAGTGCCCAGCAGTGCCACCCACCTTTGCCCACCAGTGCAGCCCACCAGTGCCCAGCAGTGCTGCCAATCAGTGACAACTATCAGTACCCATCATTAGTGCTGCCTATCAGTGCTGCCTATCAGTGCAGCCTCATCAACGCACATCAGTGAAGGAGAAAAATTACCTGTTTGCTAAATATTTTAATAGAAACAAAGAAACTTTTATTTCAATTTTTTTGCTCTTTTTTTGTTTATAGCGCAAAAAATAAAACACCCATCGGGGAGTAAATACCACCAAAAGAAAGCTCTATTTGTGTAAAAAAAAGATAATATTTTCAAACGAGTACAATGTTGCATGACCGCGCAATTGTCATTTATAATGTGACAACGCTGAAAATTGGCCTAGTAAGGAAGGGGGTATAAGTGCCTGGTAGGCAAGTGGTTAAGGACCCCACTGGCACCTATCAGTGCCGCCTCATTAGTGTTGCCTCATCAGTGCTGCCTATCAGTGCACATCAGTGAAGGAGACAAATTACCTGTTTGCAAAATGTTATAAAAGAAACAAAGTAACTTTTTTTTTTTTACATTTTTTGCTCTTTTTTTGTTTATAGCACAAAAAATAAAACACCCAGCGGGGAGTAAAGACCACCAAAAGAAAGCTCTATTTGTGTAAAAAAAAAGATAAAAATGAGTACAATGTTGCATGACCGCACAATTGTCATTTAGAGTGTGGCAAAGCTGAAAGTTTAAAATTGGCCTAGTAAGGAAGGGGATATAAGTGCCTGGTAGGCAAGTGATTAAGGACCCCACTGGCACCTTTTTGGGGGGGTAACCGAAATTGACAGGTACCCGCTCCCACTTCTACTGCAATCACCTAGGTGATCAGAAGCAGAAGTTGTCCTCCCCCTCCCTCCCTGTAGTCTTCTGGGACACATGAAAGGTCCTAGAAGACTACAGGACCATTCACAAAGCACAGAGATACTCGCACATGCTCAGTGGGCACCCGGATGTGAAGCCGCAAGCTGTCACAGCTGGGTGCCCACACTGAAGATGCCGGCACTGGAAACACAGGGCGGCCGGTGAAACGGGCTGCGGGGAGGACACCACGAGATCGAGGGACAGGTAAGTGCCCGTCTTTTAAAAGTCAGCAGCTACAGTTTTTGCAGCTGCTGACTTTTATTTTTTTTTATTTTCACTGGAACTCCACTTTAATGTATGAAGATATTATTTGTACTGTACAAATTACAACCTGTACGTTACCTCTAAGGGTTGTACCCCTTCTGACTTACTGTTGGTGAGTCCTGCAATCACATTGTTATGAGCTCCTTGTAAAACTATTATCTCTTTCCAATAAAATCTATGAACAAGAGAAGATATGGACCCCACAATTCCTCTATATACTCCACAATTCTCCCATGTGGACACCTCGTAAGTGGTTCTCCAGTATAGACTCCCAGTTTGGGGAACTCATTTAGAAGAAGCCGTCAGCTAGAATCACACTCACTACTCTACAGTATGGTGAAGACCAAGGAGGCCCAGCAATACCAAATGTTAGACTGTATTTTATAGCTGCCCAACTTCAACATCTTACCAGGTGGGACTTAGTAGACACATTAGATCCCATCCATCGGTTGCTACTTCCATCAGATACAGACTTCACATCACTCTCTGTCAGGGCTCCAGGTATGACCAGAGATGTGTGGACTGACACAGGGAAACGCAGGCTCAAGGATGGTGTAAAAGTAATATAATTTATTTAAGGTTACACAATACACAGAACACAGTGCAAAACCAAACCTTAAGCTAGTCCCAATATGTGTGGGAACACAAGCATAGTCAGGCAGGCCGGGTCGGTAACTATCAGGCAGGTAGGTACAGGAAGAGCAGGCAGAGAGTAGTCATGTAAAGAGCCAGGGGTCAGTGCAGGAGACAGTCAACAGGATCAGGATCAAAGCAGGCACAGATAACAAGATACAGGGGCTCATGGGAAACATACATCAAGGCACTGATCACAGGCCCGGCCATTCCTTAAATACACCTCCTGCAATCAGCCTCAGGTGATGGCCGATTGCAGGAGTGAGTCTCTGGTTGCTGAGAGCACCCGCTGGCAAGCCCTGGTACTGCAGCCCACAAGGCAGGTGAGTCCCATCACCATTGGCAAGTCCATTCCTGACACTCTCACACTTGTTAATGGGCTTCAGATGGCACCAGTGGGAAAGGCATGATCTCTCATATATTTATTCCAGTCTTTTGACTCTTACCGAAGACTTATAGAAAGAAATGGGAAACAGAGAAAATAAGAGAGAGTGGTGGGAGGTGATTGTGACCTCCATACCTCTCATCTCTCTATCCTCTTTGCAGAAACTCAGTCATTTCTTTTGCATAGAGCTTTCAGGACTCCAGCTCAGTTGTTCAGCTAGGACAGGAGGGATTTCCCCTTATGACCCCAATTGTAGTGGTGATGTCAAGGATTTGATACACATGTTTTGGAGATGTCCAAAATTATTCAAAAAGTGGAACAATATGACCAGTATTATAATGTTGGTATTCAATATTCCTCGGGTGTGCCTCTTGGTGTCAATAGAGGAGGAATTATTTACACCTCCTTCTATTACAAGTCATATAGCAATAGTGAGGCTGCTTGACCATAAAAAATTGATCGGTGTCAGCTATCTATGTATGGGGGGGGGGGGGAGTTACTTGCCGTGTACAGCTGAATTGTTCTAGGCTGTTTCTTCTTTTCTCTGTTCATTTGTTTATAAAAGGTAAAAGTGACACCATAGACAAAGCAAGTTATTGTTCTGTATGATCTGTAACAGTGCCACAACTGCCTATACATGAGAATGTATGACTCCATTGTCTGGGCTGAATGTTGGGAATACTGTGCACACTTATAAACTTTCTTAATCAAATCTATTTGATTAAAAAAAATACTGTAGATAATGCTGTACATATTCTTTCTATTCATAAGATATATTTAGTAATGAACATTAAAAATAGAAAGCAACTTTATGTAGCCCTTTATATACAATTTTAATTTTTTTTTTTTGTACAGATGGATTGATGAGCCAAGTTTTCGGTCATGTTGGTCTTCATGAATACAGCTGAGTCACATGGAAAACAAGACATATGGGTGTCTTAATTGACTGAAAGTCTTTATTGCAGTTCACTGGAGGATTCACACGGGATACAAGTCATATCTGTGTTCTAAAAGTCATGGTTTGGATCCTCTTCCACATTGATCCAGCAGGAGAAAAGTAATTTCTGTGTTCTGGAAGTGACAATTACTTTACAGTAAAGTCCAACCCAAGTATACATAAGAGGAGTCATTTCAAACTATTTCTTGTTTGGAGATTTTACAATGGAGAGAAAATATATCACACACCAGAAGGTTCACAATGGAGGGAAGTCATATCATTGTTCTAAATGTGGCAAAACAGTTACAAGCGAGAGAGACCTTATAGTACACCAAAGAGTTCACACTGGAGAGAAGCCATATCAGTGTTCTGAATGTGATAAAGGTTTTACACGGAAGTCAAATCTTATCACACACCAGAGGATTCACACTGGAGAGAAGCCATATCAGTGTTCTGAATGTGATAAAGCTTTTAGAGTGAAGTCAAGTCTAATCACACACCAGATTGTTCACACTGGAGAGAAGTCATATCAGTGTTCTGAATGTGATAAAGCTTTTACACAGAAGTCAGATCTTATCACACACCAGAGGATTCACACTGGAGAGAAGTCATATCAGTGTTCTGAATGTGATAAAGCTTTTACAGTGCAGTCAAGTCTTATCACACACCAGAGGATTCACACTGGAGAGAAGCCATATCAGTGTTCTGAATGTGATAAAGCTTTTACAGTGAAGTCAGATCTTATCACACACCAGAGGATTCACACTGGAGAGAAGCCATATCAGTGTTCTGAATGTGATAAAGCTTTTACAGTGAAGTCAGATCTTATCACACACCAGAGGAGTCACACTGGAGAGAAGCCATTTTAATGTTTCAATGTGACAAATCTTTTACATTTAATGCCGGTCTAATCTATCACCGGAGGATTCACAAATCTCAGCATAGATTAAATTCTGGATGAAAAGAGATATTAAAGAAGTTTCAGGTGTCACAAGCTAGTTTCACATCCCCAATGTCATCCCACAAGCTAGAGAAGAAGGGAAGATAAAATGTTACCTTAAAAGAAACAAACTAAAATCTGAGCAAACTGGAATGTAATGATCGGATGAACTGAGTTTAGTGCTTATGTCCATCAATACACAACTAGAAGGGATTTGAATATTTTATCTTTTGACAATTTTTTTAAGATAAGCATCAATAACTGAACAGCTTCCCTCATGATTCTCATCTTTATCTTTTTTATGGAGCTTTGAATGAACATGTAATGCATTTTCATGATACAGCAACTGAGTTGTGTTTCCAAGCATTTTCTTCATTTCTGGATCCTGAGGTAATACGTGACCAACACTGCCTCAGTACCAGAGACTAGGATGGGGTCTATTATCTTACCAAGTCTCTGAAGCCTCAGTGGGAGAGTCCATTCCAGGTTCTTCTGACTATTGATACATGATCAGCCAGGCTTGAGGTCTCCAGCTAAGCCCACCTTGTCCACTCCTCCCATTACATGTTCCATCTCCTCTCCCATTATCAATGCCTTCTTTCCACATTTCATCTTCTCTCATTATTATTATAATACAGGATTTATATAGCGCCAACAGTTTTCTCAGCGCTTTACAATATAACGGGAGACAATACAGTTCAATACAAGAGGGATAGGAGTACCCTGCTGCTCAGAGCTTACAATCTAGGAGGGAGGAGCTAGTGGTACAAAAGGTAGTAACTGTGGGGGATGGACTGGTTGGAAGAGTAGAAGATTCCATTATTAGCTGAGGGCAGGATATGCTTCCCTGAAGAGAGAGGTTTTCAGAGATCGCCTAAAAGTGAGCAGAGTAGGCGATAGTCTGATAAATTGGTGTAGAGCATTCCAGAGGATAGGGGAAGCTCTGGAGAAGTCCTGGAGATGAGCATGGGAGGAGGAGATAAGGGAGCTAGAGAGCAGGAGGTTGTGCAAGGAGCGGAGAGTACGGTTTGGGGGATATTTGGAGACAATATTGGTGATGTAATTTGGGGCGGAGTTAAAAATGACTTTTTATGTTATTGTTAATGTTTAGAATTTTATCCTTTGGGCAATGGGAAGCCAGTGGAGGGATTGGCAGAGGGGGGTAGGGGACAATGAATGGAGGTCAGTGGAGGGATTGGCAGGGGGGTGTGGAGGACACTGAATGGAGGCCAGTGAAGGGATTGGCAGAGAGGGGTGGAGGACACTGAGTGAAGGCCAGTGGAGGGATTGGCAGAGAGGGGTGGCTGATACAGAATGGTTAGTAAGGTGGATGAGCCTGGCAGCAGCATTCATGATAGACTAAAGAGGGGATAGCCTGCAATGTGGTTGGCCAATAATGAGGGAGTTACAATAGTCAAGGCAATATATAACAAGGGAGTGAATAAGTTGCTTAGTTGTTTCCGAGGTTAGGAACGGCCGTATCTTGGAGCTGTTGCGGAGGTGAAGTCTACAAGATTTGGACAGTGATTGGATTTGGGACTGAAAGGACAGATGGGAGTCTAGGATTACACCTAGCACCCTGGCATGAGGGGAGGGACTGATGATTGTGTTATTGATCTTGATGGAGAAGTCAGGGAAGAGGGCACAGGCTGGAGGGAATACTAAGAGCTCTGTTTTGGAAAGATTGAGTTTGAGGAAGTGGAGTGACATCCATGCTGATATGTCGCTTAGTAGGTTAGTAATGCGAGAGGAGACTGAAGGGGCGTGGTGAGGAGGAGACTGAAGGGATGAGGTGAGGGGTAAAAAGATAGATTTGTGTGTCATCAGCATAGAGGTGGTACTTAAAGCCATGGGAGCTTATCAAGTGACAAAGGGAGGAGGTGTAGATGGAGAAGAGAAGGGGTCCAAGGACAGAACCTTGAGGGACCCCTACAGAAAGATGGAGTGAAGAGGAGGAGGCAGAGTTATAGGTAACGCTGATCGAGCGCTGCAATAGGTAGGAGGAGAACCAGGAGAGAGCAGAGTCTTGGAGGCCAAAAGAGTTCAGTTTTTTGAGGAGGAGGAGGGGATGGTCAACTGTATCAAAAGCTGCAGAGAGGTCAAGTAGTAAGAGTACTGAGTAGTGGCCATTGGTTGGGATGAGTACGGAGTAGTGGCCATTAGTTGGGATGAGTACGGAGTAGTGGCCATTGGTTGGGATGAGTACGGAGTAGTGGCCATTGGTTGGGATGAGTACGGAGTAGTGGCCATTGGTTGGGATGAGTACGGAGTAGTGACCATTGGTTGGGAGGAGTACGGAGTAGTGGCCATTGGTTGGGATGAGTACGGAGTAGTGGCCATTGGTTGGGATGAGTACGGAGTAGTGGCCATTGGTTGGGATGAGTTCGGAGTAGTGGCCATTGGTTGGGAGGAGTACGGAGTAGTGGCCATTGGTTGGGAGGAGTACGGAGTAGTGGCTATTGGTTGGGATGAGTACGGAGTAGTGGCTATTGGTTGGTATGAGTACGGAGCAGTGACCATTGGTTGGGATGAGTACGGAGCAGTGGCCATTGGTTGGGATGAGTATGGAGTAGTGGCCATTGGTTTTAGCAGTTAGTAGATCATTAGTGAGGTTTAGTAGGGCAGTTTCAGTGGAGTGTAGTGAGGGAAAGCCAGACTGTAAAGGTACAAGAAGGTTGTTGTCGGTGAGGGAGGAGCTCAGGCGATTGTAGACTAAGAGTTCTAATAGTTTAGAGGTAAATGGCAGCAGGGAGATGGGTCTTAAGTTGTTCAGGTTGGCGGGGTCCAGGGAGGGCTTTTTAAGTATGGGAGTGATGTGTGCATGCTTTAGAGGTGAGGGGAAGGCACCAGTAGAGAGGGAAAAATTGAAGATGTGAGTGAGGGAGCATAGGATGGAAGAAGAGGGTGACTGTAGTAGTTGTAAGGGGACAGGATCCAGGGGGCAGGTAGTGAGACGGGCTTCTGAGAGAACCTTAGTGACCTCTTCGGTAGTAGCAAGGTCAAAAGAGGAAAGTGTTGAGGGAGGTTTAGTATAAGGTATGCTAAGTGGGATGGATGTCTGTGCAGTGGAGATGCCCCTATGAATTGCATCAATCTTATTTTTGAAATGATTTGCAATCTCGTGAGCAGTGAGTGAGGTACTGGGTGGAGGTGGAGAAAGTAGAGAGTTAAAAGTAGAGAAGAGACGACGAGGACTGGATGACAAGCTATTGATGAGAGTGACAAAGTAGGCTTGTTTGGCAGCATGGAGGGAGGAATTGTATGTGAAGAAAGCAGATTTATATCTGGTGAATGCTTGGTGAGATTTGGTTTTACACCACACTCGCTCCAGCACAAGACTATGTTGTTTAAGATCTCTGGAGTTGTCAGTCTGCCAAGGTTGCAATGGTCGGGGCCTGATGATTCGTGTGGTTAGAGGAGCAAGTGAGTCTAATACGGATGAAAGTGAACTGTTGTAGACAGCAGTGGCCAGGGCAGGACAGGGGAGAGATTCTGTCATAGAGTTGGTCAGTTGCAGAGTGGAAAGGAGAAGGGTTCAAGTTGTGAAGGTTTCTGCGGGTAATTGCTGATTGGAGGGATAAGTGTTTGAAGATGAGGAGACTGTGAAGGTGATGAGATTGTGATCATAGAGAGGAAAGGGGGTGTTTGTGAGGTTGTAGGATATCCTCTCATGGGTGACAACCTTTCAGGCAGGTCTGCGGCTGTGACACCAGCTAGAAAGAAGTCTCTGTTCAGTGAGAAAACAACATCCCAAGCTGATGCAGGCCTTCCAATACTGAGTTACTGCTGATTTAGGGGATGTATTCAGCAGTAAAACGTAAGCCCAGCTGGCCACTTGTGTTCCATGTGGTTCTGCCAAATGGGATTCCATCAGGTGAAGATCAGAAATCCTTGTTCCATGTTTTCTCTTTCCAGCTATTACTCCTCTCCATAGACTAATCACACAATACAACTGCCAGAGATCTGAACTTACAAAGTGCTGAGTGTGCGGTCATATTCCTACCACTTCTTCCGGGGGACTGACATTCCTCTGATTGGGGTTCACAATAATCACTCTGAGTGCACACATCTCTTTTTGGTGGATAGTTTCTAAAGAAAACTTCTTCTCCCTGGAAATATTACAACGTTGGCACCAAAGTGTAACTATGGGCAAAATCAATAATGACATTAATAATGAAATCTGTCATTAGCAGAGCAGGTTTTGCTTTTCTGAGTCTCCTATTGTATTATTTTTTGTTGTCCCTCCCAGTAGATATTTGTTGTCTACTTCCTGTAGAAGACTAAGTCTTTTTGGAAAAATGGCAGTTGGAGGGGTTGCGGCAAATCCTATAACACTGCTGGGGGTGCTCACAACTGTCAGTTGTCATTCATATGGGGGGTTGGACCTTATAGAGAACCTGTTGCTGTAACTGCTGTAGAAGCGTTAGCTGAAGTTGGGCTTTACTTGTTGTGTGTCTTACTTATAATCTATCTAAGACTTCCCTGTACAGGGTGACAACGCTGCTGTGTAATGTTCCTGCAGAATGATCAGGGTTGTCACCCTGTTACAGAAAGTGGGAAAATAACAGATGTACAGACAGGACCAACAGCTGATACAACTATGTTGCAGAGGGAACTCTGGGAATGCTAATGACAGATTGCATTACACATTCAGTTAGCAGACTTCCTGCTGTTGGTCTGATGTTTGAATTGTGTTCTGATATTTACTGTCCTGCTGTAAAAGGTGTAAATGATCGCCCGCATGTTTCCTGTAGTAGCAGGGACTACAAACTCCTATCAGGAATAGTAGGATGGGTACCTACCCAAGGGGGTCACTTTTTAGGATTTGGGGGAAGCATTTCACATGGTCTCTTTCCATTATTGACACCGAAAAGGGGAGTCTCACTTATTTCACCAACAATAGGAGAGCCAATCACAGGCCAGTAACATTTCATGGTGTCTCAATGTATTGCAGAATGTTTAATCCCCATTGGTCCAATGGATTCCTAGTCCTTCCAGATATATTGCTTCTTGTGTGGAAGGAGCACCCTAAAATGCCTTCCCTTCAATTCCACCCATAGCTGTACTTTAGGTGATGATGCCCCTCCCCCATATCTGTAAGGGAAAGCCTCAATTTCTCCCAATACTCCCCTGGCCTTCCATTGAGAGGAAACATTTTCTCTGGAGTGGAGATGTTTTATGCAGTGAGCCCTTCATAGACGGGATGGGGAGTCTAAGTAATCTAAGATAAGTAAGATGAACCGGTGTACTGGAGTCATGGATCAGATAACCAATGACACCATTGATGGTATAGCAGAGCTGACAGCAGAAGTGGCTCCATCACCTAAGGTGGTGTCACAGAACTGCATGGTGGCTGACTATCTCTCGGAAGCTCAAGCAGAGTCTACAAACTGGTGTCAGAGAGTGTTGTACATTTATATTAGATCATGAGGATCTCAGAAGGGGATATCTACACAAGGTAAAGGAGTTCCAACAGTCACCTGGGTGGGGGGAAGTGGGATCCATTTTCTTGGATGGGTTTAGCTGGAACTTGGTTGAGTAATATGGTGGCTTTGCTTCTTAGGCCATTAGTTGCTACTATAGATTTGATGATAATTTTATACATTGTTGCTGTTGTGTGTTTTGCTGAGTTTATTTTGCTTGTTTATGCACATGATTAAATTCACATTTTAGAACAGAAGATTAAACCCACAAACATTTTATTTTCTGAAGCAGGGACCCTGGAGAATATAATGGTGGTAGTTCCCATTTTCTATGTCACAGGATATTAGCACAGCTGTTTGTCAAATGTTTATATTCTGTAACAAAATCCCACTAAAGATAATTTTAATACACAAAAAACACAATATATGACCCAATCTGTTTGGTGAAATGTAAAATATTGGGTTGGCATCAAGTATATAGATACCAAACATGCCAAACTTTAAAAATTGTGCGTATTTGTGAAATGGTGACAAACTTCAGTACCAGATATTGTCCATAGGTGACGCTTTAAAAGCCTTTACAGTCATCAGTTTATATAGTGAACCATGAATGATGGCCCTCGAGTTATTCCTCTCCCTCTGGTGTGTGCAGAGATATGTACAATGTGTAGTGTGATTGATGTTTTCCTACATAACCGCACCCAACCCTTGCAATTGCTCATGTATACGGGAACTGGGGGCTTTAAAATGTGTTTTGTGTGTTTTTTCATTTACAGTGTTTTACTTTACACTTTTCTTTCTCTGAACTTTATTATTGCCATATAGGGGGTTAATAGCCTCGCATGTGATAACATATTGCTGGTCACAGATCCTCTTTAAAGAACACAAGAGGTCTATCAGACCCCTAATGTCACCTCCGTTTCCCAAAAAAGATAGTCAAGCACAGATCATGTTTGATCAGCTCCTTGAAGACACGAATGTACATCTGCCAAATCTGTATCTGAGTAGACCATAGAAGCAGCATTAGAAAGAAATGTGAGCATGGCTTCAGTCAGGCGATGGTCCTGGTGGTCATGGTCTTGTTCGCCTTCAGGTCCTCTCACCTTGTAGATGGTGACATGGACTTGTTGTGTGGGAATGAGCAGGAGGGGCTCGGGGTTCTCTTGTACCCAATCAGCTTGTTATGGATAAAAGGTGAAAGTGTCTTCTGGGAAGTTACGGGGATTTGGATGTTTAGAGGGTTACATAAGTGGGCGGGGTTGGTATTAATGAAGGGCGTGGCATATGTTAATCAGTTTCTTAGCATAGATGATATAAACGGTATAAATAGATCCTTGAAATGTAAACAATCTATCTCTTTCCTTCTGTTGTTAAAGTGTCACATATATATGATGAATAAAGTTGGATGATATTTTCACCACACAATACCGTGGTCTGGGTTCTTCTACAACACATCCCCCCCAAAATGTCCTCTTCTAGTTCTAGGAGTCTGGTGGAATGGGACACAAGCTGATGGTATCTCTTAGGCCCCTTGTACATGGGGGGTCTGGCCCCTGTGGGTGCAATGCTGGCATTATAATACACCTGGTAGGCACAGGTACAGCGTCCAGCCCCGCTGCCTGCAGCCTGTGAAAGTCTACACTACAGCTGGACGGGGCTCAATGCTGCACCACGTTTACCTCGTGTTTAGGGCGCTCTGTGTTCAGGGAGAAATGGCCGCCATCCTGATCAGACAAAGCATAGAGCAGATGTAGGCCGGTGCAGTCTGCTTCTTCCCCTGTAGGTGGCGCCCAACCAGAATGACATCCCAGCCTGGAGAGGAAGTCGGGGGACACTTGGCTTCTCTGTGGTTTCCCGGTTCCTGGAGACGGCGTGGAATGAAGGGGTCCATGGAGTCCTGGGGACATTTTTTGTTCTTTGTTTACACCTTTTAAAAATCATTTTATTCCTGAAGATCACTAAACCCCAAATCTGATGTATTCTTTGATAGCAGACACCCTATATAATCCAATGTTGGGAGTTGTCATTTTCTATGTTACATGATATTAGCACAACAGTTTATGAAAGGCAACATTTCAGGAACAATATAGTAACGTTTATTTTGGAGCACATAAATGCAATTCATGACCTATTTTCTGGTGAAATATAAAAGATGAGGTTGTGCCGAGGAAATGGGATTCCCAACATTTCAAGCCGTAACACTGTGTGCACTTGGAACGCTTTAATAGCCCCTCCAGGTCATCAGTATAGAGTTACACAGGAGCACTGGTGCTCCAATCATTGCTCTCCCTCCGGCGTGTGCGCTGTGTAGTGCCTTTTGAAGAGATTTATCAAAAACATAACTTTTTCAACAGCAGACCAGCCTAACCGCCTCTTAAGGGTTAACTCTTTTTGGTTGAAATTCAAAGGACCCTCTAGTAAAGACATGCAGATAATGGGTGAAGGGAACTTTTTCCAGAGACAATAGACTGTTTGACTATCTACAGGTGGCCTAAGACCGACAATTCTGAGTAGTTTAAATTGGCGACTATGAGACTAACTAAAAGGTGCATATGTCAACAAATACTATTTGTATATTGGGGTTGGGGAGAATACATCTACAAAAGTTAATCAGACAGTCAAATAAGACGTTAGACCTCTAAACATTGAGTCATCACACCTAACCAAAAGAACAATGATGAGACGGAAACCTAACTGGCTGAAGGTTCACCCAAAACCTTGGAGAGTGTGATGAACAAACAAACTTCTCGAACCGTCACAATATACTATTATCCACTAAGGTTACAAGTATAACTGGTTGTTTACCCCAACTCCTCCACAATGGACAGGTAAACAGAGGGTCTTTCCTACTCATGGGAATTTTTTTTCTAAAACAAAAAGGTTAAACTTAGGACATATAAAGCTAAGAACTGGATATATCTACCCACAGAGACATTATCAAAAAGCATATTATCAATGGGATGTTATAAAGAGTATGTTTCACACACAAAAATATATTCAGCAGAGTTGAGGATGGTATACCACTAAATTGAGTATGAAATGATGAAAAGAAAGATATATGGTGAATTGGTATCAGTTAGAAATTTATATCAGAAAACAAATGCTTGCACACACGTTTGTATTTCAGGGAAATGAATAACTGAATACACATATATCTCCTATGGTTCCTATTTAGAACATTATAGGTATAATCAAATATATATATCTGGATAAGACGTATATTTAATACCTGAAATCACCTTGGGTTCTCCCGAGGTGTGAGTCATCATAAATACTCAAATTGTTCTATGAGCCCTGACTGCCACCTAGTGGACAGGTGAGAGATAGCTTAGGTACATACATTTCTCGACCGGCCAATCAAAAAGCCTGTTGGGAGGGTCTTTTAGAACAATAGTTTAGATGGTATAAAAAGCCATGCAACTCACTAAAAAAAGGACTGATTGAAAAACCTGGAGAAAAAAAAAACCCTGAAAAACTGACTAAAAGAACCTGACTGAAAACTGACTGAAGAGGCTGAAATCCATCCCTGCTGAATAACCACTCTTTCATCCTTTCAAACTTTTTAAACTTTCTACTAAACTTCTAAACCTCTGAATCTCTACTATACTACATATCTATCACTTGTCCCTGTGGCCATCATTCTGAAGGCGTTCCATTGCCAGCTGAATCCACTGGGAAGGTGTCATAGTCCAAATTCTGGGTGTGGTGAGACTGTCCATCTAATATTGTATTGCAGATTTCCTCTGTTATTTAGAGTGATAAGAATTACCTTAGAGTGATAACAACTGTATTGGGTGTTCACATAAATATAGAGAGATCCTGTATTACTGTTAGATATTGTTGGTGTCATATTGAAAATTTTACATATTTCATAAATTATTAAATTTTAGTAATTAGAGTATAATTTATCAGGGAATATCTTCTCCCATTCTTATGGCCACGGTTTGTGAGAAAATAACCTCTGAGATACTCTAAATTATCAGTTATTACTAGATTTAATTTTTAATCATTATCATCTAGAAAAATTGTAATCTTGTTTATCATTATTTAGAAACATTGTATTGTGTATAATATTGGTATAATATATCTTTGACCGTGTGTACCAGTATTCATTCATCACCAGTCTTTTGCGTTTTGTGTTAATATATATATAATTTTTGTACATAAATAAATTTTTATATTTATCTATTATAAGGCAAATTTTGTGTGTATGGTACGAAATCATACTGGCTAAAAGGATTCAAGGTCTAATAATAAGTGGTGATCAAATTATCAAGGTGTCCAAATTATTGGTTCACTAAATATTTGCCATATTTTAACGGCTAGAGGCACTGTAATATTTCATCTAAGGGAAAGGGACACGCCCTTTATAAGTAGAATAAATCCTTACATAAACCACCACAGCTCATATGTAACGTGTGTGTGGGGATCACTGTGTTCCTATATAGGTGCCCCAATGTGCGTGTTTTTGTAGGTGTGTGTCGGGGGAGGAGGGGCTCTAACATTTTTGCATTATTAAAAAAATGTGTCTCTTTCTATGCTTAAAACTTTATTTATTTTGTCCATAACTTGTATTGCTATCATGTAGGGGACCAATAGCCTCCTATGTGATGGCATATAGGTGACAGGTTCTCTTTATGGAGACCCCTGGGGTATATTAGACTGTGAATGTCTCCTCTCTACTCCATTGCAGATGATGGAACACAGACCACCTTCCATCAGCTGCTTCCCCCGGCACTGATCCCGGAGAATGACAGCTCCAGTCCAGGAAGTGATGTCATCCACGTCATACATGTCACTTCCTGGTCTGTGTACAGGAGGTCCACTGAGCTCCCGCCACCCTTCCCAGTGACACCCACCATGACAGGACCGGGCTCTGCTGTCTGGTGGCGGGGTCAGGGCACATTGCAGCAATGTTCATGGAAGTAACAGGTGGATTCACAGCCATTTGTATCACTTCCACATGAAATCAGACTTTACTAAAGTCCTCACACTCCGGGCTGTATAGTGGTGGGGAATGTGCAAAAAATAACAAATCTGTAGCATTGTTAATAATCCAAATCACCAGCAAGTGGCTGCAGGTTCATATTTTACCACCCCCCTATCCCGGCACCCTAAGATGGTTGCCTAGGTCTCCTTAAGGTGGTCATTGTGGTGTCCTCATACTGGGGAGAAGTAGCAGAATGTGTTTTGGGTGTAATTCCACATATCCCCATGGCGTGTGCCAGAAATAGCTCATTAAATTACATTTTGTTTTTCATTTTCCAATAACTTATGGCAATAACTGTAAATGTTCCATGGACACAACATGCCTCTCAGCACATACCTTGGGATGTATCCTTCCCATAAAGGGGACATTTGGGGATGTTTGTAAGGTCCGGGCATTTTACTGCCTCAAGAAATGTGATCGGCAGTCAGAAAGTAACAGCGACGTAAAAGCTGCATAAATTCCATTCTATATCCCATAGTTTGTAGACGCCATAACTTCACACAGACCAATCAATATCCACGGATTCAGCTATGCTTCTACCAAAGACACGGAGCAGAATACACGTTGTACTACATGTATGAAGAATGAAGATTTTATGGGATATGTTTTATAACAAAGTAGAAGATATCATTTAATCCAATCTGAAAATCAGTGTTGCTCTATCTCATACACGCCATATTCATGTACATATATACATATAAAATATACAATAAAAGTCCTTATAATTGGAACAGTTCATTTAAATATTGTGCTTGAATAAATGTGTTTGATATAGAATGTGCTCCAGAAAGACTGCAGTGCTCCCCCGTGAAATCTGCACCTCCACCTATGGATAAGGATGGCCGCTCACCTCATAGTATGGACCTATAAACTAATATAGGTCAACCAAGCAAAAGGATTCCATCAAAACTATCATTTGTATTAAAAAATAACCCCCAGTGCTGATCAAATACCACCAAAGAAAGCTCTATTTGTGTGCAAAATGATATCAATTTAATTTGTGTGCAGTGTTGCATGACCACACAATTGGCAGTGCTGAATGGCAAAAAATACCCCAGTCATGAAGGGGGTAAAACTTTCCGGAGCTGAAGTAGAAATAAATAAATCTTGCTGTCATCCTACAGTTTGGTTTCATTTTCTTGTGACATTTCTTGGACTGCAGTTCTTCTGAGCTCCACGAGGTGGTGATCACACAATTACAGAGACAGGAAATCTCTATGGAAGACAGGAAGTGATGTCGGGCAAAGACAGGAAGTGATGTCGGGCACAGGCAGGAAGTGATGTAAGGCACAGTGTTAGAAATCAAAATTATGATTCGGCACTTATATTGATGGCAAGTTTGCAAATTATTTGGTTTTTATGATTAATCATAATTAATATTAATATGTTTGAATAGACGCCTGAAGCCAATAGTATTACAATTATAGCTGAGACCAAAAGATATATAAGTTAAGCTGAGACAGTAAATATGGGTAAGTTAGCTAGACCAGCTAAACCAGCTGAAGACTATATTGAGGCATAGCTGGTTAGAAGTCTCTAGTATATGTCAAGGGTATTAGGAGGACTCATTATAGATTTACTATTACATTATGTATTTTAATAGTATCTGTGTGTATTTAGTATACATTTCTAATATTGATACATATATAGATTAGTGATTATACATTGATATGTTCTTAAGCTATATTATTCTTTAAATATGAATAGCTGAGGTTACATCATCGGCTTACAATATTATGTACATCAGCATACATATGTTCCTGTCCATCAAAACCATTCTGTGAGTGTCGTCCCCTCCCTTCTATGCCATACAAGGTATTACGAATCTCTCGTTATGACACACTCATTCTGCATAAAAAGGTCCATAAGGGACAGAGGAGGGGAGACACTCACACGCTAACACTGACACTTTGACATACACGCACACACACGTATGAGAAGCTGGAACAGGTGCTTACTGAAGACAAGATCATCATTTCCGTCTATTTCCGGCTTCTTCCCAAAAAGACATGAGAAGGACAAGAACATGAAAGACAGAACAGCACATGGCCGGACTTCAATAACTAAAAATGGTGACTTTTTCTTTAAACTTCAGCTCGATATTTCTACAGTAGTTTTATCTACATGGAACTGTTCATGATACGCTTTACATTGTTATTTTACACCATTGTGTGATAGAATAAAATCACACTTTATTTTTATTTCAACGGCTCTTTCATTCATAATCGCCTCAAGACACTAAAAGAAGTATTGTATGTGTCTAAAATCCAACATTTTGGTGAGCCAGCCTCCGCCGAAGTTTTTTCTCCGGTTTTCTATTCCTTGATAAGGGGGAGAACGCACAATTCTGTGATTGTCAAGTCTGGGAAAAGCGCGGTGAAAAGAACCTAGCAGAAAAGGCGATTAAACAGACGTGGACGAGAGGTCCAGTGACTGAGCCGGGTCAAACAAGAAAATCCTTTGATTTCGGTGAGTAACAATTATGGAATTTATTGATGACTTAGTTAATGAAAGCAAGCTAGAGTTTAAAGATGTTTCTTTATATCCTGAAGACGGTCAGCTATGGCACTATATGTATAACGAATGTTTACAGGCCAATATTCAGATAGATAAATCTAGATTTACTGTGCACAGACAGCGTAAAAAGATATCTAACATCTTACATTTAGTAAGAATATGCAACAAAATTTTGAATGTTGATTTACCTGTTAAAAAAGCTTGTACATTAAAACAGACAGAATGTAGTACTGTACAGAATACAGAAATACATGAAAATTTGTCTCAAGATGCTCTTAGTTGTCCAAACTGTGACATTTTTTGTAATTCTATAGAAAATCTTGAGGAACAAATTGATTCAAAGACAAATCTTTTGTTAAGACTGCAGAATGACAGTAAACAGGTTGCCATGATAAACACAGATGACAAACAGAGTGATTCAAGATCAGAGCCACAGCTGTCCGATATCTCTGAAAGTTCGGATATTGACTGATGACGAAACACAAATTAAACATAAAGAATTGTTATGTAAAACTGCAAAACTTAAGTTGCAAATAATCAATGAATGAAAGTTTTAAAAGACATCCCTGCTTATGATCCAGATAAAGATATCTACAGCAACATGGAAATGTATGAAATGAATGTCAAATGCCATCAGCTTCCAAATCATGACATAAATTATTTATTTCCATTATGGCTACCAATTAAATTTATGTCTTGAATTAAAAATTCTGTTATTAACGATAAAGATCAGAAAAAACATAGTGACGCGACAGACAGACTGCGACAATTGCTGTTATGTTCAACAGGTGAAGACGTACCTTCTGTAGAAATGCTAGACTTACTTCAGACTACTGCTGACGAAGACCCTTTTGAGTTTAAAAATAAGTTTTCCAAAGCATATAAAATTATATTTGGAGAAGAAAATGAGGAAGACTCAGCTATGATCAAAGCTTTTGTAAAGAAATTCAAGTATCTTGATCCAGTAACCGTTGTCATAGCAGAGGAAAAACAAAATCTGAATGACATAGTAAGTTTCATTGACAAAATCCGGAGAAAATTGAAAAATAACAATCTCAATTACGAGGTAGCTGTGATTCAAAGTGGCAAAAATAGTCAGACAGCAGTCATGCCAGGAACCACAAGTCCCAGTAAGAATGACAATGACAGATGCAAGCAAGTGAGTCATAAAGAGTATACCACATGCTTTCACTGTCATAAACAAGGTCATATCAGACGGCATTGTTGGAAGTTTAAACTTGACTCACAAATAAAGAAAATGGAAATAAAACGTGAAAAAGCAGCTTTTGTACAACCTGCTGTGTTGTGTAATGATAAAAGTTTGACTGAATTGCCTTATGCCTCAACAGTTAAACAGATTCATACTTTGACTAACAACAACTGTTCTGACAACATGGTGAGAAGGGCTGTCACTGACACAAATGGTTTATTACCAGTTCCAAAAATAGAATCACGTCCACATTCATCCCCAATATCGTTAGGATTTGTAGCTCCAATTGTATTGGATGACAATGGAAGACCATTTATACAAGGATTACTAAATGGTACAAAGATTAAATTTCTGATTGACAGCGGATCTGAGATTAGCCTTACCAGAGAAAACGTACCTGTGAAACCAAATTCACCCATGTGTAATATAAAAGGTTTTATTAATACAGGTCATTCCACTGCTAGACAGGTGTCTAATGTAACATTTGAAGTACCTGGGCTAGTGAAAACTAACATTGATATTTGGTATAGTAATGCCACCGAGAATATTCTTGGCATTGATTTTATCAATAAGCAGAAGTGGATTATTGATATTATGACTAGAGATGAGCGAATTATTCAAAAATTCGATTCGGCTGATTCGCCGAATTCGCGGAATAAATTCGATTTGAGCCGAATATATTCGCTGCAAATTTAACTTATAAAAAGGGTGTTTCTAGGCTTCAGAGAGCCTTTATATTAGTGCAGAACACTGTACCTTTAATTTAAATGCCCTTGGAGTCTGCTGGGGAAGATAAATAATACTGTCAGTCAGTATGACATGCAGATGAGTGCCGTCGATCTTAGAATCACCGCACACTTCACTCATTTGGGCAGTCACGGGGCCAAAACCAGAGTGTGGAGCCACAGTGTGGCGGTGGAGGCAGCAGCAATGGGAGGCCATACAGCACCCTATGACAAAATGGAACCCACCAGCAGTGTGAGGAGACCTGAAAGTGGCACATGGCAGAGTGTGGCGATGGAGACAGCAGCAATGGGAGGCCGTACAGGGACCCATGACACACTCTGGACCTGGCAGCAGCATGAGGAGGCGGTACAGGGGCCCATGACAGATTACGGGCCTGGCAGCAGCATGAGGAGTCGGTACGGGGGCCCATGGCAGATTACGGGCCTGGCAGCAGCATGAGGAGGCGGTACAGGAGCCCATGGCAGAGTGGCGGAGCGTAAGCAGCTAAAATTGAAGGCCATACAGAGGCCTATGTTAAAAAGTCCCCCCAGCAGCAGCGTGGGGAGACGACTATCAAGAGTCCAATGGCAGAGTGGCGGAGCAGAAGCAGCTTCAATTGAAGGCCATACACAGTCCTAGGTTAAAAAGCGGAAGCCGTCAGCAGCGTGAGCAGACGACAGAGGCACATGGCGCAGGGTGGCGGTGGAGGCAGCAGTATTCGGAAGCCATACACAGGCCTAGGTTAAAAATCGGAAGCCGTCAGCAGCGTGAGCAGACGACAGAGACACATGGCGCAGGGTGGTGGTGGATGCAGCAGTATTCGGAAGCCATACACAGGCCTCGGTTAAAAAGCGGAAGCCGTCAGCAGCGTCAGCAGACGACAGAGGCACATGGCGCAGGGTGGTGGTGGATGCAGCAGTATTCGGAAGCCAAACACAGGCCTAGGTTAAAAAGCGGAAGCCGTCAGCAGCGTGAGCAGACGACAGAGGCACATGGCGCAGGGTGGCGGTGGAGGCAGCAGCAATGGAAGGCCATACAGCACCCTATCACAAAATGGAACCCACCAACAGTGTAAGGAGACCTGAAAGTGGCACATGGCGCAGGGTGGTGGTGGAGGCAGCAGTATTCGGAAGACATACACAGGACTAGTTTAAAAAGCGGAAGCCGTCAGCAGCGTGAACAGACGACAGAGGCACATGGCGCAGGGTGGCGGTGGAGGCAGCAGTATTCGGAAGCCATACACAGGCCTAGGTTTAAAACTGGAACCCAGCAGCGTGAGCAGACGACAAAGAAGCACATGGCAGAGGATGGATCTGGCAGCAGTATGAGAAGGCGGTACAGGGGCCCGTGGCACAGTGTGGTGATGGGGGCTACAGCAACTGGATGCCAGAAAGTGGCCGATAGGGCTATATACTGCATGGAATTATAAAGTTGTAAAGACAGCGGCCTATTTGTCCCTAATAACATGTTTGGGGCATGATTCATGGCGGATTTAGTCAGTTGTGTCAGGAACTGGTGGTTTGAAATCCAGACTAATCCACGCCTGATTCATTTTCACAAACGTGAGTCTCTCCACACTTTGGGTGGACAGTCGTGTCCTCCGCGGAGTTACATTACCTCCTGCCGCACTAAACACGCGCTCCGATGCCACGCTACTGGCCGGGCATGACAGCCTTTCAAGGGCAAATTCAGCTAGTTGGGGCCAAAGGTCAAGTTTCGTTGCCCAGTAGTCAAGGGGATTGTCTACCTCGGTTGGCAGGGTGCTGTCCAAGTAGGCCCAAGCCTGTTGTTTGAGCTCCTGCTCCAGGTCCACCTGATGCTGCTGCTGCTGCTGCGGCTGGTTAGTAGTTTCCTCACTGCGCTGGTGAAGAAAGCTACTCATCATCGACTGCAGACTGAGGCAGCCGCTGCTGGTGGAGCTGCCACTGCTCCTACCACCCCACCCCTCCCCTGCTGCCATGGCAGCGGAACGCGAGCGCACAGGGCCCACAGTGTCTGAGGATGGACGTTGGCGCAGAAAGGCAGAGACCAACTGACTACATAGGTGGTTTTTATAGTACTTTATTTTGGCCTCCCTCTCAGCAGGTGTGAAAAAGGCCACCATTTTTGAACAGTAGCGAGGGTCCAACAAGGTGGACAGCCAAAAGTCATCCCTCTGTCTGATGGTTATTATTCGGCTGTCGCTACGCAAGCAACCGAGCATGCTATGGGCCATTTGTGCCAAGGAATGCGAGGGACTCCCTGCCTCCATCTCCACAGCATACTGCCACGGTGCGTCTGGGTCCTCTGTCTCCTCCTCCTCCTCTACCAGATGCTCCTGCTCCTCCACTCCTGTCCGCTGAGTGGAAAAACCACCCATTTCACTCAATAATTCCTGAGCACCAATGTCCTCCTCTACCTCCTCCTCTTCTTCCTGTCCTGCCCCCACAGGGGTCATGTGGCGTTGAGATCTGTGCGCCACGTCTACCGCACCCTGACCAGTCATTGTTAACAGCATTTGTTCCAGGACGTGCAACAGAGGAATGACGTCGTTCATCCCATAGTCCTGCCGACTCACGAATAGCGTGGCCTCCTCAAAGGGCCTGAGCAAGCGGCAGGTGTCACGCATGAGCTGCCAATGGCTGACATCTAAGTTACACAGGGGAGTACCTTTATCCGCTTGTAACATCAGGAAATCGGTGATGGCCTTTCGCTGTTCGTAAAGGCGGTCTAACATATGTAGGGTTGAATTTCACCTTGTTGCAACGTCGCAGATCAGGCGATGCTGTGGAATTCCGTTCTGCCGCTGCAGCTCAAGGAGGGTATGCTTTGCGCTGTAGGAATGGCTGAAATGCATGCAAAGTTTACGTGACATTTTAAGGATGTCTTGCAGTGGGATGGTGGATTTTAGGAACCGCTTGACAACCAGATTGAACACGTGAGCCATGCATGGCGCATGGCACAACCTTCCTTGACGCAGAGCAGACACCATGTTCTTTCCGTTGTCGGTCAACATGGTTCCGATTTTCAGTTTGCGCGGAGACAGCCATCTGTCGATTTCTCTGTTCATTACACTCAGAAGTTCCTCCCCTGTGTGACTACGTTCGCCAAGGCATACCAGGTGCAGAACAGCGTGACACCGTTGCGCCCTGCACATGTGATATGCCGGTCGGGTAATGGGACTTGGCACGGGGGTGGCGGCTGAGGACACAACGGAAGAAGAGGTGGTAGAGGCGGACATCTTTGCTGGACCAAGGACGTGCAAACGTGGAGGCAAAAGCGTCGTGACCTGTCCAAGTTGCTGGTGCGGCTGTGCCGGCACCACGTTCACCCAGTGGGCCGTAAATGACATGTACTGTCCCTGACCGTAGTTACAGCTCCACACGTCGGCGCTGCCGTGCACTTTGGCAGAGACCGACATGCTCAAAGACTGGCCCACCATCTCTTCTACATGTGAATGCAGGGCTGGCACTGCCTTTTTGGTGAAGAAATGCCGGCTTGGCACTCTCCACAAGCCATCATTTCTCGGAAAGGTGCTGAGTCCACCACTTGGAAAGGGAGGGACTGCAGTACCAGCAACTTGGACAGGAGGACGTTCAGCTTCTGCACCGTCGGGTGCGTGCTCGCAAACTGTTGTCTCTTGGAAACGGATTCCAAGAAAGACTGCTGACGGAATCCGTGAAGAGGAGTAGCAGGAGAAGGAGCATCTGAACGAGCGGAAGATGCCAACGAGTGACAACTCCCCTCAGCAGAGGTGTTGGAGCCTTGACTGGCTGATGGAGGGCGATTGACGTCGGGTGACGGAGCAAGTAACGGAGCGGGTGATGGAGCGGGGGCTGGGGCAGGCAGAACCGCCGTATCTTTATCACGGTTTTCCCAGGCCACCGAATGGCGACGCTGCATATGCTGATGCAACGCTGTAGTCCCAACATGGGCCCCTTGGCCACGCTTGACTTTCTGGCCACATAGTCGACATACGGCTACGTTTACTTCCTCGGGTGGCTTGACGAAAAATTGCCACACCGCCGAGTAGGAAACTTTGCCCCCGCTACTCCTCACTGGCTGACTGCTACTTCCTCCGTGCACACCGGCACCACTACTGGCCGTGGTGGTAGGCTGCAGTGGAGCTGGTGCTCTACTCCGTGGCCGTTTGGCTCCACTGACACTGCTGCGACCCTGCTGCCTCCTGGGCAACCCACCGACTGTTTTGCTCGCTGCCAAGCTGGCACCCTCTTCTCCTGATGATGCAGAAGCAATAGCCTGATGACGACGAGGCTGCCAAGTGCGATCAGCCTCATCATCATCAATTAGGGTCTCCGCGTCACTACTAGCCCCCTCGGCTGCGTGTGGGTCAGGAGACAGACCTGTCTCTAGACCGGCTACCGAGCCACTCTCCTCACCAGTACTTCTTCGCCTGGCTGCTGAAGAGGCGGATGTCTCCCCCCGTTCCTGACCGCCCTCTGTTAGCTCTTCCTCACTGTACAGTGGGGCTGAGCCCACAGCATGCGATACTTCGCTTGGTGAGGGAACAGCAAAGGACAGGGGCAGGTCGAGGACACGTGATTTCAGTGGGCTTGCTCCCGGGCCATGCCAACTAACGGTTGTGTCTGACGTACCCACCGACCGTTGGCTGTAGGTGTCAGAGGTGACCTGGGAAGAGGAAGACGACCGAGCCAACCAATCGATGACGGCAGGGTTGTCGGTGGAGACACGACCGCTGGATGACACCGGGAGCACTGGCCTCTGGCTGCGATTAGTGCTGCCTCGACCCCTTCCTCTGCTGCCACGTCTGCTCGCTCCTGAAACATTGCCTCCTCTGCCACTCCTCTGCGTGTTGTCTGACATACTCTTTAATTCAATAAGCACCCCAAAAATAAAACCGGATTTAACTCTTTGTACGTACAATAGTGGTTGTGAAGCAGAAAGTCAGTTTATTTAGCACAATCGGTCAATTGCAGCTTGCCGTTGGCTGGAAACTGTACGTTTATGTCACTGGAATGCACTAATCACCCAAAAAATATTACCGCCACCCGGCGTGTAAATGGATCTAACTCTTTGAACGTACAATAGTGGTTGTGAAGCAGAAAGTCAGTTTATTTAGCACAATCGGTCAATTGCAGCTTGCCGTTGGCTGTAAACTGTACGTTTATGTCACTGGAATGCACTAATCACCCAAAAAATATTACCGCCAGCCGGCGTGTAAATGGATCTAACTCTTTAAACGTACAATAGTGGTTGTGAAGCAGAAAGTCAGTTTATTGTACACAATCGGTCAATTGCAGCTTGCCGTTGGCTGGAAACTGTACGTTTCTGTCACTGGAATGCACTAATCACCCAAAAAATATTACCGCCAGCCGGCGTGTAAATGGATTTAACTCTTTGAACGTACAATAGTGGTTGTGAAGCAGAAAGTCAGTTTATTGTACACAATCGGTCAATTGCAGCTTGCCGTTGGCTGGAAACTGTACGTTTATGTCATTGGAATGCACTAATCACCCAAAAAATATTACCGCCACCCGGCGTGTAAATGGATCTAACTCTTTGAACGTACAATAGTGGTTGTGAAGCAGAAAGTCAGTTTATTTAGCACAATCGGTCAATTGCAGCTTGCCGTTGGCTGGAAACTGTACGTTTCTGTCACTGGAATGCACTAATCACCCAAAAAATATTACCGCCAGCCGGCGTGTAAATGGATTTAACTCTTTGAACGTACAATAGTGGTTGTGAAGCAGAAAGTCAGTTTATTTTGCACAATCGGCAAACTGCAGCACCAACTGTGCACGACAGCCACCAAAAAAAAAAAAGGGTGTATGTCACTTTAAATTTTCGATTCTTTGATAGTTGTGGCCCTAAGTAACGATTCTGTGTCCCTGAGTAACGATTCTGTGTCCCTGAGTAACGATTCTGTGTCCCTGAGTAATGATTCTGTGGCCCTAAAGTCTCTGTGGCCCTAACTCTGTCCCTTAATAAACACAGGTCTGTCTCTCTTGAATGACCGGAGGCTAATGGAGAATTCTAAGATGGCCGCGATTTATAGCTCCACCATTACACAGTGCTGACTGGCTGGCTGCTGATTGGCTAATGCGATCACATGTCATGAATGAATGCATTATGGGTCAGCGCGCCTTGTCTGCGCGCCTTCCCAGAGATCCCCGCTCCGTCGCCACACATGTCGCCGCCATTTTTGGGAAAATTCGATTCGTGCATCCGAAGTTTGCTAATCTTCGGATTCGTCACGAATCAAATTTTTCCGAATCTTTGGAACGAATTCCACTTCGCCATGTTCGATTCGCTCATCTCTAATTATGACCAAAGTTATTTGGAGGAATCCATCTAGGCCCAAATCAATGTTAATGGATCCTTCTATATACAGTGATGTTGGTTTCAAATCTCAAAAATGTCTACAGCACAAAAATGGCCCGATACTGATGGTAATTGTGCTTTAAAGGAATTGGTACAACGTTTTCCAAGTTTGTGGTCAAAGTTTAAAAATGACATAGGAACATTGAAAGATACAGAATTGAATATTGAGGGAAAAGATCCCATACCCCTTAATCAGTATGAGTTACCACAAGAATCAATAGGACCACTTTCTGCCATTATTCAAGAGTTTGTACAACTTGGCATTTTAAAGAAAACACAATCAGTGGTAAATAACTGTATTTGGCCTATCAAAAATGCTGACAATTCATATTCTTTGTCAGTTGACTTCAGGACACTGAAGAAACATATCACAAATAACAAAGCAGTTGTTCCGGATCATTCTAATATCAAGTTACATTTAAAGGCCGAATCCAAAGTGTTTTCTGTTTTGGAAATCGATAACAGTCATTTTTCAATCCCCTTAGCTAAAAGTTGTCAATACAAGTTAGCTTTTAAGTTTCAGAAAGAGACCTATGCATTCACTCGATTAGTAGCTGGTTTAGACATCAGTGATGGTGTAGTCCATGAATCCATAGCAAAAATTCTATCAACATTTTCAAGGCCAGAATGCATTTTTCAGCATGTAAATACAATTATGCTAAGTACGCAGAATGTTAACGAACATATTACTCTTTTGTCTGAGTTATTTATGTTGTTACAGGATGCAGGCCTAAAATTAAACCCGGAAAGAGTTCAGCTGATGAAAAGTCAGGTGAAATGCTTTCACATGCAGATTAGTCAAGGGAAGAGACAATTATTACAAGAAACAGTCAGAGCTATCACTGCCATTCCAGTTCCTACAACTCATAAATCATTGCAACAATTTTTGAAAAACATAAATCATTGCAAAGAGTTTATACATGGTTTTGCAGAGAAAGTTAAGCCATTACATCATCTTTTGAAGAGTAAAAATAACTTAGTTGACCAATGGGGTCCAAATGAGAATAATGCTTTAAAAGTGTTGAAAAAGGATTTGCAGAATGCGCCAGCATTAGGTACAATTGAGGTTTGTTCCAATGCTCCTTTTGTTGTGAAAACTCATGTATCTGATAATGCAATTTCAGTAACTTTGTCTCAATTAAAAGAAGGTAATGAGAGACTAATTAGTTACTTCTCCAGAGATTTATCACCATTGGAAAGAACTTTTACATCAGAGGCACAACAACTGTTGAGTGTCTTTTATGCAATCAAAGCTTCAGAAAGCACAGTGAAGTCACATAGTATCATATTACAGTCTCCTGACAGTTCACTAAGAAGAATTCTTGAGGAAGATACATTCAGAGAATGTGGTGAAAGGTATCCTCAGTGGATAAGAGCACTGTTAGCCAAACACATTGTGATAGGTACAGCTGTATCAGACAAGTCTCTACCTCACATTCACAGCAACACATGTATTACTGAAGAACACTCTAACACCAGAATAATGACATCAGCACAGAAAACAGCTACGCATATTTCTAATATTATAGGGATGAGAACAAAGGCATAATCCTTTGTCATCTCTGGGGTGATACAAAACCTTTCTTTGTTTAGTAAAACGGGGTTTTGCGGTCATGACCTATGATGAAATATTGCGTCCTGTCATACCTAAATATCACACTACTTTTGTATTCTAGTTTAGGTAATTTTAGACAGGATTAGGACAGTATTTTGATTGATATATAGAAGTTTTCTGTAAAAGGAAATAGGAAGTAATGTTACTTCACAATATGTGTTCCAACCTCATAAACTGATTGTTCCATAATCTTTCATATTTGTTGAAAAAAGGTGCAAGAATAATGTAATGTTTGTGCCAAAGTAATGATACTGCATTTCTTTACAGAAATGGCATCTAAAATCAAATATGAAGCGTAACAATCTCCTACAAGCCAACGTGAAGGAATTTGGACGTTAAAGAAGAGATCTTCATATGGGAAGAAGATTGAACAGGAGCTTAATACTTCACACTTCTGACTGATTTATCACGTTCAACAAAAATGTTTCTACTTTACAGAACTTAAAGAAGATATTTTATAGACATTGCATGAAGAAAAGATTCATCAAGAGGAAATCTATTTATTATTAGTGATAACATCATTTATTATTGAAAATATTGTTATAGGTCACATATACATTTTAATGATCCTCTTATTCTGATACTTACATCCATATTAGGATAATAATATTATTATTTTTTATTTTTTACATATTCATATACTGAATATTTTTTAGCTAATACTTCACAGACTTATTCCAGTTAATAGAATATCTTTTGTTAAAGGTTAAGAAACATATTACTCTTGTATGAGCAATAGAAACTTATGACACATTTTAGAATGGAAAGTATATTTCCGGAGTTAAAATATTATTCAAATATGGAAATATACTACATTAATTATTATTACATCATTTAATTATTATTATTATATTATTATCATATATCATTTAAAATTAACATTATGATTAAGAATTTTTATAGTAAGAAAAACTGAAGATAAGGTATAGAGTTTTGAAGGAAAGTTATTTTTGGTTGGTCCAGTTATGAAGAATATGTACGATCATTTGGAATAAGGCTGTGTGTATGGGCCATGAATGAAGTGTGCATTGGTTAAAAATTAATGATGGACTAATCATAATAAGGGGGATTTATTAGAAATCAAAATTATGATTCGGCACTTATATTGATGGCAAGCTTGCAAAATATTTGGTTTTTATGATTAATCATAATTAATATTAATATGTGTGAATGGTCTTTTGACAAATGGTAGTATTACAATTCTTCAGACATAACTGAGACTGAAAAATAGGAATAAGTTAAGCTGAGACAGTAAATATGGGTAAGTTAGCTGAGACAGTAAATATGGGTAAGTTAGCTGAGACAGTAAATATGGGTAAGTTAGCTGAGACAGTAAATATGGGTAAGTTAGCTGAGACAGTATATATGGGTAAGTTAGCTGAGACAGTAAATATGGGTAAGTTAGCTGAGACAGTAAATATGGGTAAGTTAAGCTGAGACAGTAAATATGGGTAAGTTAGCTGAGACAGTAAATATGGGTAAGTTAGCTGAGACAGTAAATATGGGTAAGTTAGCTGAGACAGTAAATATGGGTAAGTTAGCTGAGACAGTAAATATGGGTAAGTTAGCTGAGACCAGCTAAACCAGCTGAAGACTATATTTAGGCATAGCTGGTTAGAAGTCTCTAGTATATGTCAAGGGTATTAGGAGGACTCATTCTAGATTTACTATTACATTATGTATTTTTATAGTATCTGTGTGTATTTAGTATACGTTTCTAATATTGATACATATATAGATTAGTGATTATACATTGAAGTTATATTATCATTTAAATATGAATAGCTGAGGTTACATCATCGGCTTACAATATTATGTACATCAGCATCCATATGTTCCTGTCCATCAAAACCATTCTGTGAGTGTCGTCCCCTCCCTTCTATGCCATACAAGGTATTACGAATCTCTCGCTATGACACACTCATTCTGCATATAAGGGACAGAGGACGGGATCTCACACACACGCTAACACTGACACTCTGACACATACACATACATGTCTAGGACGTTCTGAGAAAACAACAGGTGCGTGCTGCAAGACAAATATCATCACTTCCATCTATTTCCGGCTTCTTCACAAAGTCTGGAAGGACAAGTAGAGCATGAGAAGGACAAGAACATGAAGGACAGAACAGCACATGGCCGGACTTCAATAACTAAAAATGGTGACTTTTTCTTTAAACTTCAGCTTGATATTTCTACAGTAGTTTTATCTACATGGAACTGTTCATGATACGCTTTACATTGTTATTTTCAGCCATTGTGTGATAGAATAAAATCACACTTTATTTTTATTTCAACGGCTCTTTCATTCATAATCGCCTCAAGACACTAAAAGAAGTATTATATGTGTCTAAAATCCAACAGGGGGTGGTAAAATATGAACCTGCAGCCACTTGCTGGTGATTTGGATTTTTAACAATGCTACAGATTTGTTATTTTTTGCACATTCCCCACCACTATACAGCCGGGAGTGTGAGGACTTTAGTAAAGTCTGATTTCATGTGGAAGTGATACAAATGGCTGTGAATCCGCCTGTTACTTCCATGAACATTGCTGCAATGTGCCATGACCCCGCCACCGGACAGCAGAGCATGGTCCTGTCATGGTGGGTGTCACTGGGAAGGGTGGCGGGAACTCAGTGGACCTCCTGTACACAGACCAGGAAGTGACATGTATGACGTGGATGACATAACTTCCTGGACTGGAGCTGTCAATCTCCAGGATCAGTGCCGGGGGAAGCAGCTGATGGAAAGTGGTCTGTGTTCCATCATCTGCAGTGGAGTAGACAGGAGACATCTACAGTCTAATATACCCCGGGGGTCTCCATAAAGAGAACCTGTCACCTATATGCCATCACATAGGAGGCTATTGGTCCCCTACATGATAGCAATACAAGTTATGGACAAAATAAATAAAGTTTTAAGCATAGAAAGAGACACATTTTTTTTAATAATGTAAAAATGTTAGAGCCCCCCCTCCCCCCACACACACCTACAAAAACACGCACATTGGGGTGTATACATAGGAACACAGTGATCCACACACACGTTACATATCAGCGCACACGCCGGAGGGAGAGCAATGATTGGAGCACCAGTGCTCCTGTGTAACTCTATACTGATGACCTGGAGGGGCTATTAAAGCGTTCCAAGTGCACACAGTGTTACGGCTTGACATGTTGGGAATCCCATTTCCTCGGCACAACCTCATCTTTTATATTTCACCAGAAAATAGGTCATGAATTGCATTTATGTGCTCAGAAATAAACGTTACTATATTGTTCCTGAAATGTTGCCTTTCATAAACTGTTGTGCTAATATCATGTAACATAGAAAATGACAACTCCCAACATTGTATTATATAGGGTGTCTGCTATCAAAGAATACATCAGATTTGGGGTTTAGTGATCTTCAGGAATAAAATGATTTTTAAAAGGTGTAAACAAAAATAAAAAAAAATGTAAAAATGTCCCCAGGGCTCCATGGACCCCTTCATTCCACGCCGTCTCCAGGAACCGGGAAACCATAGAGAAGCCAAGTGTCCTCTGACTTCCTCTCCAGGCTGGGATGTCACTCTGGTCGGGCGCCACCTACAGGGGAAGAAGCAGACTGCACCGACCTACATCTGATCTATGCTTTGTCTGATCAGGATGGCGGCCATTTCTCCCTGAACACAGAGCGTCCTAAACACGAGGTAAACGTGGTGCAACATTGAGCCCCGTCCAGCTGTAGTGTAGACTTTGACAGGCTGCAGGCAGCGGGGCTGGACGCTGTACCTGTGCCTACCAGGTGTATTATAATGCCAGCATTGCACCCACAGGGGCCGGACCCCCCATGTACAAGGAGCCTAAGAGATACCATCAGCTTGTGTCCCATTCCACCAGACTCCTAGAACTGGAAGAGGACATTTTTGGGGGGATGTGTTGTAGAAGAACCCAGACCACGCTATTGTGCGGTGAAAATATCATCCAACTTTATTCATCATATATATGTGACACTTTAACAACAGAAGGAAAGAGATAGATTGTTTACATTTCAAGGATCTATTTATACCGTTTATATCATCTATGCTAAGAAACTGATTAACATATGCCACGCCCCTCATTAATATGAACCCCGCCCACTTATGTAACCCTCTAAACATCCAAATCCCTGTAACTTCCCATGAGACACTTTCATCTTTTATCCATAACAAGCTGATTGGGTACAAGAAAACCCCGAGCCCCTCCTGCTTATTCCCACACAACAAGTCCATGTCACCATCTACAAGGTGAGAGGACCTGAAGGAGAACAAGACCATGACCACCAGGACCATCGCCTGACTGAAGCCATGCTCACATTTCTTTCTAATGCTGCTTCTATGGTCTACTCAGATACAGATTTGGCAGATGTACATTCGTGTCTTCAAGGAGCTGATCAAACATGATCTGTGCTTGACTATCTTTTTTGGGGACCAGAGGTGACATTAGGGGTCTGATAGACCTCTTGTGTTTCTTTAAAGAGGATCTGTGACCAGCAATATGTTATCACATGCGAGGCTATTAACCCCCTATATGGCAATAATAAAGTTCAGAGAAAGAAAAGTGTAAAGTAACACACTGTAAATGAAAAAACACACAAAACACATTTTAAAGCCTCCAGTTCCCGTATACATGAGCAATTGCAAGGGTTGGGTGCGGTTATGTAGGAAAACATCAATCACACTACACATTGTACATATCTCTGCACACACCTTTGCCGACGACATACTACTTTTTCTAACAGACCCACATATCACGTTACCTTATTTGCTACACGATTTCAAATTATTTCAGTATTTGGCCAACTTGAAAATCAACTTTTCTAAATCCCAAGCTCTTAATGTCTCATTAACTCCAGACATGATTAGACAAGCAAAATCAAATTTTCCTTATACCTGGCAGTCTGAGGCTATCATTTATTTGGGAATCCAATTGCCAACCCACCTTACGGAACTCTATGCCAAAAATTTTTTGCCCCTCTTACGTGACATCACCAAAGACCTTCAGACATGGAATAAACCTTGATTCTCCTGGTTTGGTAGAGCAGCTATACTTAAGATGAAAGTGCTCCCTAGAATACTATATCTACTGCAGATTATACCAATTCAATTACCAAACTTCTTCTTTAAATCATATAGAACGCTCTGTACCTCCTTTCTTTGGTATAATAAACGCCCAAGAATTATGTGATATCCAAGCGTTATTCCTATCTTAAAAGTGCCAATACATCTCAATCTCGGAAGACCTGTGAGGTCTGGATGAGTGATCTACAACTTCCAATCTCACCAGAGGACTGGGACCACATTTATGATCACATGCATAAAGGTTCCATATGTGTCTCTACACAAGAAAGCAACTATAAATTATTTTCCAGATGGTACAGAGTTCCGTCTGTGATTCATAAATTTGATCCTAACGTTCTGGATTTATGCTGGAGATGTTACCAGGCAACAGGTACACTTCTACATATATGGTGGGAATGTCCGCTGCTACAGCCCTTCTGGAGAAAAGTTCTGGACATAATCGCACAAGTAACTACATACACCCTAGACTTTACCCCAGCACAATTCTTACTCCATCACTCCTCACTTCCTGTAAGGACTTATCGTAAGACGCTTGCCTTACATATGATAAACACGGCAAAGCAGTGTATTCCTGTTCATTGGCGATCAGACCATGTTCCCACCGTGCGAGAGTGGCTTCTTAGGATCGTCAGGATCGCGGAAATGGAGGAGCTGATCTCAGTGGCAAAGGAACACCCCGAGAGATTCAGGAAGACTTGGGCTTGTTGGACTCACTTCCAAACTACTAATACTTATCGTGATTTAATGAAGGAATGAACAAGAAGAGATTTGGAGATACGGAAAACCTTGAAAGCTTTCACCTCAGGAATAACTCCATAGATGGAGTCTAACCGAACCGTATCCTAAATTAAAGATAGAATCTGTGTCAGTTTGGCCGTTGCTTATTGATGTGACTGGTTTGGTTGCACTTACTTAATCATAAACCCCACCCCCCCCTTTTTTTTTCTCTCTTCCTTCCTCTCTTCCCTATATATTTGTTTTTTGTGCTCCCCCCTCACCCCATTATGATATTACTTTTCATATTCCTCTTCCATTTACGTGCTCTTTTCTTTTCTTTCTCTCACACCTTTTTCATACTCTATTTAATCATATATTTCATAAGGAACAGAGTATTCATACATGTACAGGTGTGACGGTTATCTACAAAACTAACCTACATTTTTCGGATACGGATACATTGGACGTATATACCTTGAAATGACACTTTTGTCTAACTCTTCACAGTCCTGTTATCCGAGATCTCCCTACACAGTGGACTAGTGTGCAGCGTACTTCTCTAAATCACATACTGTTATCATTATTTCTACTGTTACATATTATGCATCTGCTTTATTGTAGGACTTTGTTTCAGGATGATCTACAATTTAATTCCATGTCTTGGTCCCGTCTGCATTACGGGAGAACATGTAAGAGGTACATTCGCGGACTGTGATCCGTATCTGTATATGATTTGTTAAGCCTTTCATATTTCAATAAAACTTTTTTGGAATAAAAAAAAAAAATTCAAAACATTAACAATAACATATAAAGTCATTTATAACTCTGCCCCAAATTACATCACCGATCTTGTCTCCAAATATCACCCAAACCGTACTCTCCGCTCCTCGCACAACCTCCTGCTCTCTAGCTCCCTTGTCTCCTCCTCCCATGCTCATCTCCAGGACTTCTCCAGAGCTTCCCCCATCCTCTGAAATGCTCTACCCCAATTTATCAGACTATCACCTACTCTGCTAACTTTTAGGAGATCTCTGAAATCCTCTCTCTTCAGGGAAGCCTATCCTGCCCTCAGCTAATAATGGAATCTTCTACTCTTCCAACCAGTCCATCCCCCACAGTTAGTACCTTTTGTACCACTAGCCCCTCCCTCCTAGATTGTAAGCTCTGAGGAGCAGGGCCCTCCTATCCCTCTTGTATTTAACTGTATTGTTGCTGTATTGTCTCCCATTATATTGTAAAGCGCTGAGCAAACTGTTGGCGCTATATAAATCCTGTATAATAATAATAATGAGAGGAGATGAAATGTGGAAATAAGGCATTGATAATGGGAGAGGAGATGGAACATGTAATGGGAGGAGTGGACAAGGTGGGCTTAGCTGGAGACCTCAAGCCTGGCTGATCATGTATCAATAGTCAGAAGAACCTGGAATGGACTCTCCCACTGAGGCTTCAGAGACTTGGTAAGATGACAATAGACCCCATCCTAGTCTCTGGTACTGAGGCAGTGTTGGTCATGTATTACCTCAGGATCCAGAAATGAAGAAAATGCTTGGAAACACAACTCAGTTGGTGAATCATGAAAATGCATTGCATGTTCATTCAAAGCTTCATAAAAAAAGATAAAGATGAGAATCATGAGGGAAGCTGTTCAGTTATTGATGCTTATCTTAAAAAATTGTCAAAAGATAAAATATTGAAATCCCTTCTAGTTGTGTATTGATGGAGATAAGCACTAAACTCAGTTCATCCAATCATTACATTCCAGTTTGCTCAGATTTTAGTTTGTTTCTTTTAAAGTAACATTTTATCTTTTCCCTTCTTCTCTAGCTTGTGGGATGACATTGGAGATGTGAAACTAACTTGTGACACCTGAAACTTCTTTAATATCTCTTTTCTTCCAGAATTTAATCTATGCTGAGATTTGTGAATCCTCCGGTGATAGATTAGACCGGCATTAACTGTAAAAGTTTTGTCACATTGAGAGCATTAAAATGGCTTCTCTCCAGTGTGAATCCTCTGGTGTGTGATAAGATGTGACTTCTGTGTAAAAGCTTTATCACATTCAGAACACTGATATGGCTTCTCTCCAGTGTGAACAATCTGGTGAATGATAAGACTTGACTTCTGAGTAAAAGCTTTATCACATTCAGAACACTGATATGGCTTCTCTCCAGTGTGAATCCTCTGGTGTTTGATAAGATCTGACTTCTCTGTAAAAGCTTTATCACATTCAGAACACTGATATGACTTCTCTCCAGTGTGAATCCTCTGGTGTGTGATAAGATTTGACTTCACTGTAAAAGCTTTAACACATTCAGAACACTGATATGGCTTCTCTCCAGTGTGACTCCTCTGGTGTGTGATAAGATTTGATTTCAGAGTAAAAGCTTTATCACATTCAGAACACTGATATGACTTCTCTCCAGTGTGACTCCTCTGGTGTCTGATAAGATTTAACTTCACTGTAAAAGCTTTATCACATTCAGAACACTGATATGACTTCTCTCCAGTGTGACTCCTCTGGTGTATGATAAGATGTGACTTCAGAGTAAAAGCCTTATCACATTCAGAACACTGATATGGCTTAACTCCAGTGTGAACAATCTGGTGTTTGATAAGATGTGACTTCTCAGTAAAAGCTTTAACACATTCAGAACACTGATATGGCTTCTCTCCAGTGTGAATCCTCTGGTGTGTGTTAAGACTTGACTTCTGTGTAAAAGCTTTATCACATTCAGAACAATGATATGGCTTCTCTCCAGTGTGAACTCTTTGGTGTGTGATAAGATGTGACTTCACTGTAAAAGCTTTATCACATTCAGAACACTGATATGGCTTCTCTCCAGTGTGAACTCTTTGGTGTACTATAAGGTCATTCTCCCTTGTAAAAGTTTTGCCACATTCAGAACAATGATATGGCTTCCCTCCATTGGGAACCTTCTGGTGTGTGAAATATTTTCTCTCCATTGTAAAATCTCCAAACAAGAAGTAGTTTGAAATGACTCCTCTTATGTATACTTGGGTTGGACTTTAGTGTAAAGTAATTGTAACTTCCAGAACACAGAAATTCCTTTTCTCCTGTTGTCCTCTGAGGCTGGATCAATGTGGAAGAGGATCCAAACCATGACTTTTAGAACACAGATATGACTTGTATCCCGTGTGAATCCTCCAGTGAGCTGCAATAAAGACTTTCAGTCAATTAAGACACCCATGTGTTTTATTTTCTATGTGACTCAGCTGTATTCATGAAGACCAACATGACCGAAATCTAGATTCATCAATCCACCTATACAAAAAAAAAAAAAATTAAATTTAAAATTCTATATAAAGGGCTACATAAAGTTGCTTTCTATTTTTAATGTTCATTACTAAATATATCTTATGAATAGAAAGAATATGTACAGCATTATCTACAGTATTTTTATAATCAAATAGATTTTATTAAGAAAGTTTATAAGTGCGCACAGTATTCCCAACATTCAGCCCAGACAATGGAGTCATACATTCTCACGTATAGGCAGTTGTGGCACTGTTACAGATCATACAGAACAATAACTTGCTTTGTCTATGGTGTCACTTTTACCTTTTATAAACAAATGAACAGAGAAAAGAAGAAACAGCCTAGAACAATTCAGCTGTACACGGCAAGTAACCCCCCCAGTACATACATAGATAGCTGACACCGATCAATGAGGCCCGTGTCTACAGGATCATACCCCAAGTATGGGTCTCCAATGTAGTCACCATTCAGTAGGATACAACTGGCTCGTTCTCCTTCTATGGGGCTAAAAAAGCTAAAATTTTAAAAACCTATGATGTTAATGTGGAGTTCACCTGCTCAATCCACTGTTGTCTGCTGGGAGTTTGAGATGATAGCCAAGATCGGGATATTTTTTATGGTCAAGCAGCCTCACTATTGCTATATGACTTGTAATAGGAGGAGGTGTAAATAATTCCTCCTCTATTGAGACCAAGAGGCACACCCGAGGAATATTGAACACCAACGTTATAATACTGGTCACATTGTTCCACTTGTTGACTAATTTTGGACATCTCCAAAACATGTATCAAATCCCCGACATCACCACTACAATTGGGGTCATAAGGGGAAATCCCTCCTGTCCTAGCTGAACAATTGAGCTGGAGTCCAGAAAGCTCTATGCAAAAGAAATGACTGAGTTTCTGTGAAGAGGACAGAGAGATGAGAGGTATGGAGGTCACAATCACCTCCCACCACTCTCTATTATTTTCTCTGTTTCCCATTTCTTTCTAATAGGTCTTCGGCAAGAGTCAAAAGACTGGAATAAATAGATGAGAGATCATGCCTTTCCCACTGGTGCCATCTGAAGCCCATTAACAAGTGTAAGAGTGATGTGAAATCTGTATCTGATGGAAGTAACAATCAACGGATGGGATCTAATGTGTCTACTAAGTCCCACCTGGTAAGATGTTGAAGTTGGGCAGCTATAATATAAAGTCTAGCATTTGGTATTGCTAGGCCTCCTTGGTCTTCACCATACTGTAGAGTAGTGAGTTTGATTCTAGCTGCTTCTTCTAAATTGTCATGGAAATTTTGTATTTACAGGTTGAACTTTAAATGTGTCATATATTAGTGTTATTCATATGTCTCTCGTGTGGCTTAATTAAAGCTCTGAAGGCTGCAATTGAACCATGCGCATGTACAATGTATGTATTACAGTACTCAGCTCGGTAACGGATGAGATGGCAGATCTGCGCTTATAGACCGGCGTGTATACCACCACGGCATTCGATGCGAATGCCGCCGGCGGTAGGCTGCGGGCCTGTATCCACATATCAACAGAATAGTACCATATGGACTCCGTACCGCAAGGCGCCAAGCAGTGCAAACTCCGTGTGTAGGCTCATGTAAATCTTACAAGCCATTACCGACCTGAAACTGTATCTGGATGGATGTGTTTTAATAAAGATCTTATCGGCCCATTCAGATACAGACTGGCACTGTTTAATCTAGGGGATGCTTGTACAGAGAATTTACATACCACTAGGAGCTAATAGGATGGGAAGTTTGCTCTCCTCAGAGAGTTCATGGGGGGGAGGGGAGGATTGGTGTAAAGGGGGAAGGTTGCTTCCCTCAGAGAGCTCATGGAGGGAGGGGAGGACTGGTGATAGATAAGAGGAAAGGCTACGCTCCAATTGGAATGTACATCCTGTGTATAGGCACTCCCCATGCATTGTTCTGTGGGAGGGGATTGACCTGACTCATGTGGGGGGCATGTGTGTTGTGTGTGTGTGTAATAAAACCGGGGGCTGAGTCTGAAGCCAGCCTCTATGTGAATTCCAACAGCAACCTGAGAGTGTCATGTGATCATTCCTAGGTACCTGGAGCTCCATTTCCCCACATCTCAAGATAGCTAACCCAGTTGGAGGCGCAGGAATCGTGGAGCTAAGCTGCAGTCACAGTAAGCGAAGTTCGCACAGCTTTATGGGGGATTTCTGCGCATCCAACCGTGGGTACTCACGGTAAGGAAAAATTTGTGAATTTCCAAGACAAAATGAGCTCCCCAAACTGGGAGTCTATACTGGAGAACCACTTACGAGGTGTCCACATGGGAGAATTGTGGAGTATATAGAGGAATTGTGGGGTCCATATCTTCTCTTGTTCATAGATTTTATTGGAAAGAGATAATAGTTTTACAAGGAGCTCATAACAATGTGATTGCAGGACTCACCAACAGTAAGTCAGAAGGGGTACAACCCTTAGAGGTAACGTACAGGTTGTAATTTGTACAGTACAAATAAAATCTTCATACATTAAAGTGGAGTTCCAGTGAAAATAAAAAAAAATAAAAGTCAGCGGCTACAAAAACTGTAGCTGCTTACTTTTAAAAGACGGGCACTTACCTGTCCCTCGATCTCGTGGTGTCCTCCCAAAAGCCCGTTTCACCGGCCACCCTGTGTTTCCAGTGTGGCATCATCAGTGTGGGCACCCAGCTGTGACAGTTTGCGGCTTCACATCCGGGTGCCCACTGAGCATGCGCGAGTATCTCTGTGCTTTGTGAATGGTCCCGTAGTCTTCTAGGACCTTTCATGTGTCCCAGAAGACTACAGGGAGGGAGGGGGGAGGACAACTTCCACTTCTGATCACCTAGGTGATTGCAGCAGAAGTGGGAGCGGATACCTGTCAATTTCGGTTACTACGGTGTTGGGCCTATTTATCGCATACCAGGGATCATGGATCAGTTTGAATACATCAGAATACTTGAAGAGGTCATGCTGCCTTATGCTGAAGAGGAAATGCCCTTGAAATGGGTGTTCCAACAAGACAACGACCCCAAACACACCAGTAAACGTGCAACCTCTTGGTTCCAGACCAACAAGATGGACGTTATGGAGTGGTCAGCCCAATCCCCGGATCTTCATCCAATAGAAAACTTGTGGGGTGACATCAAAAATGCAGTTTCTGAGGCCAAACCAAGAAATAGAGAAGAACTGTGGAATGTGGTCCAATCATCCTGGGCTGGAATACCTGATCACAGGGGCCAGAAGTTGGGTGACTCCATGCAACACAGATGTACAGCAGTTCTCAGAAACAGTGCGACTACAACCAAATATTCATGAAGTCATTCAAAGGAAAGCAAAATCTTCAAACACTTCTCAGTTTATATATTTTTTTAGAGGAACAACACAAATTTGATGTATTTTCTTCATGTTGTGATTTGGAATAGAATGTGTCGTGTTCCCAATGCATTTGTGTGGATGGAAATAAAAGCTATTAGAAGGATTTTCAGCTTTAGTCACTTTTTCCAACACACTGCTATTATTTTGAACACAACTGTATATGGTATGAAGTGTAAGGTGGTGGAGCTGGTAGCTGTGTATATAAAGGTGGAAATCAAACCTCTGACATGGGGGTCACATTTACATATGTTATGTGACAGTAGGCAGGTGAAATCACCTGGTTGTGTCCTGGATGGACGATACATTTGTCCAAGGTTTAGACTATATGGGGATTTGTTCCACTAGGGGGGGAAGTGCTGAGTCCTTCAGCACTGAGGTAATGAGCCCAGCTGAAGATAGTGGGCTCATTAAGGCCTTCATAAAACTCCCCAGCCTGCTTAGGGAGTTGCTCCAACCTGGAACCAGATCTGTGCCTGAACTGACTGGGGAGCAACATACTATCTGTGTGCAATGAGACAAAAGCCTGTGTGGCTAAGCCTCCAACTAACAGGGGCTAGGTATAGCATCAGGCTATACCTGGTGGATAGCTAGGGAAGCTATGTTGTACAGTAAGTATCCAAGTTGGCCAGGATTTGATGTTTCTTTTTTTTTTTTTTACGTTTTTCTGTAAATATTGTAAATAAACTGCACCTTTTTGTTTTTTTCACCTCCATTGTTGTGCTGTGCCTGTGTTTTGTGTTGTGCACCCATCCAGGGGGTCACACACACCCACTGCTGAGCGAACCCCGTTACAGTGTTCAAACCTGGTCATGTCTAGGAGGGAGGGGGTTGGTGTGTAAGTGGGAGGAACAAAAGTGATTGATCTGAAGATATCTAAAAAGTTCAGGTCTAGATATTTTGTGGGAGTCACATAGGGTTTGGAAGGGTATAAAGGAGTCTGGTGCTGTGAAATTGTAAGTTTGAACTAGACTAGCTCTAGGACAAGCATGAAAAGAAGATGGAGGCATCCATGCCGGATAAAAGCCTGGATTGAGGAGGTATGCCATGAGTGGGTTATGGGGTGACTGTAAGGTGTATCAGAACTTTAGACTGTCCCAGATAGATGGGTAGTGTGACGGAGCGTAGGCAGGACAGAACACACAGAGTAGATGGCAAACGCACAAAGCTTTATTGAGACAAACAGACGGCAGTCACCGAATAGGGGAGTTCGCAGGGAGGGTGAATACGCCAGTCCAGGATGACACGGAAGGACCAACACACTTAAAGTCCAGCACCGAGAGCCAAGGAAGAGTCTCTGTAGCAAGTAAAGTCTCCCCCAGCTCTGGGAGAAGGGGGGTCCTAGGCAGCCTTGGGTCTCTGCCAAGCCTGGCCACAAAAGGTCCCGGCCACAGCTCTTGGGCTCCTTCCGTCAGCTACCCAGCAGTGAATACCTTGGGAGCGCTGCATGAGCTTATTAAAACTGGTCGGACCCCCCTAGTCACCTAGGCAAACGGGGGGGCCAGAGCTAGGGTGGCTCAAGCTTGCCTTAGGAATTCGTTTCATATTTGCAGGAGGGGGGGATGAGGGGCATGGATGAGAGATGGCAGAGAGAGAGAAGGGACAGAGAAGGGGCTGAGAGGGGGGGCAGCTGTGACAGGTAGTGTTGAGTAATTAGGTCTTGCAGTGAGCGATGGTCTCTGGAGTGTAGCCATAGTAAATTGGCAACTGATATGATATTTAGGGAGTTGAGCAAGGTGTGCAGCTTGGAAATATTTTGCAAAGTTCGGAAGCCCCAGACCACTCTAAGTTTCGGTAAGGTACGGATGGACCTGGGTAGATGCAGTTTAATAGTGCCCCATACATAAGTGGTGCCGCGACACTAATATGCAGAGGAAACAAAAAGGTATATATATGGGTAGGACCCAATAAAGGTATAATATTTTGGGCAGAATTGTCATTTTTTACAACTGTGATACAACCCATCCATGAGAGGGGTAGTCTGGACCAGGATGTCATAAGATTAGTAAGGTGTGTTAACATAGGAGGGTAGTTAGCAGAATATAGAATATTGAGGTCTGCCATCAGCTTGGGTCCTAAATCAGGAATATATTGACTGGACCAAGAGAAGGGTGGAGGACGTTGTAGTTGTGACACAGTTAAGGAGGGTAGAGAGATATTAAGAGCTGTAGACTTTTTGGGATTCGCAACCAGGTCCAAAATCACTGCAAATTGGTCAACGCATTGGAGAAGGTTGGGTGCTGAGATCAAAGGAGAAGATTTGAAGAGGAGATTGTCATCAGAGAAAAAGCATAACTTATGATGATGACCACCAAGTTCTAATCCTTTAATATTTGTGTTAGTTCTTATCAGCTGTGCTAAAGGTTCATTCGCTAGAAAAGGAGGGGGGGGGGAGGGGCAGCCTTGCCTCATTCCACTTTGTATAGAAAAAAAGTCTGACTTGTTACCCACGTACCTCAAGTAAGCCCTTGGGGAGGTGTAAAGGGGCGATATCCATTGGAGTCAAAGGCTTTTTTTATGTCTAAGGAAAGGAAACAGCCGGGTATGCGGCGTATGCAAGCTGCATGTTCTAGCAAAATCACTCTGTGGTCTCGGCTTGGCAGAGGGGGGTTAAAACCCATCTGATCCTTGTGTATCAAGGTGCCTATGAGAGTTCAGCCATGCAGATAGGATTTTTCTAGGATTTTATCATCCAAGTTAAGAAGGGAGATTGGTGTGTAATGAAGCCATGTGGTGTGATCTGATTGGGGTTCAGGTAGCATAGAAATGACTGCTGTTAGGGAGTCTGAGCAGAAAGAATAACCTTTGAGTAAGGCATTAAATGCATTAACCAATAAAGGTGGAAGGAGGTTAGTAAATATTTGGAATATAGGACTGTAAGCTGTCTGGGCCAGGCCGCTTATTAGACTTTAGGGACTTGATGGAGTTCGGGACCTCAAGTTCTGTAATAGGTGTTTCCAGGGAAGAACATTGAGAAGCTGAGAGTGTTGGTAGAGATAGGCTTGAGAAAAGTTCAGTGGCCTGCGATTCATCATAGGAGCCGGTCTCAGAGTATAATTCTGCTAGAGGTTTGTGGAAGACCTGTAATATTTTATTAGGATGGCTGGTGTGTGAAGTTTTTGTAATCTTTAAATAGACAAGTCTGTGTGTGTGGTCTGAGGTTCGCAGTCCCAGGGCTAGAAAAGTGTCAGGTTTGTTTGCTTTCATATAATGTTCATGTCTGGATTGGCGTAGAACTTTTTCATCTGATTCTGTCAAGAAAACATCTATTTCTAGCCTTGTCTTGTCCAGGACAATCTATGAGAAGGTGAGGGGTCTGATTGGAAGGCTTTGTTGGCCTGATGAAATGAGGTTTCTAAGCGGTGATGGATTGCTTGCTGTCCTTTCTTGAGATGTGAGGCTTGGCTGATACAGGCTCCCCTAATTACAGATTTATGGGCTTCCCAAAAGGTCAGGAGAGAGATGTCATCAGTTGTGTTATGTGTCAGGTATTCTTTGATGGCTAGTTCAATGTCCAGTCTGTGGGATGGGTGGGCCATTTAGACTCCATGTAGTGCTAGTTTGTTGGGGTACTAAGGAGGAGAGGGTGAAGAGGACAGCTTTGTGACCAGTTCAGGGGTAAGGTATGATGGTTCAGGATAGGAGGGCTGGGGACATACCTCTAGTCAGAAATATATGGTCAATGTGGGAGAAAGTTTTATGTGGATATGAGTAGTATGTATAGTGTCTTCTAGCTGGGTTAGCTTCTTGCCATGTGTCTATGAGAGAGTGTTGTTGGAGTTGTCGCTGGAAGGAGGATGTGGATGGATAAGAGGTTATGGGGGATTTGTATAGAAAGAGATAAACTAGCTGGCTGAAATTGCCACATAGGGAATCTATTACTTGTAGCAAATGGGAGTTAAGACTGCAATTGGGACATAGTATGAAGCTATAGTGACCTCTGAGTCAAGGTGACCCACTAGAAAATATAACGGCTCTCTGGGTCCCAGATCCCTGCCTTGGGTGTAAAGGGAGTAGAGCAGTGGAAAGCTTTGAGTACACCTGTGTGTTTAGTTGCGGCAGAAGCCATATAAACCTGTGGGTAGGAAGAGCGGAGATATTTCTGCATATGGCTGGCAGTGAAATGAGTCTCCTGCAGGCACACCACATGTGCTTTGGCATGGGCAAAGGTTTGAAGGCCTTAATTTTTTTATTCCCCGAACATTCAGGGTAAGTATATTTATTGGAGCCATGATAAAGGACAGATGCAAAGCTGATTGTAGGTGTTGCATCATGGCGACATCATCACCCCTGGGACAGGAATAAGAGAAAGAAAGGAGGAGAGAAGTGGGGGAAGCAAGGTTAGTAAAGAGAGAAATGTCTGACAAAACAGGTCAGGAGGCCAAAAGGCCATGATGTGAAAACAGGTAGGTTGTCCATCTGTCTATGTCACTGGGATATAAATGGATGGAAAACAAAAGTCCTGGGCAGGCCCAACTCAGGGCTACCAAGGAAAATGTGGGGGAGCAGTGAACATCTTCAGAAGTCACAGAGGCCAAAAACAAGATATTAAACATCCGTTTGGTAGTGGAGTCAGGCCAAGGATAGACTATTGGGAATAAGATGTTAGCCTGCAGATATAAGCAGTTGGTAAGTGTATGCATTGTTCAAAGAGGCTATGCTTGGCTGGGTATCATGGGCATTAAACAACATTAGACCTCAGCTGGATGAAAGGGTGATCCGTTTGTTATTTTGTTGTCCAGCTATTAGTAGAAGGTTTAGCTAACAGCACTGAGCTGTTAGTTGCAAAAATTGTAGAATTATACTAAATATATATTTTTTTGTTTACAAACGTTTTTATTTTTTAAGAAATAGACTTCAAAATGGCATTACAGCTTCAAATAGAATATACAAGAGAAACAAGGAACAACTGCAGTATTCATTTCAAAGGTGAAATTATGTAGAATAAAGGGAAAAAGAGAAAAGAAAAAAAAGAGAAAAGAAATTTAGTACATGAGCAATATAAGTAGAGAGGGAGGCAGAGTTATAAAACGACCAACAAAGTAACTCAATCAATCAAAGCATAAATGGTCCTTATTGATCTAGTAAATGCCTGTGAGTTCTCCAAAGTTCCCATTTTCTGTCAAATAAATGCATCTTATCCAATAGAGTATAATGAATTCTCTCCATGAGCATCACCGCATCAACTCTGCAGAACTGTGGTCAATGGTACTGTGAGGGATTTCCAATGTAGGGCAATAGCCCATAGGGTGGATATACAAATGCTATGGATTAGCCTCATAACCTCAGTCTGAACTCCCGAGATAGGGGCTCCCAGTAGGCAGGACTGCATAGACAGATGCACCGGAGCACCTGCCATTGTAAAGGCAACTTCAGAACCTTTGTGCCACACCAATGAGAGGCTTGGGCAGGCCCAAAATATATGCACTAGAGTACCAGCAAGGCCACAGCCCCGAAAACAAAGGTGGGACGTCCCTGGATACATGGGGTGTAGTCTAGATGGGGTATGATACCATCTGGTTATTACTTTGAGGGCCGTCTCATGGACAGAAAGATCTAGAGCTCTTACACACATTATCCACCATGGAATCCCAATCCTCATCAGAAAAAGTGACATCACGATCAGCCTCCCATTTCTGTCTATAAAGAGGGGGTGAGGGAAAGAAAGTAACCAAAAATTGGCGATACAAATCTGAAATAAGACCCCTGCCCCTAGGAGAGTCACGGCTAATACATTCAAAAAATGAAATCGGAGATGAAGGCGTAAGACCAAAATGTGAATTATAAAAATGTCTAATCTGTCGATAATGATAATATTCACGAAGCGGAATATCAAAAAGTATGCGTAGCATCTCAAAAGTGATACAAGATCCTCCTCTCTGAAAGTCAGATGACCTAATAAAGGACCTATCATACCACCAACGGAATACCTGTGAAGATGAGAATGCTGTAATAAAATTTGGGTCACCAAAAAATGATGAACCTGGTGAGACAGAGGAGACAAGATTCAATTTAAGTTTATAACGGGACCAAAACATCAATGATTGGGCAACAATGGAATTATAGAGCAATAACGAGGGGGGAGGAAATTTTGGACCATAATACACCTGGTAAATAGAACGGATGTATAGACTGAGATTCAAATCTGATCCATGGGACCTGGGAAGTAATAGTCGCCCATTGTGATAGCTCTGCGAAATGGGCTGACAGGTAGTAAAGCCAGAAATTGGGGAGACCTAGGCCTCCCGCCCATTGTGACCGGTAGAGGACCGATGAAGTAAAACGAGGGCGTTTGTTACGCCAAATAAAATGATTAATAATCCGTTGAAAGCGATCTAAGAACGTTTATGAGACAGGGATTGGGAGTGATCTAAATAAAGTAATCTAGAGAAGACATTCATTGTTACTGCCGTGACTCTGCCAAGAATGAGATAGGGGATCCATGCCAGATCTTCAATAGAGGTGAGAGGCGTGACACACATGGTGGCCAATTAGCAGCAAATAATTTTGAGTATCTGGGGGTGAGGTTTATACCTAGGTATGAAATCTGATCTGTGGCCCAACGAAATGGAAAAGAATTGCGGAGAGATGCACCCAGGGAATCAGGAACATTAATAGGCAGAACTACTGATTTAGTAAAATTTACAGTAAGACCTGATACTGTTACAAAGTCATTCAATAATGAGCAGAAGTCAGGCAATGACACCAACAGTTTAGTAAGGAAAAGCATAACATCATCTGCATACATACAAATTGTGAAATGTGAACCAATAATGGGGAACCAGAAATGTCTGAGTGTGATTATTGCAACTGCCAAGGGTTCCAAAACAAGCGCCAATAATAATGGTGAAAGAGGACAACCCTGACGGGTACCTCCGCCTAGTGTACAAAATACAGAATTGCAGCCTGGAAGTCTTATTCTTGTTTTGGGGGGAGTCATACAAAGCATGTACACCAGACAGAAATTCATCACTAAAGCCCATCTTCTGCAGTAATGAAAACAAGTATGGCCAGAGGACACCATCAAAGGCCTTGTTAATGTCCCGGCTCAGCAACAAAACTTCTTTAGAATGCAAATTGGCGTCCTGAATAACATTTAATGTGAGAGGAATATTGTCCGTGATAAGTCTGCCTGGGATAAATCCGGATTGGTCCAGTGAGACCAAAGAGGAGATAATGGGGCCAACCTATCTGCCAGAATGCGGCTAAATATTTTCAGATCATTGTTCATCACTGAGGTTGGTCTATAGTTTTGAGGTAAACGATGGTCTTTCAGGGGTTTAGGTAATAGAGACAGGTTAGCCAAGAGTATCTCCTCAGGAAACCTACCGCCCTGCAAAACATCATTGAATAATGACATCAAAGAGGGAGCCAATGTAGGAGCAAAATGTGTATAATAACTGGCCGTGAACCCATCAGGGCCGGTGCTGTGGAAGTTCTGAGTGCGCTAATCACACAGGATATTTCCTTCAAAGTGCATGGGGCATTGAGAGAGGATATCTGAGAGGGTGAGAGAACAGGGAGGGGTATAGAATCAAGCCATGAGCCATTTGAGGAAGCAGAAGTTGGTTGTGGGGGAGCTAATAGGGTGGAATAAAATTTTTCAAAAATACCCAGGACTTCACGAGGAAGAGAGGAGATACTGCCGGATTTAGTACGTAACTTGTAGATATGTGGGGGTCGTATTGAAAGGTTTAATTTCCATGCGAACATAGTAGACCCTGAATTACTATGTAATAAAAAGGAGGCCTTCGACCAGCGTAGAGCTTTTTAAATTTTCTGGGATAGTAAAATATTCAGTTCTAGACACTTTTGCGATATCATGGTTTGTTACGGAGAGATGGATTGCATCATGAGCCCTATAATGTGATTCTAATTCTCGGGTAAGTTTCTGAATTTGTTTCCACCGCTCTCTATTTCTAGAAGAAGCCATAGAAATAAGGTGGAAATAAAAACCCTACTAGAGTAAAACCTTTTCTTACTCTGGGAATGTCCTCTTGTTATGGGCCGTACATTCCAGAGCCTCCTCTAGACCTGGACCAAAAAGATTATCACCAATAAAGGGTAAGGCACAAAGGTGCAGTTTGAATGCGGAGTTCCCTGCCCAGGTTTTTAACCAAAATGCCCTTTTAGCTGAATTCACTAGGGCAGAGGTTCAAGCCGCTAGCTTAACTGATTTGGCCGAGGCATCCACAAGGAAATCAACTGCTTTAAACAGCAAAGGAAATTATTTATTTATTTCAGGTACTTATATAGTGCTGTCAGTTTACGCCGCGCTTTACATATATATTGTACATTCACATCAGTCCCTAACCCTCAAGGGGTGTACAATCTAAGGTCCCTAACTCACATTCATACATACACATACTAGGGACAATTTTGAAATCAGCCAATTAACCTACCAGCATGTCTTTGGAGTGTGGGAGGAAACCGGAGTACCCAGAGGAAACCCATGCAGGCACAGGGAGAACATGCAAACTCCAAGCAGGTGGTGCCGTGGCTGGAATTCGAACCAACAACCCGAGTACTGCCAGGTGGAAGTGCTAACCATTTAGCCACTGTGCTGCCCTATATTTCAGAATTTGCTGCCTGAAGGTTCCTGCCAAAAGATGCGACTAACTAGGTAAGCCAGCATTCCAGATTTCTGGTGACACCGGTAGACGATAAAGCTGGCCTAAAGCTGATGGAAGTGGAATCCCAGGCCCTGCGGAGTAAGACTTCATCCCTCTTATACATAGGGTCCTTCATGGCCCCCATATCTTCAAATGCTAAGTCTATCCTTTTAGAGACTTTAGATAAGGGGGTGTCTAATTTCTGAACCTTGTTCCATTGCTGGGACCTGTTATCCTAAAAAGAAAACCTTGTTTCAAGGTTACTTGAGAAAAAGGGTTTCCTGTCAGGGCTTTCCCATTCCTGCTTAATGGTATCAACCAGGGAACTATGGACTAGAAAGACCCTAGTCTTTCTAGCATGCAAACCTTGATACATGAGGTCATGCTTACATAGGCAAACATCCTCCTCCTCGATTTCTAAGGTTTTGTAGATAACTTTAAGGAGGTCGTCCACATCTTCCAGGGGCAATTTGTTCCTGGAACCTCTGGAGGAGCAAACTTCACCGTCCTCCTCTTATGAGCCTGAATCTAACCGTGAGGAAGCAAGAGACCTAGGATCCTCCTCCGGGTCCTCCTTCCCTCTTAATGCATCTGCTAACGACAAACCCACCGATTGGGTCCAAGGACCCAGTGGCGACTGCATTTTTCCAATATGGATCTAAAGGATACACTACCACCTCCCCCCCTCTTCTCCATCTACACCTCCTCCCTTGGCCAACTGGCCACTCACACGGCTTCAACTACCACCTCTATGCCGACAACACGCAAATCTATCTCTCGACCCCTCGCCTCACCCCTTCAGTCTCCGCCCGAATCACCAGCCTACTGAACAACTTATCAGATTGGATGTCACTCCACTTCCTTAAACTGAACCTCTCCAAAACCGAGCTCCTAGTCTCCCCCCAGCCCGCACACACCCCCCCACTGACTTCTCCATCACGTCCAACAATGCCACTATCAGGCCCACCCCGCAGGCCAGAGTACTTGGTGTCATACTAGACTCCAATCTGTCCTTCCAGCCCCAAGTCCAATTGCTAACAAACTCATGCAGGTTCATCCTCCGCAACATCACCAAAATCCGCTCGTTCCTAACCCCAGCAAACCACTAAACAGCTCATCCACTCCCTCATCATATCACGACTCGACTACTGCAACTCCCTCCTCACTGGCCTGCCTCTTAACAGGCTATCCCCACTTCAGTCGATCCTGAATACGGCAGCCAGACTCATCCACCTTTCCAACCGATCCATCTCCGCCACCCCCCTCTGCCAATCCCTCCACTGGCTTCCGATTGCCCAAATTCAAAATGCTAACACTGACATACAAACCTCTCAATAGCTCTGCCCAAAACTACATCACCAACCTAATATCCATCTACCACCGAAAAGATATGTTTCGCTCCTCACAAGACCTCCTTCTCTCTCGTTCCCTGATCTCCTCCTCCCATGCTCGCCTCCAGGCCATCAGACTATCACCCACTCTCCTCTAGTTTAGGCGCACCCTAAAAACCCACCTCTTCAGGGAAGCCTACCCCACCCTCTGCTAACTGCCGATCTCCTCCACTCCTCCTACCACTCCAACCCACAGCTTTTCCTCCCATACTACTATCCCCTCCCTCCTAGATTGAAAGCTCCAAGGAGCAGGGCCCTCGAACCCCTCGTGTATCACATTGTATTGTTATTGTACTGTCTCATGTATTGTCTTCCATTGTAATGTACAGCACTGAGCGAACTGTTGGCACTTTATAAATACGGTATAATAATAATAATAATAATAACAATAAAAGAGTTGAAATGTAGACAACATGTCATCCTTAATGGAGGTGAGCACTTTATGGCAGGCTGTAAATGACTTATCCTTAATTAGGCTAGCCACACAATTGCAGCATAAGGGTTTTTCCCAAGCTGAACCCAATTTAGCTGCACAAACTGCACACTTCTTCTTGGGGATCTGACTCTGCACCTTGTCCTGGACTTTAACATACAATGAGCAAGAAAAGACACAATACAGAAAATAATCAGCACAGGGCCCCTCATACAAAACCACTGTGCTGGGGGAGCAAGAAAAGGTAGTGTGCCCACCAGGGTCAGCAAGAGGGATCAGAGTCCCCAAGCTTAACTTAGAGGAGCCAGTGCTTGAAGGACCAGGGTATGCCTGAGAAGTGCCAGCGCCTTCCATCCATCCCTCTTGGTGTGGAGCCACAGGCTCTGCTGGGTCTGTACTCCAGACTGGCTGCAGTGCTAATATGGAGACTGGAACCACGAGTCTCCGGCGCCTTCAATGACGTCACCGCAGCCGTAACTTCCGGTTCCTGAACAGCACCCAGAAGTTACGGGTACTTGCACGCCTGCTTGGCAGTCACTCTGCCCCATTGTGCATCGGATGCTGGAGCCCCCCCCCCTCGGGAAGGACAACGACAGGCATCAAAGGTCCTGGACCCCTCAGGACACCCCCGATGATGGTTATCATCCACTGAGGCATGGAAGGACATCAGGAGAGCAGCCCCACTTCCCCTGAAGGGATCGCGTCGGGCATGAGGAAGTAAGCCAGACCAGGAGCCACCAGCAAACTCTAGGGCCCAGGACTTCCAGACAATCAGTTCCTTGATGACTGCACCCATCCTTGCAGAGGAAACACTAAAAACTCAGGAGGGAGGTCTGGTGGTCCGCCTTTTATAGTACTGTGCTTACGTGTTTCCTGTCCCAGAGGGAGGAGCTCTGTCTCAGGAAGGATGTCCTGGAGGACGTTTGGAGAAATGAACATTAGAATGTCTGAGAGACAAAAGCCAGAAATAGATCAGTGGCTGCATGCACGCCTCATTGTTAGGCTGCAGGTAGAGAGGCAGAGATGAGGCAGGATTTATCATGAAATACAAATTAAAGTGTATTATTTTCAGAACAGCCAAGAATATTTCACAAGGTCTGAAAAGTATGTAAGTCATCGAGTTATTCCCCAATTTAAGAAGAAGAGCATAACTGCAGGTAGTAAATGTAAGAGAGAAGCTGCAGATGATAAGATGGTGGGTAGTATGTACAGGAGAGGAGTGCGGGGGGTATGACGGTGGGTAGTATGTACAGGAGAGGAGTACGGAGGTATGACAGTGATATGTATGTACAAGAGAGGAGTAGGGGGGTACGACAGTGATGGGTACGTACAGGAGAGGAGTAGGGGGGTACGACAGTGATGGGTACGTACAGGAGAGGAGTACGGAGGTATGACAGTGATGGGTACGTACAGGAGAGGAGTACGGAGGTATGACAGTGATGGGTACGTACAGGAGAGGAGTACGGAGGTATGACAGTGATGGGTACGTACAGGAGAGGAGTACGGAGGTATGACAGTGATGGGTACGTACAGGAGAGGAGTACGGAGGTATGACAGTGATGGGTACGTACAGGAGAGGAGTACGGAGGTATGACAGTGATGGGTACGTACAGGAGAGGAGTACGGAGGTATGACAGTGATGGGTACGTACAGGAGAGGAGTACGGAGGTATGACAGTGATGGGTACGTACAGGAGAGGAGTACGGAGGTATGACAGTGATGGGTACGTACAGGAGAGGAGTACGGAGGTATGACAGTGATGGGTACGTACAGGAGAGGAGTACGGAGGTATGACAGTGATGGGTACGTACAGGAGAGGAGTACGGAGGTATGACAGTGATGGGTACGTACAGGAGAGGAGTACGGAGGTATGACAGTGATGGGTACGTACAGGAGAGGAGTACGGAGGTATGACAGTGATGGGTACGTACAGGAGAGGAGTACGGAGGTATGACAGTGATGGGTACGTACAGGAGAGGAGTACGGAGGTATGACAGTGATGGGTACGTACAGGAGAGGAGTACGGAGGTATGACAGTGATGGGTACGTACAGGAGAGGAGTACGGAGGTATGACAGTGATGGGTACGTACAGTAGAGGAGTACGGAGGTATGACAGTGATGGGTACGTACAGGAGAGGAGTACGGAGGTATGACAGTGATGGGTACGTACAGGAGAGGAGTACGGAGGTATGACAGTGATGGGTACGTACAGGAGAGGAGTACGGAGGTATGACAGTGATGGGTACGTACAGGAGAGGAGTACGGAGGTATGACAGTGATGGGTACGTACAGGAGAGGAGTACGGAGGTATGACAGTGATGGGTACGTACAGGAGAGGAGTACGGAGGTATGACAGTGATGGGTACGTACAGGAGAGGAGTACGGAGGTATGACAGTGATGGGTACGTACAGGAGAGGAGTACGGAGGTATGACAGTGATGGGTACGTACAGGAGAGGAGTACGGAGGTATGACAGTGATGGGTACGTACAGGAGAGGAGTACGGAGGGTATGACAGTGATGGGTACGTACAGGAGAGGAGTACGGAGGGTATGACAGTGATGGGTACGTACAGGAGAGGAGTACGGAGGTATGACAGTGATGGGTACGTACAGGAGAGGAGTACGGTGGTATGACAGTGATGGGTACGTACAGGAGAGGAGTACGGAGGTATGACAGTGATGGGTACGTACAGGAGAGGAGTACGGAGGTATGACAGTGATGGGTACGTACAGGAGAGGAGTACGGAGGTATGACAGTGATGGGTACGTACAGGAGAGGAGTACGGAGGTATGACAGTGATGGGTACGTACAGGAGAGGAGTACGGAGGTATGACAGTGATGGGTACGTACAGGAGAGGAGTACGGAGGTATGACAGTGATGGGTACGTACAGGAGAGGAGTACGGAGGTATGACAGTGATGGGTACGTACAGGAGAGGAGTACGGAGGGTATGACAGTGATGGGTACGTACAAGAGAGGAGTAAGGTGGTATGACAGTGATGGGTACGTACAGGAGAGGAGTACGGAGGTATGACAGTGATGGGTATGTACAGGAGAGGAGTGTAGAGGTATGACAGTGATCGGTATGTACAGGAGAGGAGTACGGAGGTATGACAGTGATGGGTACGTACAGGAGAGGAGTACGGAGGTATGACAGTGATGGGTACGTACAGGAGAGGAGTACGGAGGTATGACAGTGATCGGTACGTACAGGAGAGGAGTACGGAGGTATGACAGTGATCGGTACGTACAGGAGAGGAGTACGGAGGTATGACAGTGATGGGTACGTACAGGAGAGGAGTACGGAGGTATGACATTGATGGGTACGTACAGGAGAGGAGTACGGAGGTATGACAGTGATGGGTATGTACAGGAGAGGAGTACGGAGGTATGACAGTGATCGGTGTGTACAGGAGAGGAGTACGGAGGTATGACAGTGATGGGTACGTACAGGAGAGGAGTACGGTGGTATGACAGTGATCGGTATGTACAGGAGAGGAGTACGGAGGTATGACAGTGATGGGTATGTACAGGAGAGGAGTACGGAGGTATGACGTTCCCAGGGAGGAGTATCTCAGGAAGGGTCTATACTCCACCATAACTCTGGTTCTCGGAGTGTCAGGTCCCAGCGGGTTCTCCTGGTGTCTCTCCTGTTATTCTGTCTCGGACACATCAGAGGAACATGGTGGGAGATCGGCCTGAATGTCCTTCCTAGGAGGGAATACCGGAGCCATTCTGAGGCCCATTTAATGGCCGGCAATGAGGAGGAAACCAACACTGAGAAGTAGATGCTGAGATATATACAGCACGGGGCAGCACAGTGGCTGAGTGGTTAGCACTTCCTCCTGGCAGTACTTGGGTTGTTGGTTCAAATTCCAACCATGGCACCACCTGCCTGGAGTTTGCATGTTCTCCGTGTGGCTGTGTTGATTTCCTCCGGGTACTCCGGTTTCCTCCTACACTACAAAGACATGCTGGGAGGTGAATTGTCTCCGGTCTAAGTTGTCCCTAGTATGTGTATGTATGAATGGGAGTTAGGGCCCTTAGATTGTACGCTCCTCGGGGGCGGGGACTGATGGGAATGTACAATATAGATGCAAACTGATGGCGCTATATAAGTATCTGGAATAAATAATAATAATACACCCAGATCATCGATGACGAGGAGGAAGGTTCGGTCAGAGATGATTGGTCCGTCTATAGCAGGGACAGGAGCCGGGACCAGGAATAGGAGATCCACCTGACTTACCCGTGTGCTCTGACATGGAGAAGATCCCATGCTGGCCCTATGGTGGCCGTGTGTTCAGGATGGAGACCGATTCTGTTGCCGAAGCAGATCTAAAATGGCTGAGAGGAAGAAAGTGTTCCAGGGACAGGAAGTGACTCCAGACAGGAAGTGACACAAACAGGAAAAGACTCCAGACAGGAAGTGACTCCAGACAGATTTATACAGAGGGTGCAGTATGGAGAGCAGACAGTAGATGGTGAAAAAGCAGAATAGTATAAAACAACAGGGAAAAAACCTGAAAAACAAAAGATGATGGCGGCTCGTAAACTTCCTATTTAGCAGCTTGACGTCATTGTCCCACTCTACAGGTTACATCACATCACGTGACTTCCTCTGGAGTTGGCCATCGGACGTACAGCTGCCTATATATAAAGTAATAATCCTTAATAGACTAATCAGGCGCCATTAAGTTGTAGCCTGTCTGTCCCTTATTTGGCAGCCATTTTCCCTTGGTCTAATATAGTGTTTTTACATTACAGTGGATTAGATCTCCCTCCTCCATTTTGTTGTAGCCCTCCTGTCCCTCCTCCGGCGGCCATTTTCCCTTAGTCTGATATGAATGCTGGCACATTTTGTCCCCTGATATTAGACATTAGCCGGGTGATTGTATACACACAGCGGGCAGATCTCAATCAATGTCACCCACTAGTCTATACTGTCACGGGGTTGGCCAGCCAATCATGTGGCTCCTATTCTGTCCTTCCAATGACCATTCCTAGTACATAGGACTCATCTTCCATACTACATTCATGATACAACAAGATGGAAACTGTTATAGAGTCATTGTACAAATCCTGTGACCCGACTTGTATCCGGGAATATTGCATGGCCTTCTACTTCCTGCTTCCTGTTCTATGCTGACCTGGATGCAGTTCTGTTGTACAACATGATTCCTCACACCAGCAGCTTGTGTTGTCTTCATTCCTGTACATGAAACATGGTGTCAGAAGTGACTGGAATCAGGACTGAGCCTCTTGTTTGGAGCGCAGCAGCTTTGGGAAACACAGGTTTGTGAACTACAGCCTGAGACTGAGGATTGTCTGAGATTTGATAGCTCAGAGGCTTCCTGACAATATGGCTGCCATGAATGGCATACCTCCCCCAGAGGGGATGACAATGAGTGGGGATTGGAGCAGCAATTGGGAATCTTTCAGAGCTGAATGTGAAGATTATTGTCTGGCTACAGGCTGGAATGAGAAATGTGCAGGAGTGCCGGCAGCAACTCTGAGAAGAGTCATGGGCAGTGAATGCAGGCATGTGTATAAACACCATGTGACCCTCACAGCAGATCAGCAACACAATGTTACAGCCATTGTAAATGTACTGGAAGATGATCTCATACCTGCTACAAATGTCATTTATGAAAGGGATGTGTTTGGATGCTGCAAACAAGAAGAGGGACAATCTTTGGATCACTTTGTTACACACTGGAGAGAAAAGGCAGCAACTTGTGAATATGGCACTCAGAGACCAATTGATAAGGGACACAATTGTTGGTATAGCTAGCGAGAGAGCACACGCAGGCGCCTCCTAAGAGAACATGACTTCACTCTACACACAGCCATTGAGACGTGCCGTCCAGCAGAGCTCACTGACAGACGTCTGAAAGTTATGGAACAGGACAGACAGCAGACCGACAGCATAAACATTGCAATGCAGCATGGCAACAGGAACAAAGTGCAGCAACGCCGCCTGATGAGCACAAATACTGCCAACCCTACAGCTTGCAGATACTGTGGGACTGTGCATGAAAGAATTAAAGAGCCGTGTCCAGCTTATGGGGAGTCTTGGAAGTCTTGTGGAAGAACAAACCATTTTACTAACGTTTGTTTGTCAAGTAAACGACGGCCATCAATAGGCAAATGACACAACGTGGAGAACACATCCGCATATGAGGAAGAGACACACACCACTGAAGTTATAGACAGCAGTGATGGGCCTACCTCCCCACACAGATCACCTACCTCCCCCCCACACAGATCACCTACCTCCCCCCACACAGATCACCTACCTCCCCCCACACCGATCACCTACCTCCCCCCACACCGATCACCTACCTCCCCCCACACAGATCACCTACCTCCCCCACACAGATCACCTACCTCCCCCCACACAGATCACCTACCTCCCCCCACACAGATCACCTACCTCCCCCCCACACAGATCACCTACCTCCCCCCCACACAGATCACCTACCTCCCCCACACAGATCACCTACCTCCCCCACACACAGATCACCTACCTCCCCCCACACAGATCACCTACCTCCCCCACACAGATCACCTACCTCCCCCACACAGATCACCTACCTCCCCCACATTGTAAGAAGGCCAAGTTTGATGGTACTGATCCGTGGAAGGCCATTCTACATTGGAGGAACACCCCATCTGAAGGCATGGACAGTAGTCCTGCACAGCGCTTGATGTCTAGGAGACTGAAGACTTCATTGTCTGTGGCCAACAAATTACTTGATCCTTGTGTGGTTACAGGTGTCCCGGCGAAACTGCAGCGGAGGAAACAGATTGCCAAACTGTCATACGATGTGTCTGCTAAAGACTTACCTGAACTAAGCATTGGAGAGCCAATCCGTATGAAGCCGCTTCCAGGTGACAGGGCCGCTCGCTGGAGACTGGGTTCCTGTGTTCAGAGGGTTGCTCCTCGATCATATCTTGTGGATGTAGAAGGCAGTCTTTACCGCCGCAATCGAGTGGACCTGCGAAGGGCAGAACGATTCACCACACAAGCCTATTGGCTGGCCAACCCCGTGACAGTATAGACTAGTGGGTGACATTGATTGAGATCTGCCCGCTGTGTGTATACAATCACCCGGCTAATGTCTAATATCAGGGGACAAAATGTGCCAGCATTCATATCAGACTAAGGGAAAATGGCCGCCGGAGGAGGGACAGGCGGGCTACAAAAAAATGGAGGAGGGAGATCTAATCCACTGCACTGTAATGTGATAAATGTACAAACATAGATAAAAGACCAAAGGAAAATGGCCGCCAGAGGAGAAAAGTGCGGGCTACAATAAAATGGAGGACGAATATCTACTCCACTGCACTGTATTTTGAAAACTGTGTTTCATTCATCCTAGAAGTTTACGAGCCGCCATCATCTTTTGTTTTTCAGGTTTTTCCCTGTTTTATGCTATTCAGCTTTTTTTGGACCAGCACCATCTACTGTCTGCTCTCCATACTGCAGCCTCTGTATAAATCTGTCTGGAGTCACTTCCTATCCGGAGTCACTTCCTGTCTGTCTCACTTCCTGTCCCGGGAACACTTTCCTCCTGTCAGCCATTTTAGATTGGCTTCTAGAAGGTCCTGTGATTGTCGGTCTCCATCCTGAACACACGGCCACCATAGGGCCAGCATGGGATCTTCTCCATGTCAGAGCACACGGGTAAGTCAGGTGGATCTCCTATTCCTGGTCCCGGCTCCTGTCCCTGCTATAGATGGACCAATCATCTGTGACCGAACCTTCCTCCTCGTCATCGATGATCTGGGTGTATTATTATTATTTATTCCAGGTACTTATATAGCGCCGTCAGTTTACATCTATATTGTACGTTCCCATCAGTCCCCGCCCCCGAGGAGCGTACAATCTAAGGGCCCTAACTCACATTCATACATACACATACTAGGGACAACTTAGAAAGGAGTGAACTCATTTCCCAGCATGTCTTTGTAGTGTGGGAGGAAACAGGAGTACCCGGAGGAAACCCGCGCAGGCACAGGGAGAACATGCAAACTCCAGGCAGGTGGTGCCATGGTTGGGATTTGAACCAACAACCCGAGTACTGCCAGGTGGAAGTGCTAACCACTCAGCCACTGTGCTGCCCCGTGCTATATATATCTCAGCATCTACTTCTCAGTGTTGGTTTCCTCCTCATTGCCGGCCATTAAATGGGCCTCAGAATGGCTCCGGTATTCCCTCCCAGGAAGGACATTCAGGCCGATCTCCCACCATGTTCCTCTGATGTGTCCGAGACAGAATAACAGGAGAGACACCAGGAGAACCCGCTGGGACCTGACACTCCGAGAACCAGAGTTATGGTGGAGTATAGACCCTTCCTGAGATACTCCTCCCTGGGAACGGTCAGACCTCCGTACTCCTCTCCTGTACATACCGATCACTGTCATACCTCCGTACTCCTCTCCTGTACATACCGATCACTGTCATACCTCCGTACTCCTCTCCTGTACGTACCCATCACTGTCATACCTCCGTACTCCTCTCCTGTACATACCCATCACTGTCATACCTCCGTACTCCTCTCCTGTACATACCCATCACTGTCATACCTCCGTACTCCTCTCCTGTACATACCCATCACTGTCATACCTCCGTACTCCTCTCCTATACATACCCATCACTGTCATACCTCCGTACTCCTCTCCTGTACGTACCCATCACTGTCATACCTCCGTACTCCTCTCCTGTACATACCCATCACTGTCATACCTCCCTACTCCTCTCCTGTACATACCGATCACTGTCATACCTCCGTACTCCTCTCCTGTACATACCAATCACTGTCATACCTCCCTACTCCTCTCCTGTACATACCGATCACTGTCATACCTCCGTACTCCTCTCCTGTACATACCCATCACTGTCATACCTCCGTACTTCTCTCCTGTACATACCCATCACTGTCATACCTCCACACTCCTCTCCTGTACATACCCATCACTGTCATACCTCCGTACTCCTCTCCTGTACATACCCATCACTGTCATACTTCCGTACTCCTCTCCTGTACATACCCATCACTGTCATAGCTCCGTAACTCCTCAACTGTAAATACCCATCACTGTCATACCCTCCGTACTCCTCACCTGTACATACCCATCACTGTCATACATCCGTACTCCTCTCCTGTACATACCCATCACTGTCATACCTCCGTACTCCTCTCCTGTACATACCCATCACTGTCATACCTCCGTACTCCTCACCTGTACATACCCATCACTGTCATACCTCCGTACTCCTCTCCTGTACATACCCATCACTGTCATACCTCCGTACTCCTCTCCTGTACATACCCATCACTTTCATACCTCCGTACTCCTCTCCTGTACGTACCCATCACTGTCATACCTCCGTACTCCTCTCCTGTACGTACCCATCACTGTCATACCTCCACACTCCTCTCCTGTACGTACCCATCACTGTCACACCTCCGTACTCCTCTCCTGTACGTACCCATCACTGTCACACCTCCGTACTCCTCCCCTGTACGTACCCATCACTGTCACACCTCCGTACTCCTCCCCTGTACGTACCGATCACTGTCACACCTCCGTACTCCTCTCCTGTATGTACCGATCACTGTCACACCTCCGTACTCCTCTCCTGTACATACCGATCACTGTCACACCTCCGTACTCCTCTCCTGTACATACCGATCACTGTCATACCCCCCACACTCCTCTCCTGTACATACCCATCGCTGTCATACCTCCATACTCCTCTCCTGTACATACCGATCACTGTCATACCTCCGTACTCCTCTCCTGTACGTACCCATCACTGTCATACCTCCATACTCCTCTCCTGTACATACCAATCACTGTCATACCCCCCACACTCCTCTCCTGTATGTACCCATCACTGTCATACATCCGTACTCCTCTCCTCTACATACCGATCACTGTCATTCCCTGTTTATCACCTCTGCCTGTGACAGCATGGCTATTGAGAGCCAAGTTCTGAAGGACAGAGAGTTGTCTAGCTCTGTGATTCCTATGATGTTGCAGCTGGAAAGCAAATCTAGTGTCCCCGATCACCTCCACACTGGTTACAGTGTCCCCGATCACCTCCACACTGGTTACAGTGTCCCCGATCACCTCCACACTGGTTACAGTGTCCCCGATCACCTCCACACTGGTTACAGTGTCCCCGATCACCCCCACACCGGTTACAGTGTCCCCGATCATCCCCACATGGGTTACAGTGTCCCCGATCACCCCCACACCGGTTACAGCGTCCCCGATCACCCCCACACCGGTTACAGCGTCCCCGATCACCCCCACACTGGTTACAGTGTCCCCGATCACCTCCACACTGGTTACAGTGTCCCCGATCACCTCCACACTGGTTACAGTGTCCCCGATCACCTCCACACTGGTTACAGTGTCCCCGATCACCCCCACACCGGTTACAGTGTCCCCGATCATCCCCACATGGGTTACAGTGTCCCCGATCACCCCCACACCGGTTACAGCGTCCCCGATCACCCCCACACCGGTTACAGCGTCCCCGATCACCCCCACACCGGTTACAGCCTCCCTGATCACCTCCACACCGGTTACAGCGTCCCCGATCACCCCCACACGGGTTACAGTGTCCCCAATCACCTCCACACCTGTTACAGTGTCCCCGATCACCTTCACACCTGTTACAGTGTCCCCGATCACCCCCACACCAGTTACAGTGTCCCTGATCACCCCCACACCGCTTACAGTGTCCCCGATCACCCCCACACCGGTTACGGCATCCCCGATCACCCCCACACCGGTTACGGCGTCCCCGATCACCTCCACACCGGTTACGGCGTCCCCGATCACCTCCACACCGGTTACGGCGTCCCCGATCACCTCCACACCGGTTACGGCGTCCCCGATTACCTCCACACCGGTTACGGCGTCCCCGATCAACTCCACATCGGTTACGGTGTCCCCAATCACCGCCACACAAGTTACGGTGTCCCCGATCACCCCCACACCGGTTACAGTGTCCCCGATCACCCCCATACTAGTTAGTGTGGGAGGGATTTGTACCGTCCTGACATTTGGGGACTACTATAGGTAATGATGCACTAAGCTATATTCTCTGAGCACTCATGGAGGCCAACATAAGTCTTCAAAAGACTCACCATGCCAAAATGGGATAATTTTGTGGGTGTTTCCATTGTCGTGGTTTCCCAGGGCCTTCAAAAATGTGATATGTCGTCTAAAAATTTGGTGTGTAATTTATGCCCTCTGAAAGCCTGACTGTGCTCTTTTGATTTTGGTCCCCCTATGTGGCTAGGCTGTTAAAAAGTCTCACATGTGGTGTCCCCATACTCTAAAGGAGTAGCAGAATGTGTTGTGGAGTATATTTCTAAGTACGCCTAGAAGGTTTGTTAGAAATATCATATTAATTGAGAACTTTGTGTAAAAATAAATATTCTCCTTTTCTTTCCTGCATTTTCAAAAAAACGTTTGGTGAAAAATGACCAAATAAACTTACTATTCACTTCAGAAAATACATTGGGGTTTTTGCTTTCCAAAATGGTGACATTTTGTGAGAGTTTCCACTGTCCTGGTGCTCTGGGCAGCCAAATATGTGATTGGTAGTCATGAAATTAGTGTAGATTTGTAATTTATGCTCCTTGAAAACCCAAATGTGTTCCTTAAATTTTGGACCCCTCTATGCATCTAGACTGTGAAAAGTCTCACACAGGTGATATCCCCATACTCAGGAGATATAGCAGATCCTGTTTTGGGTTCATTTGGGTTCAATGTTCAAAGACTGAATAATTGTCATTCAAAGTGTGACAGCGCTGAAAGCTGAGAATTGGCCAGGGCAGGAGGGGGGTGAAAGTGTCCGGACTTGAAGTGGTTAACATACCAAGGGGTCCATTTTTTACATATCTACAACTGCACCATGTGCTTCAAGCTCAAGCTTCTCTCTCCACTTTTGTTCTTGAGGAGCCATGACTGATCCAGGGATTGATGGATGGTACGAGTAGGAAAGGCATGATCTCTGGTATATACTCCAGTCTTTTCATTCTTACCCAAGACTCTGCCCAATTACCATGTAGAAGGAAATGGGAAATAGACATAGAGGAAGTGGGAGGAGATTTGGACCTCCGTACCTCTCATCTCCCTGTCCTCTTCACAGAAACTATCTCAGTTATTTCTTTTACATAGAACTTACAGGACCCCAGCTCAGTTGTTCAGTTGGGACAGGAGGGATTCCCCCTTATGCCCCAAATGTAGCGGTGATGTAGGGGATTTGATACACATTTTGGAGATTTCCAGAATTATTCTGATACTGGAAAGATATTACCAATATTATATCATCGCTATTCATGATTTCTCTTCCTCAGGATCTGGAGAAGTGCATCTTGGGATTTGTATCACAATAATTATTTATGAATTATAAAAATATTTCTTTGCCGCTGGGTGTTTTTATTTTTTGAGCTATAAATAAAAAAAGAGCAAAATATTTGAAAAATAAAAGTTTTTCTTTATATCTATAATAACATTTTACAAACAGGTAATTTTTCTCCTTCACTGATGTGCGTTGATGATGCTGCACTGATAGGCAGCACTGATGAGGTGGCACGGATAGGCAGGACTGAAGAGCACTGATAGGAGGCACTGATAGGCAGCACAGGTGGGTGGCACTGCAGGGTACAGGTGGGTGGCACTGCAGAGTGGCACTGATGGGCACAGGTGGGTGGCAATGATGGGCACAGGTGGGAGGCACAGGTGGGCGGTGTGACAATCGTGGTGTTGGACCCCAGCCCTTCTCACCAAACTCATGACCGAAGGACTAGCCAATCTAAAACCGCGTTGTCACGTGCGTAACAATGTCACACTGTAACGGAACCGGACCCAGACCGCACTTGGGTATTTCCGTTGTACTGCAGCTTCCCTGTCCGAACACAAATCCCCGGACACCACCTGCTGATCCTGCAGGAAATAGACAGCACCCGACTCTTCTTAAGACAGAAAGTCAACTCCTTTATTTTTACACAAACATAAGATATATACACAGGGCGGGGAAACACAACCAGGAACAGGAAACACATCATCAGCCCGCCCCATCAGTGGGAAGGGCTACAGGAATCGCCCCCCTACCCAACCAAGACACAAAACAATGGGATGTAGCACATGGCAGAGAACAATGGACAACCACGTGGCTGTGAACAATCCCCACACCAATACACAATACCATGACATTCACATTCACACCCTGTACCCCTTAACAGGCACAGGGTGGGTTAAACATAATTAAGGGAACATGAGCTGACCAGGGTCCCCCCACCCCCAAAAGTCACTCCCATCAAATATCTCCCCTTGGGTGGACTCCGAAGTTAGTCTGTACTTCCAGTCCCACAATGCCAGCACCCACACAGTACCCCAAAAAAATTGTCACACACCAAGCATTACTCACCCAGCCAACCTCTGCCTCTCCCGTAGAATATACCCACCGCTGGGGAGAAGCACGGACTGGTCCTTCTCCCTGAAGTCCTCTCAGATGCTGGGGAGAAGACAGGGTGGCTGAGCCGACTCCATCATGCTGTGGGGGATCTGGGGCGACTGCTCAGCATCCCTGGGGTATCAGGTGGCGACTGTAGTCTCATCCACTTTGACTTGATGGACATCTTCTGTGTTCACAAAGGAAGGCTGACATCCTCTTGTCCTAATGCCAGACCCTTTTCTGGGGTTGTGTCAGTGGAGACCGAAGTCCCATCCACGGACATCAGCTCAAGCTATTGCAGTAAGGCACTGATTGCATCCTCTTCCTGTAGCTCCTGCGGTGCTGATTTTTGTGGACAGAGGTCAGAAATGTTTGGCTCTGTTGCCAGCTTTTCTGCTGGTTCCTCTTCAGCAGAAAAGTCTATCAAATCCCCAGTCTCTTGATTTTCCACTGTCGATTCTTGGGCATGCTGCCGAACATGTTTTAGCAGTGGCCTGTATGCCCTTTCCAGATGCAGTTCTTTCTTCAGCAGGTATTCCAGATCTGGTTCAAGCTCTGAGACCCCTGTGAGACCAAACATAGCTTCTCTTCCTTCTCGCAACTCCTCCAGGGTAGGTTCTCCTTCATCACCAAACACAAAATGATCTGTAAGGCTCTCCCATAGCAATCCAGGGCCACCAAACTCATGTCCCTCAGTAGAGCACTGTCAAGACCCCTAAATATTCCTGCTCTGCGTACCATTGCAGAGCCCAATATCTGTTATCCAGTTGTATCTCCTGCCTGACCAGCCTGTCCAATTCAGTCACCCATTGCTCCTGGGGTCACTCTCCCAGGAATGGCATCTGTAATTTCCAACGGTCCCTGGCCCATTCCCCTGGGGTTTGACAGCACTTGCCTTTCTCCATACCAGCAGCCTGGAGGGCTCCTCTCCAAAGCACCTCCCAAATCTGCTGCCTGAGCTCCAGGTACTGATCCGTAGACACAGTCCTGGGGTATGTTGCAAGAACAGTCTGCAGCAGCCCCGGGAACTCTGATGCCAGGTCCATATCTCCACTGGGGTGACCGACGTCTACTTTCCTGATCTTGGATCCCGGTGGTGGTTTGGATGTGTTCACAGCTTGGAAGTACAATCCCACCGCTTGCCACCAATGTAACGGAACCGGACCCAGACCGCACTTGGGTACTTCCGTTATACTGCAGCTTCCCTGTCCGAACACAAATCCCCGGACACCACCCGCTGATCATGCAGGAAATAGACAGCACCAAACTCTTCTTAAGACAGGAAGTCAACTCCTTTATTTTTACACAAACACAAGATATATACACAGGGAGGGGAAACGCAACCAGGAACAGGAAACACATCATCAGCCCGCCCCATCAGTGGGAAGGGCTACATGAAACACCCCCCCACCCAACCAAGACACAGAACAATGGGATGCAGCACGTGGCAGAAAACAATGGACAACCACATGGCAGAGAACAAGGAACAATGTCCACACCAATACACAATACTATGACATTCACATTCACACCCTGTACCCCTTAACAGGCACAGGGTGGGTAAACATAATGAAGGGAACATGAGCTGACACAGGGGTCCCCCCATCCCCAAAAGTCACTCCCATCACACACACCCAGCTGCACTCTGCACAAAGATTTTCCAGCTAATGGACCACAATCTGTATCTGCAGCCTGGGAGCAATTGTTACTGGGTCAGGTTAGTTACGCAATTAACCCTTCACACCCCACCACCTCCTTTTTGTACAGAGAAAGAGTAAACTCAGCAATATCAGCAATAACACTATGATGTTTGAATAATCGTCGGTATACCACTGTCACTGCAGGCAGAGGTATACCGAAGTTTAAAACACCCACACAGTAGCGTTCTTCAGAGGCAGGAATTCATAGTTTGCATTAAAGGACTTTAGAAACAGTTCAACACTTTCAGAAAGTAAGATTTATTACTAAAACGTCAAAAGGGTGCAATAAAAATATTTACAGAAAAAGATGTAACCTATATATATATATATATATATATATATATACACACAGAGATCAACAGCACAGCAAAGAGATAACAGAGAGAAGTTTAGAGGGGTAAAGTACTTGCCACACGTCCTGGGTTTAAGCAGATCAGGTTTCAGAGCAAAAGGATTTCTTATCTCCCACTGTCAGTTCCGATGTTAAAACAGGGAGATTCTTCAACTTCTTTCAACTCTGCTTAGCTTTTTCTAGCAACTCCACAGGGTGTCTCCCTGGAGCAGTAAACCAATCGCCTCATTTGGGGAGGGAGTTGTAGGTGGAGACCCAAGCTATGACCAAAAATCCTCACATTTGATGTCATGGTTCATAACTTATTCTCGGTGCATTTAGCAGCCTTGCTACTATTAGATTAATACTCAGAATCACCGGCTGAACGTCTACATATGAAATATGAGATAACCGCTTGATTGGTTGAGGAGATATAATTTTCTGCTCTCCTGTGTATGCCAGCTAGGGGGTGTAAAATAACAGGTGATTTGTCTTGACGTGAGCCATCCGAATATGTGCTTCATGTTTGTGTAAGTCTTTCATAATCCAAGATATGTAATCATAGGGGAAAATGGATGTTGAATGTGGTGTCTAGTTTATGACTTATCTGGAATGTCTTTGAACTCAGTGAAGGACTTGGTTTATGACTCTACAAGCCCTCCTCTAGCAAGGGTTTTGTAGACAGAGGGGCACCTAGCTAGTGAGGTTTATAGCCATGACACCCTCCCAATGAGTCTGTTGCCTGTGATCTCTGCAAACACACACCGACCACATTCCTTAGGGAGGGGGGAAATCAGAGGGGGAAGCTGATTTGGGGAGTGAGAGATGATACAGCATGGAAGATTCTTAACAAGATGGAAGACCGCGTCCATCTCGGTGTGCACGATTGCTACAGGCGGCACTGATCATCATCTGACAATTGCCGGTTTTCGGCAGTACTTTCCACGCGCTGTATTTACCCGGTGATAACTGTGTCATTGGACACAGCTGATAATGTGGTAAAAGGCCACTGTGATTGGCCGTTTACCATACCCCGTGATCATCTGTGTCTGTAGGACACCGCAATCACCAGAGGGGCCGGATCCACGCTGCTGGGGGCGTGCAGGGGGCGTGTCCTGGAATGATGTCCATGGACATAGTCCCAGGTTTACACAACCGTGCTGTAGCCATTCCTTCGGCTATAGTGGCATTGGGAACTGGTTAAATACTGTGAAGCTGTCCTTAATTAGGATGGTCTCCTATATGACCAAAAGCACATCTGACCACCTTGATTGGGGTCAAAGGATCTGGTGAGTGAGCAATCTGTATTCATTACTCCTGTTGGCACACGGTGAAGATTACAGTCACAATCTTTTTTCCTGTCCGGTTTGGGTCACAGGCTAAAGAAGCCACAAGGAGTGTCACTTTGAACTTAATTTATGGACTTATATTTTTTATATTTTAATTTTTATGTCATTTATACACCACTGTCCTGAAATTTGTTATGAGAACATCATTTTTGCATATATGGTTATTTATGCACAATTGGAGGGTTGCACACAGGGACTTTAAGAATTAATAGTCCCTACCAATTGTACAATTATATCATCTAAAGGTTGTATGTAGTGCCTACCTATTCTAATATAAATTGACAATAATTATTTACACCTCCAAGTCATATAGCAATAGTGAGGCTGCTGTATATTTCCCACAGGGGTGGACTGACCATTTGGAAACTTGGGCACTGCCCGTGGGCCCAGGGTCAGTAGGGGCCCCATGAGATGCCCCTGGTACCTTTTTCATAGACTTTTTTGAGTTTGGGCAAGGACACAGGGGCCCCATGATCCCCTATTGCCCGGGGGCCCCATGAGTTGTCAGTCCACCCCTGATTGCCCATAAACTAATAGCACAATTCTGGGTATCACCTCATACTCCCACCAGACCACAGTGGACTGAGCATGTGAACTCCACATTAATACATGAAAAACTAACTTACCGACATCGTAATTCCCCCAGGGGATGTACAGTATCTCACAGAAGTGAGTCCCCCTGACATTTTTGTAAATATTTGATTCTCACTTTTCATGTGACAACACTGAAGAAATGACCCTTTGCTATAATGTGACGTAGTGAGTGTACAGCTTGTATAAAATGTAAATTTGCTGCCCCCTCAAAATAACTCAACACACCGCCATTAATGTCTAAACCGCTGGCAACAAAAGTGAGTCCACCCCTAAGTGACAAGGTCCAAATTGGGCCCAATTACCCATTTTCCCTCCCCGGTGTCATGTGACTTGTTAGTATTACAAGGTGTCAGGTGTGAACTGGGAGCAGGTGAGTTACATTTGGTGTTATCGCTCTCTCTCTCATATACTGGTCACTGGAAGTTCAACATGGCACCTCATGGCAAAGAACTCTTTGAGGATCTGAAAAAAAAAAAGAATTGCTGCTCTACATAAAGATAGCCTAGGTTATAAGAAGATTGCCGAGACCCTGAAACTGAGCTGCATTACGGAGGCCAAGACCATACAGCAGTTTAACAGGACAGGTTCCACTCAGAACAGGCCACGCCATGGTTGACCACAGAAGTTAAGTGCACGTGCTCAGCGTCATATCCAGGGGTTGTCTTTGGGAAATAGACGTATGAGTGCTGCCAGCATTGCTGCAGAGGTGAAGGGGTGGGGGGGTCAGCCTGTCACTGCTCAGACCAACTGCCGCACACTGCATCAAATTGATCTGCATGTCTGTCATCCCAGAAGAAAGCCTCTTCTAAAGATAATGCACAAGAAAGCCTGCAGTTTACTGGAGACAAGCAGACTAAGGACATGGATTACTGGAACCATGTCCTGTGGTCTGATGACACCAATGTAAACTGATTTGGTTCAGATGGTGTCAAGCGTGTGTGACGGCAACCAAGTGAGGAGTACAAAGACAAGTGTGTCTTGCCTACAGTCAAGCATGGTGGTGGGAGTGTCATGGTCTGAGGCTGCATGAGTGCTGCCGGCGCTGGGGGGCTACAGTTCTTTGAGAGAACCATGAATGCCAACATATACTGTGACATACTGAAGCAGAGCATGATCCCCTCCCTTTGGAGACTGGGCCGCAGGGCAGTATTCCAACATAACGACCCCAAACACACCTCCAAGACCACCATTGCCTTGCTAAAGAAGCTGAGGGGAAAGGTGTTGGACTGGCCAAGCATGTCTCCAGACCTAAACCCTATTGAGCATCTGTGGGGCATCCTCAAACAGAAGGTGGAGGAGCGCAAGGTCTCTAACATCCACCAGCTGCATGATATCATGGAGGAGTGGAAAAGGACTCCAGTAGCAACCTGTGAAGCTCTAGTGAACTCCATGCCCAAGAGGGTTAAGGCAGTGCTGGAAAACAAAGGCGGCCACACAAAATATTGACACTTTGGGCCCAAATTTGGACATTTTAACTTAGGGGTGGACTCACTTTTGTTGCCTTCGGTTTAGACATTAATGGCGGTGTGTTGAGTTATTTTTTTTTTTTTTTAAAAGAAGCTTTATTGGGTTTTATTGTACACACAAAATAACCAACGATGAGGTTTGTCAGTATTCATAGCGTGGCAACATGCCAAAACAGATGAATAAATTCCAGGATAACAATTTACTCATAAACATATTACAGAAGCCCCGAAAGAATCCGAGAGGGAATGGAGAAGTTTGGAATGAAGAGTATCTATGGGAAAATATAGCACATGTAATATGTCAGGGTACAAGGGCTTGAAGTTAAAGTATGCAGGATTTCGAAAAATCACATATATATATATAAACATACGTAAAGCAAAAGAATAAGCGACGTGAGCAATGTTAACCATTTGTCATATCGACTGATAGGGAGGTCATTGTGCATGAGATTAAAAAAGGAAAAAAGAAAGTAAAAATATAGGATAGAGATATAGCAGTAGGAACATAAGACCAGGGAGTTGGAAAAGCCAGCATATAAAGAATATGCCAAAAGGGAAAGAAAAAAAGGAGAACTGGAGTACAAGAAGTTATGTACCAAAAGTCTGAGGCCAGAGGACCATGAAAACAAGCCAGGATAAAGAGATTAGGATAAAAAAGTAATAGACTGATAAAGTAATAAGATAGTAAAGTATAATGAGATATTAAAGTATAGTGAGAAGCAGCGCATCAGTATGTATAAAGATGTGCTAGTAGGGGACCACTTCATATAGGTCCGCCAGGAAAATGAGAGAGAGATTAATAAGCCAGATTGGCGAAGTGGGAGTGGAGCAAAGCGAGAACAAAAGAGATTTCTGAGAGGTACACAGCATTTATAATGTTGCAATCATTTGACCCCTTGAGCAATAGAAACACCATGCATCAGGAATACCCTGGAAACTAGCTTAAATCTAGCTTAGAGAACCATGAGAAGGGTGCTGGGGCTCAGGACTTGGGAGAACTTTTGAAACATATTGACCCCACTTGCGGTTGAACTTTTCCACTCCTGTTGTAGAAGGAGCTATATGCAGACCAAGCCGATCCAATCGAAGTAGAAAGTTGAGTTCCAATTTGACGTCTGAGATGGTAGGTGGACAGTTGGAGACCCATTTTTTCAAAATAGACCTTCTCGCCGCCATCAAGCAAATGGATAGCCAAGGTTTGGTTGCTCTGAACAAAGCAAGATTGCAGTGTGAGGCAGCAGACACTGATATTTCCAGATTGCCAAAGAGAAGAAGCAGCGGGTCCCTAGGTAACTGGAGAGTAGTGACGAAAAGCACAAAGTTCAAAAGTTGGTTCCAAAAGATACAGACCCGTGGACAATTCCAGAATCTGTGATGAAGTGACGGTTTATATGAACCACAGAGCGGGCATGTAGAGATCAATGAGTCTGCTCGGGAGTACAGGCAAGGCATATATGCATGGTGCATAATTTTGAATTGCTGCTCCCTACAAAATTCGTTCGTATTGAACGCACAGGTAGTATTAAAACCTGTGAGCAATTGCTCCGCGGTGAAGGCATTGTCAAAGTCTCGTATCCACGTTTTGATGGAAGTATAGGAATCCAGCGGTTTTGCATAGTGCATAGATAGTTGACCATAGATATTGGATATGTTGTATTTTTGATTCCTTACAAGGACTTCTATCATAGTAGAACAAAAGCGAGAAGACTTGTTTTGTACTATGGAATTCACATAATTCCTAACTTGCAAAATATACAAAAAATGATGTGAAGGTAAGTCAAACGCGCTGAGAATTTGTTGGAACGGAAGGGGGGATCCTGATGCTGAGTCATACAACTGACTTACAAATCTAAGACCCTGGTCATACCACTTTTCATAAGCTGCATACTGTTGAGAGACAGAAAAGGAAGGATTGTGATGGATAGGAAGACAGCCAGGGAGAAACTCCTAGTCTACGTCTGACCTCCCTCCATGTGAAGAGGCTGTCCCGTATGAGTGGATTGTGTTGAAGATGCGGAGGAAGTGAGGCAGAATTAGAATGTAGGAGGGCCGACAGATCATATGGGCTCACCATGGCAGATTCGAGTCGGTAATTAGAAAACACGGACGAACGGGAGATCCAATCTACACACACCCGTAAAATACAAGATAGATTGTAAAGCCTAATGTTAGGAAGGCCCAGACCACCCTCACATCTAGGAAGAAACAACTTATATATAGCTATTCGCGGACGGCGCCCCCTCCATAAGAAACTAGAAATCGCTTTATTCAGCCTGACTATATAAGTATGTTTGAGCAGGAGAGGAATAGTTTGAAGAGGATACAGAAGCTTCGGAAAACTCGTCATCTTGAAGAGATGGACTCTACCCATAAGTGATAATGGCAGTTCTTTCCACATTTCCAATTCCCCTAAAATTTTTTGAATTACTGGTGAATAGTTCAGGGAATAAAGGGACGAGGCCAATTTCCCAATTTTAATACCTAGATAAGTGATATGGTTCGTATTAATTTTAAAGAGTGAGTCGCCAGCCCACTCAGGGAGTCGAGCGTGATACAACGGCAGAACCTCACTTTTCGCAAAATTAATACGGAGGCCCGAGCAGCATCGAAAATCTGCGAAAACGGATTGAATGTACGGTAAGTCTAGAGTCGGGTTGGAGGTGAATATTAGTATGTCGTCCGCAAATAAAGCTAGACGAAGATCCTGTTGGGCAATTTGAATGGCATGGAGTCGTGATTGAAACAACAGGAAGCGGGCTAAGGGTTCTAAAGCTAAGTTGAAAAGCAGGGGGGACAATGGGCAGCCTTGTCTTGTACCCTTATGTAATGGAATGGGATTGGATATTTTCCCCGCCGCCACTACCTGCGCCGTCGGGGCGGAATACATAGCCTGAATTAAACGCGTGAACGGTCCGGAAAAGCCAAATTTAGTGAGGACCGAATAAAGCCATTGAAAACTTACATTGTCAAACGCTTTTTCAGCGTCGAGGGAAACAATCGCTAGATCCTGTAATGGGTTATGTTTAGCCTGATGTAAAACTGTGAGCACTTTGCGAATATTTGAGGTGGCCGAGCGCCCCTTTATAAAGCCAGCTTGAGAAGGATGAATAAGGGTGGGCAAAATGATGGCCAAACGATTAGCTACTATTTTGGAGAGAATCTTTGCATCTAGATTAAGGAGAGAAATCGGTCGATAAGAACCAGGGTCCGAGGGGTCCTTGCCTTTTTTGGCTATTAATTTAATGTGGGCCTGCGAAGCTGATGGCAGATATACCCCGCTCTCCTGAATAGACTGATATACCAGCTGTAGAGTAGGAGAGAGAGTTTTATCCATAAGTTTATAAAATTCAGAAGTGTACCCGTCCGGGCCTGGAACTTTACCATTGGCTAAGGAACTAATAGCTAGACAAATATCCGCCTGCGATATCGGGGCATTTAAAGATTGCAGTGCTATTGGATCAATTTGTGGTAGATGTACGCTGTCAAGAAAGGAGTGCGCCCGTGCCTGGTCTATAGGGTCCGGCCCATATAAATTTGCGTAAAAACTTTCCAGAATAGATATAATCTCTTCCGATGATTGTTTAAGTATCCCTTGAGAATCCTTTAAAGAGGTGAATTGTGTGGGGGTAAAAGGCTTCCTACACATGCACGCCAAAAATTTTCCTGGTTTGTTACCAAACCTGTGATACTGTAGGTCAAGGTATGAGTGATGAAGTGTTTCCTGTGCTGCCGCCCAAGTGTTGAACTGGTTCTTAGCGTCCGCCCAAGCTGTCCTATTGTCCTGCGTATTTGAGTCCGTCATCCTGCGCTGAGTCAGTCTAAGAAGGTTACTAGCCTCCGTGAAATGGTGCAGAATTCTTTTTTTATATGCGGACGTAAAAGCAATAATTTTACCGCGTAATACCGCCTTCCCCGTATCCCAAAATAAATTTGGATTAGAAACATGAGCCGCATTAGTAGATTGGAAATCTGCCCAGGTGTCTTGTAGCTGCCGGGAAAGCTCCTGATTATTTGCCAAAAACGAGGGGAAACGCCATATCCTAGGGTGCGGTGTAGGATCTAAGAAATTTATCATGATAGAAATTGGAGAGTGATCCGATATGGCTATGTCATGTATAGTAGATGATACAACATGTTGCAACGTTGTGGGGTTGCAAAAAATATAATCGATTCGAGATAAAGAGTGGTGAACGGGAGAATAGAAAGTATAATCTCTACCATCTGGGTGAGTCAAGCGCCATATATCAGTAAATTGCATAGCTTCAACAAAATTGCCAAGTAAAGTGGGCGTTGGACGGGGAGGCTGAGTAGAGCGAGAGTCTCGGTCAACACTCTGCGATTTATCCTCCTGCTCCTGCATAACAGAATTAAAATCACCTCCTATGACAAGCGGCTTGTGGATATAGGGTGCCAGCCGTGAAGACAGGCCCTGAAAAACCTGCCTCGTCGGGGAGTTAGGAGCATATATATTGGCAAGGACCAACTCTTGGGGTCCTATTTTGACATGTGCTGCTATGAAACGGCCTTCGGCATCTGCGTCCACAGAGACCAATTCAGGATTAAGTCTCTTGTGAATAAGAATAAGTACTCCTGCTTTATTATTAAGGGAGGAGGAGCCGAAGACGTGACCCACCCAGAGTTTTCGCATACGAACAAAGTCAGGCTGTGTAAGATGAGTCTCTTGGAGTAGAGCTATATCCGCGCGTAAGCGCCGCAAATGTCTTAGTACTGCCATGCGCTTGTGAGGGGATCTGAGGCCTTTAACATTCCAGGAAAAAATACGTGTCATTCTAGCTGGGATAAGGTATCTGATAAGAAGATACGGGACTTACCAATTAGAGATGTAGAAACAATTAGCGCTGCTTCATTAGGCGGACGTGGGTGGTGTAAATCTGGTCTCAGAAGACAACGGAGATCTCCAAAGAAGAGAAAGTGAAATTGGAGAGAAAAAAGAGGAGAGAAAGCGAAGACAAGAGCAGGGGCCCTAGCAGAGCCCAACAAAAATACCAAACATATAATATACCACAACAGTATAAAGGACTTCACGTCATTCCGCATGCTGTATCCACCAACATCAGCGTGACCGGGAGTAGCAGTGAGAGGAGCCTGCCCCAGGGACCAAGTTATAATTGCTAAGGATACGTGAGGGTGTCCCACAAATGAACTCCCGACAGCGGCTCCAGCACCCCTCCCCCGCAGCACCGCTGATGTATCGAGCAAGGCAAATGCAGGCAGGAAGAAGTAAAATTCAGGCATATATGTAAATAAAACATGACATTGAAGTAGGCGACAATGCAAAGGCCTTGTGCCAAACAAATAATACATAGAACATCTAGCGCTGAACAATCAAACAGACTCAGACTGTAGAACGTGTGAGCTGTCAGTATTCAAAAAAAAAAAAATACCATTCAAAAATAAGAATACCAATAGAAAGCTCTTTCATCAGAGCCAATCGAATCAAGAGAAAAGCTTGAAGCTTTAATGTAGAGACCAATGGCCTCCTAAACCTTCAAGGCGGACAAGCTTTAGAGGACGATGGAATGATGCGTTGACGTTTAGGTGGGTCTTTGCGGGGACTGCGTTGATCTCTGGGCCCAAAATTTCTACCCGCTGGCTGTGATGCCGGATCCCCTTCGGCTAGGTGATCTCGGATATATTGGTGGGCTTCTTCAGGATGGACAAAAGATTTAGAGACCCCAGATGGTGCAGTGAATCGTAATGTGGCCGGATACACCAATGTGAACTTTATTCCTTTCTGATAAAGAGTGCCACATACTTGTTGGAATGCTTTCCGTTTACGCGACACTTCCTGCGAGTAGTCCGCAAATAGCAGTAATTTGTGACCCTCAATCTGCAAAGAGCGTGAGTTACGGAAAGAGGTGAGGCTCGCCACGCGGTCAGCATAATTGAGATAGCGGACAATCACTGAGCGAGGCGTTCGGCGCTCGGTAGACGGAGGCCCCAGGCGGTGAGCTCTCTCGACCTGGCAGGAGGAGGATAGGCCTAATGCCGCCGGGATCCGTGTTGAGCATAAATCGGGGAGAGATCCAGTATTAAAAGATTCTGGAAGACCCACAATGCGTAGGTTATTCCTACGTGATCGATTTTCCAAATCTTCGATTTTATCCAAAATACTTTGCTGTATACTATTGGATTGTGATGTACCCGCTTGCATGGAATGGACTTCATCTTCTAAATCAGATAAACGCTGCTCAGCCTCAGTCAATCGTTTAGAATGATCACATAAATCCTTTCTCAGCTGTTCCATGCCCATTGTGACAGCTCTATCTACAGCCTGAGTGATATTAGGGAGCAATATAGAGGACACTGCCTGTGCTATCATATTATACTGCTCATTAAGGCAGTCAGTGCCAAAAGGGAGTGGAGAGGCAGTGAGGAGGTTGGAGGGAGATTCCATTATACCTGCTCCCACAGTGTGATGTCGCTCCTTGCCTGTGTCCATAGTGTGACAGGCATCGTCGGCCATCTTGGCTGCAGGAGGGGGAGAGCCGCACTCCTCCGCTCTAGCCGCCGACTCGTGGCCGGACAGCGCCGGCAGAAGGTACCGCTCCATGCTGGGGCCACTGACAGAAGGTAAGGGACACCCGAGGGCTGCAGAGCGGGGACCCGGAGGCAGTTAGCGGGATTTGTATAGCCAGGATCCCGGGAGCCGTGGGTCCCGCGTTTACAGCATCCGGCGCCGGAACCGGAAGTCTTGAGTTATTTTGAGGGGACAGAAAATGTCCATGTTATACAAGCTGTACACTGACTACGTCACATTGTAGCAAAGTGTCATTTCTTCAGTGTTGTCACATGAAAAGAGAGAATCAAATATTTACAAAAATGTGAGGGGTGGACTCACTTCTGTGAGATACTGTATGTCTCTCTGTCAGATCTGGCTGGATATTCCGGGTCTTCCTCCTCCCAGGTAATTCTTCAGAGCAAAAATAGAACAGAAAAAAGCCACCTATAATGGCACAAATTACTTGTGTCATAATACTATCTCCGACTCACTTATCTTAGAAGTGTGGATTTATAAACCGGAAAATGCATAATAAACAATGTGGTAGTGTGACGAGCAGCACCACCCAGAAAAAAAGAGGTTACTTAAAGATCCACGCGGAGTAATATGGGTTCAGTAGTTACAAACAGTACTTTATTTGATCACATAGATCATGAACACCTGAGAGACATTAGAAATGAAAATAGAAATGGAGGGAAGGGGGATAAAGAGAATCCACTGGCACAACATTTTAAAGAAGTACACGGGGGAAAGACAGAAGGCCTGAAAGTCAAAGGGATCTTCCTGCTGAATATTTCAGCTAGACGGGGTGACTTTGATAAAGTCCTCCTCCAAAAAGAGAAATTCTGGATTTATACCCTGGGTGCACTTGTCCCATATGGATTAAATACAGAACTTAACTTCAAAGTCTTCCTAAATTAAGTCCGTCTGAATCCATATCTTCTCTTGTGTTGTACTGTGTACTCAGTTATTCCCAAACCAAGAAAATACAGGTTCACCTAAGTAAAATATGAACTCAACCTGGGGTGGGTTTCGCCGTACCTTAGATTGAATTTCTATAATAATTAGAATAATATTAAAATAGAGACCTTCTACCTGGCTTTGATGGTCGCTGTACCCCCTCCCCCCTCGTGATTAGAATCATAATAATTACCTCCTTCCCTTTATCCTCATTAAAGATGATCTGTTTTACTTTAATAAGGCCCTCCTCTATATTGCCAGCAGTCAACTATATGTTTTTTTTAAACTCACTTTGGACTTTTCAATGTAGTGATATCTTTTCAACACAAGAGGGCGACATGGAGATCTCTCTGTATGCAATTAGTGCACTATATAAGGCAATGGAATGAAGTCCCCTCCCAGTTCTGACTAAGTCTGCGGTGATTGGCGGACGAAACGCGTCAACGTAATGACGTCACTACGCTCGGCGTCTTCATAGGGTGCGGTGCCCACGAGGAGGGAAGGATCGGCGTTGTTACAGCTCCATGCTAGGAAGGCACAAGGCTTTTGAAAAACTACCATAAGGCTACTATTACAGCAGTCCGCAGATGGCAATTCCAGATAGGAGCATACCTTCCACCGGTGGCAAGTTATTTCTGCTTATTTGGCTCAGTTAGCGGTATCTGCTGTTTAGACTCATAGAGCTTATATGGAGTTGATAGGGAATGTTATATGTGCCTAGTACTCCCGTTTTTTCAGGGAAGTTTTTGAAAATCCTCTTTGGAGGAATATATATATACTTTATGTCATACATGTGCTGTGATATAGCCATATCCTTCAGGAACCGCTTTACTTTCTCAGTTTGAGCAATTTTTGGAAACCCTTTTATTGGGTATACAGATTCAGGTACTCAGTGCCTGCTATATATATAATACTCTTTTTTGAAATGTATGTATTGAGACTACCTGGCTTCCCACCTATATATGCATCACCGAACAAGCATTAAGGACCTGATCTTATTTCAAGTCGACGGGAGTCTTCTTGATCTTTACTGATGGTAATATATACCTACATTTTGTCGTTTTTTTATTCAGGGATTCTGCTTGATGTTTATGATCTATATAATTTTATATATATTTTTAGAATCACCTGTTATTGTGGACCTTGTTCCACTTGGGGTGGTTACCCAGGAAGTCTCTACATTCATCAAGCTGGTATGACAGCCAAGCTACTGAGAAGGTAATGAAAGTACCAATTTATTGCTGCATGAGGTAGTTTTGGTGTGATTTATGTGCTATTTTAGCTCCTCTATCACCATATATTTTTCTGTTCCAGTTTCCACATACCAGGAAGCTATTCTACATATCCTGGCTCATACCAAGAATACGCCTGACGAATATACGGCCTATCCAAATACAAGTTTGAATTATATGGAAAATTAGGATACAGTAACTAGAAATTACCCCATTGCCTTACATGGTTCCCTATGTGCCAAAATTACCCAGAAATGAGGACGCCAAGTGCTTTTAAAATGATTTTATTTGTCCGATATGTTCACCGTGCTTATGTTTAACCTCCCTATGATCTATGTGATCAAATAAAGTACTGTTTGTAACTACTGAACCCATATTACTCCGCGTGGATCTTTAAGTAACCTCTTTTTTTCTGGGTGGTGCTGCTCTTGTCACACTACCACATTGTTTATGTTTGTAATTCTTCAGAGACCTTTACAGGTTTAACTTTTTTAGCCGCAAAAAAAAGGACCGAGCCAGTTCCATCCTACTAAATGGTAACTACTTTTACAGACCAATACTTGGGGTAGACACGGGCCCCATTGATCGGTGTCAGCTATCTATGTATATACTGGGGGGAGTTACTTGCCGTGTACAGCTGAATTGTTCTAAGCTGTTTCTTCTTTTCTCTGTTCATTTGTTTATAAAAGGTAAAAGTGACACCATAGACAAAGCAAGTTAATGTTCTGTATGATCTGTAACAGTGCCACAACTGCCTATACATGAGAATGTATGACTCCATTGTCTGGGCTGAATGTTGGGAATACTGTGCGCACTTATAAACTTTCTTAATAAAATCTATTTGATTAAAAAATTATATATTGCTGTACATATGCTTTCTATGCATAAGATACATTTTTAATAATTAACAGAACGTTTATTTAGTCCTTTATATAGAATTCTGATATTTATTTATATTTTATGCAGGTGGATGGATAAACCAAGTTTTCAGTCATGTTGGTCTTCCTAAATACAACAAAGTCACATGGAAACAAGACATATGGTTGTCCTAATTGACTGAAAGTCTTAATTGCAGCTCACTGGAGGATTCACACGGGATACAAGTCATATCCACGTTCTAAAAGTCATAAAGGTTTTGGATCCTCTTCAACATTGATCCAGCCTCAGAGGACAAGAGAGACGTCATTTCAGTGTTCTGGATGTGACAATGGCTTTACAATAAAGTCCAACCCAAGTATACATAAGAGATATCATTTCAAACTATTTCTTGTTTGAACGTTTTACAATGGAGGCAAAACATACCACTGGAGAGAAGCCATATCAATGTTCTGAATGTGGCAAAGAGTTTACACAGAAGTCATATCTTATCACACACCAGAGGATTCACACTGGAGGGAAGCCACATCAGTGTTCTGAATGTGATAAAGCTTTTACAAGGAAGTCACAACTTATCAGACACCAGAGGATTCACACTGGAGAGAAGCCATATCAGTGTTCTGAATGTGATAAAGCTTTTACACAGAATTCAAGTCTTATTAAACACCAGATGATTCACATTAGAGAGAAGCCATATCAGTGTTCTGAATATGATACAGCTTTTACACAGAAATCACATCTTATCATACACCAGAGGATTCTCACTGGAGAGATACCATATCCGTGTTCTGAATGTGACAAAGCTTTTACAAAGAAGTCACATCTTATCACACACCAGAGGGTTCACACTGGAGGGAAGCCATATCAATGTTTTGAATGTCACAAAGCTTTTACAAAGAAGTCACATCTTATCGCACACCAGAGGATTCACACTGGAGAGAAGCCATATCACTGTTCAGAATGTGACAAAGCTTTTACACAGAAGTCAGATCTTATCAAACACCAGAGGGTTCACTTTGGAGGGAAACCATATCAGTGTTCAGAATGTGACAAAGCTTTTACACAGAAATCAAATCTTATCACACACCAGAGGATTCACACTGGAGAGAAGCCACATCAGTGTCTTCTATGTGGCAAAGCTTTTACAGAGAAGTCACATCTTATCAGACACCAGAGGATTCACACTGGAGAGAAGTCATATCAGTGTTCAGAATGTAGCAAAGCTTTTACAGTGAAGTCAAACCTTGTCACACACCAGAGGATTCACACTAGAAAGAAGCCATTTTAATGCTGACATGCTGAATGGGACAAAGCTTTTACAGTGAATGCTGAGCTAATATATCATCAGAGGATTCACAAATTTCAGCTGCAGAGAAGAAGAAAAGGGATATAAAAGTAGTGTCCAGTGTCCCATTAGTTTCACAGCGCCAATGTCATCCCACAAGCTAGAGAAGCAGTGAAAAGTTAAAATGTTACTCTAAAAAACAAACTGGAATGTAATGACTGAGTGCATTGTGTTTAGTGATTATGTCCATCAGAAACACAACTAGAAGGTCTGTGAATATTTTACCTTTTGACATTTTTTAAGATAAGCACTAATGACTGAACTGTTTCCCTCTTGGTTCTCATCTTTAGGAGCTTTGACTAAACATATAATGCATTTTCATCATTCACCAACTGAGATGTGTTCCCAAGTATTTTCTTCATTGCCAGATCCTGAGCTACTACATGACCAACACTGCCTCAGTACCTGAGACTAGGATGGGGTCCAATTGTATCTTACCAAGCCTCTGAAGCCTCAGTGGGAGAGTCCATTCCAGGTTCTTCTGACTATTGATATATCATCAGCCAGGGTTAAGGGCTCCAGCTAAGTCCACCTTCTCCACACCTCTCATTACATGTTCCACCTCCTCTCCCATGATCAATGCTTCCTTTCCATGTTTCATCTCCTCTCATAGATGACGGTTTTGCAGGCAGGTCTGTAGCTTGAACACCCAAGATGAAGTCTCTGGTCAGTGAAAAAGAAACTCCCTAAGCGGCCAAAAGGTTTCCAACACTGATTTTCTGCTGTTTATGGGATGCATTCAACAGTACCATTTAAGTTCAGCTGCCCACTTGTGTTCCATCTGGTTTTGCTTAAAGTCTCAGGGATACCATCAGGTGAAGAATGGATTTTCTTGTTGTCTTCTTCCTCTGTCCAGATATCACACATCTCCTTAGAATATTCACACAGCACAACTCCAAGAGATCTGAACTTACAAAGTTCTACCTGTGTCATATTCCTGCCACTTCTGGGGACTGAATCTCCTCCAATTGTGGTTCAATTTCATGTCTATGAAAGGACAGGTCTCTCTTTGGAGTAAAGTTTTCAAAGAGCACTTCTTGTCTCTGGAAATGTTAGGACATTGGCACTTCCCGCTCCTACAGAGGTCTCACCTGGACCCACTCACCCAGGCCTAACGGTCATAAAGGTGGTGGGTTGGTCTGCTCCTGTCACCGCAGAGCACCTTCCGAGTCCTCCCAAACCCCCCCTCCCTATCCTTCTCCTCCTTCGAGGACCACTACGTCCGACTATTCTCCCCAACCCCCCTGAAGATTGCTGTGATATACCGGTCTCCTGGATCCATATCCCGCTTCCTGGATGACTTTTCCTCCTGGCTACCCTTCCTCTCCTCTGAGATACCCACCATCATCCTTGGGGATTTCAACATCCCTGTCAACCTCGACAACCCAGACACATTCCATCTCCTCCACTTAACCTCCTCCTTTGCACTTGCGCAGTGCATACAATCCACCACCCACTCCAACGGTAATATCCTTGATCCCGTCTTCTCCAACCGCTGCGCTCCCCACAACCTCACTAACACCCCCTTCCCTCTCTCTGACCACAACCTGATTAACTTCTCTATCTCCTCGTCCTCCAACGCCTACCCCTCCAAATGTCACACTACTACCAGCCGTAACCTCCGCAACCTTAACCCTGCCCCCCTCCACTCTGCAACTGATAAACTCCATGACCGCATCCTCCCCCTGTCCTGCCCCGACTTGGCTATGACTGCTTACAACAACGCGCTGTCAAGAGCCCTTGACTCACTAGTGCCTTTAACCACATGCAACATCAGACACCGACTACTCCAGCCCTGGCAGACTGATCACACCAAAAACAAGATTGACACAATTTGCAAGGACATCGCCGCAACTCACACGCCCTCTCACACAGCTACCCCCTCATCCCCCCTCTCCCTGGACATAACCCGCAGGGACTCCGTCGCTCCTCAAACTCCCTCCAACCCCGTTCCCCCTCACTCAACTACCGCCTCATCACCCCTCTCCCACGGCCCCACCACTGCTCTGACCCCCACTTCCACCCCACCCTACATTCCTTATACTGAAGCCCCCCCAAAACTCTGCACCTTTGACCTTACTACCATTGAGGAAGTCTCCAAGATCCTCTCTGATGCCCGCCTCACCAACTGCCCCCTCGACCCTATCCCCTCACAACTCCTACGACCTCCCTCCCCCTCCATCCTACGCTCCCTCACCCACATCTTTAATCTCTCCCTCTCCGGCACTTTATCCTCCCCTCTGAAACATGCACACATCACCCCCATACTTAAAAAGCTCTCCCTGTACCCCAATGACCCGAACAACCTCAGACCCATCTCCCTGCTCCCATTTACATCTAAACTCCTCGATCGCCTAGTCTACAACCGCCTAAGCTCTCACCTCAATGACAATAACCTCCTCGATCCCCTACAGTCCGGCTTCTGTCCCCTACACTCCACCGAAACTTCCTTACTCAAACTCTCCAACGACCTGCTAACCGCCAAAGCTAATGGCCACTTATCAGTGCTCCTACTCCTTGACCTCTCTGCGGCCTTTGACACAGTCGACCACCCCCTCCTCCTCAAAAAACTACACTCCTCAGAGATTCTGCTCTCTCCTGGCTCTCATCCTACCTGTCACAACGCTCTTTCAGCGTTACCTATAATGCTACTACCTCCCCCTCACTCCCCCTCTCTGTTGGGGTCCCTCAAGGCTCTGTCCTCGGCCCCTTCTTTTCTCCATCTACACCTCCTCCCTTGGCCAACTCATACACTCTCACGGCTTCAACTACCACCTATATGCCGACGACACACAAATCTATCTCTCAACCCCCCACCTCACCCCCTCGGTCTCTGTCCGAATCACACACCTACTGAGCGACATATCAAACTGGGTGTCGCTCCACTTCCTTAAACTGAACCTCTCCAAAACCGAGTTTCTTGTCTTCCCCCCAGCCCGGACACCACCCCCCATTGACTTCTCCGTCACATCCAACAACGCCACCATCAAACCCGCCCCACAGGCCAGAGTACTTGGTGTCATTCTGGACTCCAACCTATCCTTCCAGCCCCAAGTCCAATCTTTAACAAACTCGTGCAGACTCCACCTCCGCAACATCACCAAAATCCGCACGTTCCTAACCCCAGAAACCACTAAACAGCTCATCCACTCCCTCATCATATCACGACTCGACTACTGCAACTCCCTCCTCACTGGCCTGCCTCGCCGCTGGCTATCCCCGCTTCAGTCGATCCTGAATACGGCTGCCAGACTCATTCATCTTTCCAACCGCTCCCTCTCCGCCACCCCCCTCTGCCAATCCCTCCACTGGCTTCCACTCAGTGTCCTCCACCCCTCTCTGCCAATCTCTCCACTGGCCTCCACTCAGTGTCCTCCACCCCCTCTGCCAATCCCTCCACTGGCCTCCACTCAGTGTCCTCCACCCCCCTCTGCCAATCCCTCCACTGGCTTCTGATTGAGCAACGGATCAAATTCAAAATCCTAACACTGACGTACAAAGCTGTCCACCATACTGCCCCAAACTACATCACTGACCTAATATCCAAGTACCACCCAGCATGCACACTCTGCTCCTCACAAGATCTCCTTCTCTCTAGTTCCCTGGTCTCCTCCTCCCATGCCCGCCTCCAGGACTTCTCCAGGGTGTCACCCATCCTCTGGAACTCCCTGCCCCAACCCATCAGATCATCACCTACTCTCCTCTCCTTTAGGTGCACCCTGAAAACCCATCTCTTCAGGGAAGCCTACCACACCCCCTGCTAACCTGCTGACCTCCTCCACTCTTCCTACCACTCCATCCCCCACAGCTATCTCCCCCTGTGCCACCATCCCCTCCCTCCTAGATTGTAAGCTTGAAAGAGCAGGGCCCTCAATCCCTTCATGTTTTGCATTGTATTGGTATTGTTCTGTCACATGTTCTGTCCCCCTTTGTATGTACAGTGCTGAGCGAACCATTGGCGCTTTATAAATACTGTATAATAATAATTATATAAATGGTGCAATCTGTCATTAGCACAGCAGATTTGTTTTTCCAAGTCTCCCCTTTTTAACATTTTTAGTTGACTTTCCCAGTAGATCATTTTTTTTCTACTTCCTGTAGAAGGCCAAGCATTTTGGCAAAAATGGCAGTTGGAGGGATTGGGGCAAATCCTATAACACTGCTGGGGGTGCTCACAACTGTCAGTTGTCATTCATATGGGGGTTGGACCTTATAGAGAACCTGTTGCTGTAACTGCTGTAGAGGCGTTAGCTGAAGTTGGGCTTTACTTGTTGTGTGTCTTACTTATAATCTGTCTAAGACTTCCCTGTACAGGGTGACAACGCTGCTGTGTAATGTTCCTGCAGAATGATCAGGGTTGTCACCCTGTTACAGAAGGTGGGAAAATAACAGATCTACAGACAGGACCAACAGCTGATACAACTATGATGCAGAGGGAACTCTGGGAATGCTAATGACAGATTGCATTACACATTCAGTTAGCAGACTTCCTGCTGTTGGTCTGATGTTTGAATTGTGTTCTGATATTTACTGTCCTGCTGTAAAAGGTGTAAATGATCGCCCGCATGTTTCCTGTAGTAGCAGGGACTACAAACTCATATCAGGAATAGTAGGATGGGTACCTACCCATGGGGGGGTCACCTGTTTGAATTTGGAAGAAACATTTCACATGGTTTCTTTCCATTAATGACACCGACAAGGGGAGTCTCACTTCACTAACAATAGGAGAGCCAATCACAGGCCATTAACATTTCATGGTGTCTCAATGTATTGCAGAATGTTTAATCCCCATTGGTCCAATTGCCCAGTCCTTCCAGATGATATTACTTCCTGTGTAGAAGGAGCACCCTGAAATGGCTTCCCTTCAATTCCACCTAGTTGTACTTTAGGTTATGTTGCCCCTCCCCCATATCTGTAAGGGAAAGCCTCAATTTCTCCCAATACTCCCCTGGCCTTCCAGTGAGAAGAAACATTTTCTCTGGAGTGGAGATGTTTTATGCAGTGAGCCCTTCATAGATGGGATGGGGAATCCAAGTAATCTAAGATAAGTAAGATGAACCGGTGTACTGGAGTCATGGATCAGATAACCAATGACACCATTGATGGTATAGCAGAGCTGAGAGCAGAAGTGGCTCCATCACCTAAGGTGGTGTCACAGAGCTACAGGGTGGCTGACTATCTCTCGGAAGATCAAGCAGAGTCTACAAACTGGTGTCAAAGAGTGTTGTACATTTATATTAGACCATGAGGATATCAGAAGGGGATATCTACACAAGGTAAAGGAGTTCCAACAGTCACCTGGGTGGGGGGAAGTGGGATCCATTTTGTTGGATGGGGTTAGTTGGAACTTGGCTGAGTAATATGGTGGCTTTGCTTTTTATGCACATGATTAAATTCACATTTTAGAACAGAAGATTACTTTAAACCCACAAACATGCTTTATTTTCTAAAGCAGAGACTATAATGTTGGTAGTTTCCATTTTCTATCTCACAGGATATTAGCACATCTGTTTATCAAATGCATATTTTCTGTAAAAAAACCCCACTAAAGATCATTTTAATACACAAAAAAACAATATATGACACAATTTGTTTGGTGAAATGTAAAATATTGTGTTTACATCAAGTATATAGATACCAAACATACCAAACTTGCCAAAATTGTGCGTATTTGTGAAATGGTGACAAACTTCAGTACCAGAAATTGTCCATAGGTGACGCTTTAAAAGCCTTTACAGGTCATCAGTTTATATAGTGAACCATGAATGATGGCCCTAGAGTTATTCCTCTCCCTCTGGTGTGTGCAGAGATATGTACAATGTGTAGTGTGATTGATGTTTTCCTACATAACCGCACCCAACCCTTGCAATTGCTCATGTATACAGGAACTGGGGGCTTTAAAATGTGTTTTGTGTGTTTTTTCATTTACAGTGTGTTACTTTACACTTTTCTTTCTCTGAACTTTATTATTGCCATATAGGGGGTTAATAGCCTCGCATGTGATAACATATTGCTGGTCACAGATCCTCCTTAAAGAAACACAAGAGGTCTATCAGACCCCTAATGTCACCTCTGGACCCCAAAAAAGATGGCCAAGCACAGATCATGTTTGATCAGCTCCTTGAAGACACGAATGTACATCTGCCAAATCTGTATCTGAGTAGACCATAGAAGCAGCATTAGAAAGAAATGTGAGCATGGCTTCAGTCAGGCGATGGTCCTGGTGGTCATGGTCTTGTTCTCCTTCAGGTCCTCTCACCTTGTAGATGGTGACATGGACTTGTGTGGGAATGAGCAGGAGGGGCTCGGGGTTCTCTTGTACCCAATCAGCTTGTTATGGATAAAAGATGAAAGTGTCTTCTGGGAAGTTACAGGGATTTGGAGGTTTAGAGGGTTACATAGGTGGGCGGGGCTGGTTTTAACGAGGGGCATGTCATATGTTAATCTGTTTATTAGCATAGATGATTTAAATGGTATAAATAGATCCTTGAAATGTAAACAATCTATCTCTTTCCTTCTGTTGTTAAAGTGTCACATATATATGATGAATAAAGTTGGATGATATTTTCACCGCACAATACCGTGGTCTGGGTTCTTCTACAACACATCCCCCCAAAAATGTCCTCTTCCAGTTCTAGGAGTCTGGTGGAATGGGACACAAGCTGATGGTATCTCTTAGGCCCCTTGTATATGGGATGTGGGTGTTTGCAGAGAGGCATGTTGAGTGCATGCAAGATTTTATTTTTTTACACAAAGTTGTCAGAGACGAGATATTTCTCACACAAGACATGGATATATGTGGAATTACACCCCCAACACACATTCTGCTAATTCTGGGGATACCACATATGAGAGCATTTTTGGAAGCCTAGCCACATACAGGGGTCCAAAATCTAATGACCACGTTCAGGCTTTCAAAGGTCATATTTAGCTTCCTTACTACCTATTCCAGTTTCAGAGGTCCTGAATTGCCAGGAAAGTTCAAACACCTCCCAAATGACCCTTTTTTAGAAAGTAGACACCCCAAAGTATTTGATCAGAGGCACGGTATTTTGCAGATCTAATTTTTATCAAAAGATTTTGAAGAATGCAAAAATTAAATAAAAAATCCATGCGTCGGCCTGCCTGGGTTATATAGCTGCAGCAGCTGCTCCTCCAATTATATATTCTCCAATATACCCCTGGGTACCCTCTTCTGGAAGGGCATCATATGACGTCCTTCCAGAACATGCCCTCCAGCGCACCCCCAGGGGTGAGCACCTGGCGACATCCGTGATCACTGAGCCCTATGGACACAACTGATCATGTGATGATGTGGCCTTTTATCACGTGATCAGCTGTATCCAATGACAGAGCAGATCAAGCAGTAAATACAGTTGCTGGTTATCGGTAACCAGCAGCTATCAAAGCGTATATCAGCACTGATCATCAGTACCTTCATGATCAGTGCCTTGCAGTGCTGCCCAGCAGTGCCTCCCACCAGGATGCAGCAGTGCCACCCATCAGTGCCCCCTGCAAGTGCCACCCAGCAGTGCCGCCTATCAGTGACCATCATTGCATATCAGTGCCTCCTCATCAATGCCCCCCAGTGTCACCTCATCAGTGCAGCCTATCAGCGCCCATCAGTGCTACCAGTCATTGCCATCTCATCAGTGATGGCTATGAGTGCGTCCTATCAGTGGTGCCTCATCAATGCACATCAGTGCAGCCTATCCTTGCCACCTCATCAGTGCCTATCAGTGCTGCCTCATCAATGCACATCAGTGAAGGAGAAAAATTACCTGTTTGCAAAATTTTATAATAGAAACAAAGCAAAGCTTTTTTTTTCAAATGTTTTTCTCTTTTTTTTGTTTATAACTCCCCTCCCCCCAGCGGTGATTAAATACCACCAAAGAAAGCTCTATTTGTGTGAAAAAATTATAAACATTTCATATGGCTACAATGTTACATGACCGCACAATTGTCATTCAAAGTGCGAGAGCTCTGAAAGCTGAAAATTGGCCCGGACAGGAAGGGGGTGACAGTGTCCGGTAGCCGAGGGGTTAAAGGGGAGGATCTAGAGGTTGAAGGTTTTTTACCTTCAGTGTGATGCTCCTCCCCCTTATACTTATCTGATCCCGATCCAGCACTGTGCACAAAAATAGAAGCTCTCCAGGGTCTCTGACTCCTCATTGGCTGAGATACAGCAGCCAGTGAGGAGGGAGTGGGGGTGGGTCAGACCGTGCTCTGTGTTTCTCATAGTTATATAGAGGCGGCTCGGGTGTGAGCACACATGAGTGCCCCAAAGTAAGCATCTTGCCTGGAGCGCTGGTAGGGGGAACCGGGAAGAGGAGGATCCTGGTGGATCTGTGCAAACCCATTACACAGAGCTGGTAAGTTTGACATGTTTGTTATTTAAAAATTCTGAACCTTGACAACCACTTTAATCTTCTGATTTTGTGAGTGCATAAACGCATGTAAATGTGAGTAAACGCAATGCAATGCACATAAATGTGACTCTGGGAGCAAAATACAAGTCTGGCTCCTCTGATCACCCGTGCTTCCCGATGATAAAAATGTCCTGCGAACGCGTGTAACCTCACATGTGGGAAGTCATGAGAAACGTGCAGTTCCTGGTGTGACCGGAGCCTGACCGGGAAAACGTTTATCTGGGGTGACGTTTGGGGACAATGTGATCAGTGACACCCACTTATGTCTGATCTCACTATTACTTTCCTTTCTATCCAAGTTTTCACTTCAATACGGGAAATAATGTGAAATCTGAGGGAAATCTGAGAGCCATATGAAGACTTTGGGCCGTTCTATTGTCTGTTCATATGTCTGTGTGTACATCACACCGAAAAGAGGGACATTTACAGGGCAAAGAGGGACAGAGAAATATGGTGTCACACAAGGGAGAGTGATGGGAGATATGATCAAATACAATCTCATTACCTCCTCTGCTCACACTTCCAGCAACGTCTCCTCTATAATTCCTCCCACATGGAGCTTCCTGTCTGTGCCTGACATCACTTCCTGTCTGTGCCAGACATCCCTTCCAGTCTTTACCTTACATCACTTCCCATCTCTGCCTGACATCACTTCCTGACTGTGCTTGACATCACTTCCCATCTGTGCCCGACATCACTTTGTCTTTGCCTGACTTCACTTCTTGTCTGTGCCTGACATCACTTTCTGTCTTTACATGACATCACTTCCTGTCTGTGCCTGACATCACTTCCCATCTGTGCCTGACCTCACTTCCCATCTGTGCCTGACATCCCTTCCAATCTGTACCTGACCTCCCTTCCCGTCTGTTTCTGACATCAGTTCCTGTATGTTCCTGACATCACTTCCTGTCTGTGCCGGACATCTCTTTGTCTTTGCCTGACTTCACTTCTTGTCTGTTCCTGACATCACTTTCTGTCTTTACCTGACCTCACTTCCCGTCTGTGCCTGACATCACTTCCCATCTGTACCTGACCTCCCTTCCCGTCTGTTTCTGACATCAGTTCCTGTCTGTTCCTGACATCACTTCCTGTCTGTAACTTACCTCATTTCCTGAATATACCTGACCTCACTTTCTGTCTGAGCCCGACATCACTTCCTGTCTGTGCCTGACATCACTATCTGTCTGTGCCCGACCGGACTTCAAGTCTGTGCCTGACATCACTTCCTGTCTGTGCCCGACATCACTTCCCATCTGTGCCGGACATTGCTTTATATCTTTGCCTATAACACTTCCTGTCTGTGCCTGATATCACTTCCTGTCTGTAACTTACCTCACTTCCTGAATAAACCTGACCTCACTTCCTGTCTGTGCCAGACATCACTTCCTGTCTGTGCCTAACATCACTTCCTGTATGTTCCCAACATCACTTCCTGTCTGTGTCTGACATCACTTCCTTTCTGTGCCCGACCTCACTTCCTGTCTGTAACTTAATTCACTTCCTGAATATACTTCCTGTTTGTGCCTGACATCACTTCCTGTCTGTATCTGACCTCACTTCCTGTCTGTATCTGAACTCACTTCCTGTCTTAACTGACCTCACTTCCTGAATATACCTTACCTCACTTCCTGTCTGTGCCTGACATTATGTCCTGTCTGTACCTGACATCACTTCTTGTCTGTCACTTACCTCACTTCCTGAATATACCTGACCTCACTTCCTGTCTGTGCCTGACATCACTTCCCGTCTGTGACTGACATCACTTCCTGTCTGTTCCTGACATCACTGCCTGTCTGTATATGACATCACTTCCTGTCTTTGCCTGCCATCACTTCCTGTATGTACGTGACTTCACTTCCTGTCTGTGCCTAACATCACTTCATGTCTGTACCTTACGTCACTTTCTGTCTGTAACTTACCTCACTTCCTGAATATACCTGACATAACTTCCTGTCTTTACCTGACCTCACTTCCCGTCTGTGCCTGACATCACTTCCCATCTGTACCTGACCTCCCTTCCCGTCTGTTTCTGACATCAGTTCCTGTCTGTTCCTGACATCACTTCCTGTCTGTAACTTACCTCATTTCCTGAATATACCTGACCTCACTTTCTGTCTGAGCCCGACATCACTTCCTGTCTGTGCCTGACATCACTATCTGTCTGTGCCCGACCGGACTTCAAGTCTGTGCCCGACATCACTTCCCATCTGTGCCCGACATTGCTTTATATCTTTGCCTATAACACTTCCTGCCTGTGCCTGATATTACTTCCTGTCTGTAACTTACCTCACTTCCTGAATAAACCTGACCTCACTTCCTGTCTGTGCCAGACATCACTTCCTGTCTGTGCCTAACATCACTTCCTGTATGTTCCCAACATCACTTCCTGTCTGTGCCTGACATCACTTCCTTTCTGTGCCCGACCTCACTTCCTGTCTGTAACTTAATTCACTTCCTGAATATACTTCCTGTCTGTGCCTGACATCACTTCCTGTCTGTATCTGACCTCACTTCCTGTCTGTATCTGAACTCACTTCCTGTCTTAACTGACCTCACTTCCTGAATATACCTTACCTCACTTCCTGTCTGTGCCTGACATTATGTCCTGTCTGTACCTGACATCACTTCTTGTCTGTCACTTACCTCACTTCCTGAATATACCTGACCTCACTTCCTGTCTGTGCCTGACATCACTTCCCGTCTGTGACTGACATCACTTCCTGTCTATTCCTGACATCACTGCCTGTCTGTATATGACATCACTTCCTGTCTTTGCCTGCCATCACTTCCTGTATGTACGTGACTTCACTTCCTGTCTGTGCCTAACATCACTTCATGTCTGTACCTTACGTCACTTTCTGTCTGTAACTTACCTCACTTCCTGAATATACCTGACATAACTTCCTGTCTTTACCTGACCTCACTTCCCGTCTGTGCCTGACATCACTTCCCATCTGTACCTGACCTCCCTTCCCGTCTGTTTCTGACATCAGTTCCTGTCTGTTCCTGACATCACTTCCTGTCTGTAACTTACCTCATTTCCTGAATATACCTGACCTCACTTTCTGTCTGAGCCCGACATCACTTCCTGTCTGTGCCTGACATCACTATCTGTCTGTGCCCGACCGGACTTCAAGTCTGTGCCCGACATCACTTCCCATCTGTGCCCGACATTGCTTTATATCTTTGCCTATAACACTTCCTGCCTGTGCCTGATATTACTTCCTGTCTGTAACTTACCTCACTTCCTGAATAAACCTGACCTCACTTCCTGTCTGTGCCAGACATCACTTCCTGTCTGTGCCTAACATCACTTCCTGTATGTTCCCAACATCACTTCCTGTCTGTGTCTGACATCACTTCCTTTCTGTGCCCGACCTCACTTCCTGTCTGTAACTTAATTCACTTCCTGAATATACTTCCTGTCTGTGCCTGACATCACTTCCTGTCTGTATCTGACCTCACTTCCTGTCTGTATCTGAACTCACTTCCTGTCTTAACTGACCTCACTTCCTGAATATACCTTACCTCACTTCCTGTCTGTGCCTGACATTATGTCCTGTCTGTACCTGACATCACTTCTTGTCTGTCACTTACCTCACTTCCTGAATATACCTGACCTCACTTCCTGTCTGTGCCTGACATCACTTCCCGTCTGTGCTCAACATCACTTCCTGTCTTTGCCTGACCTCACTTCCCGTCTGTGACTGACATCACTTCCTGTCTGTTCCTGACATCACTGCCTGTCTGTATATGACATCACTTCCTGTCTTTGCCTGCCATCACTTCCTGTATGTACGTGACTTCACTTCCTGTCTGTGCCTAACATCACTTCATGTCTCCCCGCTTCAGACCATCCTCAACTCAGCGGCTAGACTCATCCACCTCACCACCCGCTCCACCTCTGCCACCCCCCTCTGCCTCTCCCTCCACTGGCTCCCTATCGCCCAACGCATCAAATTCAAACTACTCACTCTGACCTACAAAGCCATTCACAACACTGCCCCTAACTACCTCACCGACCTGATTCCCAAGTACCACCCTACCCGTACCCTTCGCTCTTCACAGGACCTCCTTCTATCTTGCTCCCTGGTCTCCTCCTCACACGCACGTCTGCAAGACTTCTCCAGGTCCTCCCCCATCCTCTGGAACTCACTACCCCAATCCATCAGACTGTCACCTTCCCTCCTCACCTTCAGGCGCTCCCTGAAAACCCACCTCTTCAGGGAAGCCTACCCCACCCTCACCTAACTGCTGCTCTCCTTCATTCCTCCTACCACTCCATCCCCCACAGCCACTTCCTCCTGTACCACTACCCCCTCCCTCCCAGATTGTAAGCTCGAAAGAGTAGGGCCCTCTTACCCCTCGTGTGCTGTTCGTAGTTGCTGTAATGTTTCATGTATTGTCCCCCCCTCTATTGTACAGCGCTGAGCAAACCCTTTGGCGCTATATAAACTCAATGTAATGTAATGTAATGTAATGTCTGTACCTTACGTCACTTTCTGTCTGTAACTTAAATCACTTCCGGTCTGTAACTTACCTCACTTCCTGAATATACCTGACATAACTTCCTGTCTTAGCCCGACCTCACTTCCTGTCTGAGCCCAACCTCACTTCCCGTCTGTGCCCGACATCGCTTTATGTCTTTACCTGACCTCACTTCCTGTCTGTGCTCGACCTCACTTCCCGTCTGTGCCCGACATCACTTTATGTCTTTTGTAACGGAACTGGAACCCAGACCGCACTGAGTTTTTCCGTTATACCACAGTTTCCCCTGTCCAAAAACCATCCACGGACATCAGCCTTGAAATCCCTCAGGAAATAGACAGCACCCAGCTCTTCTTAAACAGGAAGCCAACTCAACTTTATTTTACACAAAACAACATGTTTTATACAGAGGGTGGGGAAAGACAACCAGGGACAGGAAACACCTCATCAGCCCTCCCCATCCAACCAAGACGCAGAACAATGGGATGCAGCCATGAGACAAAGGACATTGACCAACCCCCGCACCAATACACAAACAGTACATCCCATAATAGTTTGCTGGCCAGCAAGACACAATAGAACTAAGGAATAGCCACATGGCAGTAGGCAATGGGCAACCATGTGGCCGAGAACAAAGGAACACACACTATACACAGGACTGGGACATTCACATACACACCCTGTACCCTAACAGGCACAGGGTCACTTAAACATAATGATTTGGGAAGATAATACAGCGGTCCCCCGACACCCAAAAGTCACTCCCGTCACATCTTTACATGACCTCAAGTCCTGTCTGTGCTCGACCTCACTTCCCGTCTGTGCCCGACATTGCTTTATGTCTTTACCTGACCTCACTTCTCGCCTGTTCCAGATATCGCTTTATGTCTTTGCCTGACCTCACTTCCCGTCTGTGCCTAACATCACTTCCTATCTGTGCCTGACATCACTTCCCATTTGTTCCTGACCTCACTTCCCATCTGTGCCTAACATCACTTCCTGTCTGTGCCTGACATCACTTTTTTTCTGTACCTTACATCACTTTATGTCTGTAACTTAAATCATTTCCTGTCTGTAACTTACCTCACTTCCTGAATATACCTGACCTCACTTCCTGTCTGAGCTTGAGATCACTTCCTGTCTGTGCCTGACATCACTTCCTTTCTGTGCCCAACCTCACTTCCTGTCTGTAACTTAAATTACTTTCTGAATATACTTCCGTCTGTGCCGGACATCACTTCCTGTCTGTATCTGACCTCACTTCCTGAATATACCTGACCTCACTACCTGTTTGTGCCTGACATTAGAGATGAGCGAATCGAACATGGCGAAGTGGAATTCGTTTCGAAGATTGGGAAATATTCGATTCGCGACGAATCCGAAGATTAGCCAACTTCGGATGCGCAAATCGAAATTTCCCAAAAATGGCGGCGACATGTGTGGCGACGGAGCTGGGATCTCTGGGAAGGCGTGCAGACAAGGCGCGCTGACCCATAATGCATTCATTCATGACATGTGATCGCATTAGCCAATCAGCAGCCAGCCAGCCAGCACTGTGTAATGGTGGAGCTATAAATCGCGGCCATTTTAGAATTCTCCATTAGCCTCCAGTCATTCAAGAGAGACAGACCTGTCTGTATTGAGGGACAGAGTTAGGGCCACAGAGACTTTAGGGCCACAGAATCGTTACTCAGGGACACAGAACCGTTACTTAGGGACACAGAACCGTTACTTAGGGACACAGAACTGTTACTTAGGGACACACAATCGTTACTCAAGGACACACAATCGTTACTCAGGGACACACAATCGTTACTCAGGGACAGACACAGAATTGTTACTCAGGGACAGACACAGAATTGTTACTCAGGGACACAGAATTGTTACTCAGGGACACAGAATTATTACTCAGGGACACAGAATTGTTACTCAGGGACACAGAATTGTTACTGAGGGACACAGAATCGTTACTGAGGGACACAGAATTGTTACTCAGGGACAGACACAGAATTGTTACTCAGGGACACAGAATTGTTACTGAGGGACACAGAATCGTTACTGAGGGACACAGAATTGTTACTCAGGGACAGACACAGAATTGTTACTCAGGGACACAGAATTGTTACTCAGGGACACAGAATTGTTACTCAGGGAAAGACACAGAATTGTTACTGAGGGACACAGAATTGTTACTCAGGGACACAGAATTGTTACTGAGGGACACAGAATCGTTACTGAGGGACACAGAATTGTTACTCAGGGACAGACACAAAATTGATACTCAGGGACACATAATTGTTACTGAGGGACACAGAATCGTTACTGAGGGACACAGAATTGTTACTCAGGGACAGACACAGAATTGTTACACAGGGACACAGAATTGTTACTCAGGGACACAGAATTGTTACTCAGGGACACAGAATTGTTACTCAGGGACACGGAATTGTTACTGAGGGACACAGAATTGTTACTGAGGGACACAGAATTGTTACTCGTTGTTACTCAGGGACACAGAATTGTTACTGAGGGACACAGAATTGTTACTGAGGGACACAGAATTGTTACTCATTGTTACTCAGGGACACAGAATTGTTACTCAGGGACACAGAATTGTTACTCAGGGACACAGAATTGTTACTGAGGGACACAGAATTGTTACTCAGGGACAGACACAGAATTGTTACTCAGGGACAAAGAATTGTTACTCAGGGACACAGAATTGTTACTCAGGGAAAGACACAGAATTGTTACTCAGGGACACAGAATTGTTACTGAGGGACACAGAATCGTTACTGAGGGACACAGAATTGTTACTCAGACACAGAATTGTTACTCAGGGACACATAATTGTTACTCAGGGACAGACACAGAATTGTTACTCAGGGACACAGAATTGTTACTGAGGGACACAGAATCGTTACTGAGGGACACAGAATTGTTACTCAGGGACAGACAGAGAATTGTTACTCAGGGACACAGAATTGTTACTGAGGGACACAGAATCGTTACTGAGGGACACATAATTGTTACTCAGGGACACATGATTGTTACTCAGGGACACAGAATTGTTACTGAGGGACACATAATCGTTACTGAGGGACACAGAATTGTTACTCAGGGACAGACACAGAATTGTTACTCAGGGACACAGAATTGTTACTGAGGGACACAGAATCGTTACTGAGGGACACAGAATTGGTACTCATGGACAGACACAGAATTGTTACTGAGGGACACAGAATTGTTACTGAGGGACACAGAATTGTTACTGAGGGACACAGAATCGTTACTCATTGTTACTCAGGGACACATAATTGTTACTAATGGACACAGAATTGTTACTGAAGGACACAGAATTGTTACTCATTGTTACTCAGGGACACAGAATTGTTACTCAGGGACACATAATTGTTACTCAGGGACACAAAATTGTTACTCAGGGACACAAAATTGTTACTCAGGGACACAGAATTGTTACTGAGGGACACATAATCGTTACTGAGGGACACAGAATTGTTACTCAGGGACAGACACAGAATTGTTACTCAGGGACAAAGAATTGTTACTCAGGGACACAGAATTGTTACTCAGGGAAAGACACAGAATTGTTACTCAGGGACACAGAATTGTTACTGAGGGACACAGAATCGTTACTGAGGGACACAGAATTGTTACTCAGACACAGAATTGTTACTCAGGGACACATAATTGTTACTCAGGGACAGACACAGAATTGTTACTCAGGGACACAGAATTGTTACTGAGGGACACAGAATCGTTACTGAGGGACACAGAATTGTTACTCAGGGACAGACAGAGAATTGTTACTCAGGGACACAGAATTGTTACTGAGGGACACAGAATCGTTACTGAGGGACACATAATTGTTACTCAGGGACACATGATTGTTACTCAGGGACACAGAATTGTTACTGAGGGACACATAATCGTTACTGAGGGACACAGAATTGTTACTCAGGGACAGACACAGAATTGTTACTCAGGGACACAGAATTGTTACTGAGGGACACAGAATCGTTACTGAGGGACACAGAATTGTTACTCATGGACAGACACAGAATTGTTACTGAGGGACACAGAATTGTTACTGAGGGACACAGAATTGTTACTGAGGGACACAGAATCGTTACTCATTGTTACTCAGGGACACATAATTGTTACTAATGGACACAGAATTGTTACTGAAGGACACAGAATTGTTACTCAGGGACACATAATTGTTACTCAGGGACACAAAATTGTTACTCAGGGACACAAAATTGTTACTCAGGGACACAGAATTGTTACTGAGGGACACATAATCGTTACTGAGGGACACAGAATTGTTACTCAGGGACACAGAATTGTTACTCAGGGACAGACACAGAATTGTTGCTCAGGGACACAGGATTGTTACTCAGGGACACAGAATTGTTACTGAGGGACACATAATTGTTACTCAGGGACACATGATTGTTACTCAGGGACACAGAATTGTTACTGAGGGACACATAATCGTTACTGAGGGACACAGAATTGTTACTCAGGGACAGACACAGAATTGTTACTCAGGGACACAGAATTGTTACTGAGGGACACAGAATCGTTACTGAGGGACACAGAATTGTTACTCATGGACAGACACAGAATTGTTACTGAGGGACACAGAATTGTTACTGAGGGACACAGAATTGTTACTGAGGGACACAGAATCGTTACTCATTGTTACTCAGGGACACATAATTGTTACTAATGGACACAGAATTGTTACTGAAGGACACAGAATTGTTACTCATTGTTACTCAGGGACAAAGAATTGTTACTCAGGGACACATAATTGTTACTCAGGGACACAAAATTGTTGCTCAGGGACACAGAATTGTTACTGAGGGACACATAATCGTTACTGAGGGACACAGAATTGTTACTCAGGGACACAGAATTGTTACTCAGGGACAGACACAGAATTGTTGCTCAGGGACACAGGATTGTTACTCAGGGACACAGAATTGTTACTGAGGGACACAGAATTGTTACACAGGGACAGACACAGAATTGTTACTCAGGGACACAGAATTGTTACTGAGGGACACAGAATTGTTACTCATTGTTACTCAGGGACACAGAATTGTTACTCAGGGACACAGAATCGTTACTCAGGGACACATAATTGTTACTCAGGGACACAGAATTGTTACTCTGGGACAGACACAGAATTGTTACTCAGGGACACAGAATTGTTACTGAGGGACACAGAATTGTTACTGAGGGACACAGAATTGTTACTCATTGTTACTCAGGGACACATAATTGTTACTCAGGGACACATAATTGTTACTGAGGGACACATAATTGTTACTCATTGTTACTCAGGGACACATAATTGTTACTCAGGGACACATAATTGTTACTGAGGGACACATAATTGTTACTCGTTGTTACTCAGGGACACAGAATTGTTACTCGGGGACACAGAATTGTTACTCAGGGAAAGACACAGAATTATTACTCAGGGACACATAATTGTTACTCGGGGACACAGAATTGTTACACAGGGACAGACACAGAATTGTTACTGAGGGACACAGAATTGTTACTCAGGGACAGACACAGAATTGTTACTCATTGTTACTCAGGGACACAGAATTGTTACTCAGGGACACATAATTGTTACTCAGGGACAGACACAGAATTGTTACTCAGGGACACAGAATTGTTACTGAGGGACACATAATTGTTACTCATTGTTACTCAGGGACACAGAATTGTTACTCAGGGACACAGAATTGTTACTCAGGGACACAAAATTGTTACTCAGGGACATAGAACTGTTACTCAGGGACAGACACAGAATTGTTACTGAGGGACACATAATCGTTACTGAGGGACACAGAATTGTTACTCAGGGACAGACACAGAATTGTTACTCAGGGACACAGAATTGTTACTGAGGGACACAGAATCGTTACTGAGGGACACAGAATTGTTACTCATGGACAGACACAGAATTGTTACTGAGGGACACAGAATTGTTACTGAGGGACACAGAATTGTTACTGAGGGACACAGAATCGTTACTCATTGTTACTCAGGGACACATAATTGTTACTAATGGACACAGAATTGTTACTGAAGGACACAGAATTGTTACTCAGGGACACAGAATTGTTACTCAGGGACACATAATTGTTACTCAGGGACACAAAATTGTTACTCAGGGACACAAAATTGTTACTCAGGGACACAGAATTGTTACTGAGGGACACATAATCGTTACTGAGGGACACAGAATTGTTACTCAGGGACACAGAATTGTTACTCAGGGACAGACACAGAATTGTTGCTCAGGGACACAGGATTGTTACTCAGGGACACAGAATTGTTACTGAGGGACACATAATTGTTACTCAGGGACACATGATTGTTACTCAGGGACACAGAATTGTTACTGAGGGACACATAATCGTTACTGAGGGACACAGAATTGTTACTCAGGGACAGACACAGAATTGTTACTCAGGGACACAGAATTGTTACTGAGGGACACAGAATCGTTACTGAGGGACACAGAATTGTTACTCATGGACAGACACAGAATTGTTACTGAGGGACACAGAATTGTTACTGAGGGACACAGAATTGTTACTGAGGGACACAGAATCGTTACTCATTGTTACTCAGGGACACATAATTGTTACTAATGGACACAGAATTGTTACTGAAGGACACAGAATTGTTACTCATTGTTACTCAGGGACAAAGAATTGTTACTCAGGGACACATAATTGTTACTCAGGGACACAAAATTGTTGCTCAGGGACACAGAATTGTTACTGAGGGACACATAATCGTTACTGAGGGACACAGAATTGTTACTCAGGGACACAGAATTGTTACTCAGGGACAGACACAGAATTGTTGCTCAGGGACACAGGATTGTTACTCAGGGACACAGAATTGTTACTGAGGGACACAGAATTGTTACACAGGGACAGACACAGAATTGTTACTCAGGGACACAGAATTGTTACTGAGGGACACAGAATTGTTACTCATTGTTACTCAGGGACACAGAATTGTTACTCAGGGACACAGAATCGTTACTCAGGGACACATAATTGTTACTCAGGGACACAGAATTGTTACTCTGGGACAGACACAGAATTGTTACTCAGGGACACAGAATTGTTACTGAGGGACACAGAATTGTTACTGAGGGACACAGAATTGTTACTCATTGTTACTCAGGGACACATAATTGTTACTCAGGGACACATAATTGTTACTGAGGGACACATAATTGTTACTCATTGTTACTCAGGGACACATAATTGTTACTCAGGGACACATAATTGTTACTGAGGGACACATAATTGTTACTCGTTGTTACTCAGGGACACAGAATTGTTACTCGGGGACACAGAATTGTTACTCAGGGAAAGACACAGAATTATTACTCAGGGACACATAATTGTTACTCGGGGACACAGAATTGTTACACAGGGACAGACACAGAATTGTTACTGAGGGACACAGAATTGTTACTCAGGGACAGACACAGAATTGTTACTCATTGTTACTCAGGGACACAGAATTGTTACTCAGGGACACATAATTGTTACTCAGGGACAGACACAGAATTGTTACTCAGGGACACAGAATTGTTACTGAGGGACACATAATTGTTACTCATTGTTACTCAGGGACACAGAATTGTTACTCAGGGACACAGAATTGTTACTCAGGGACACAAAATTGTTACTCAGGGACACAGAATTGTTACTCAGGGACACAGAATTGTTACTGAGGGACACAGAATTGTTACTCGGGGACACAGAATTGTTACTCAGGGAAAGACACAGAATTGTTACTCAGGGACACATAATTGTTACTCGGGGACACAGAATTGTTACACAGGGACAGACACAGAATTGTTACTGAGGGACACAGAATTGTTACTCAGGGACAGACACAGAATTGTTACTCATTGTTACTCAGGGACACAGAATTGTTACTCAGGGACACATAATTGTTACTCAGGGACAGACACAGAATTGTTCTTCAGGGACACAGAATTGTTACTCATTGTTACTCAGGGACACAGAATTGTTACTCAGGGACACAGAATTGTTACTCAGGGACACAAAATTGTTACTCAGGGACACAGAATTGTTACTCAGGGACACAGAATTGTTACTGAGGGACACATAATCGTTACTGAGGGACACAGAATTGTTACTCAGGGACACAGAATTTTTACTCAGGGACAGACACAGAATTGTTACTCAGGGACACAGAATTGTTACTGAGGGACACAGAATCGTTACTGAGGGACACAGAATTGTTACTCATGGACAGACACAGAATTGTTACTGAGGGACACAGAATTGTTACTGAGGGACACAGAATTGTTACTGAGGGACACAGAATCGTTACTCATTGTTACTCAGGGACACATAATTGTTACTAATGGACACAGAATTGTTACTGAAGGACACAGAATTGTTACTCATTGTTACTCAGGGACACAGAATTGTTACTCAGGGACACAGAATTGTTACTGAGGGACACAGAATCATTACTGAGGGACACAGAATTGTTACTCATGGACAGACACAGAATTGTTACTGAGGGACACAGAATTGTTACTGAGGGACACAGAATCGTTACTCATTGTTACTCAGGGACACATAATTGTTACTAATGGACACAGAATTGTTACTGAAGGACACAGAATTGTTACTCATTGTTACTCAGGGACACAGAATTGTTACTGAGGGACACATAATCGTTACTGAGGGACACAGAATTGTTACTCAGGGACACAGAATTGTTACTCAGGGACAGACACAGAATTGTTACTCAGGGACACAGAATTGTTACTGAGGGACACCAAATCGTTACTGAGGGACACAGAATTGTTACTCATGGACAGACACAGAATTGTTACTGAGGGACACAGAATTGTTACTGAGGGACACAGAATTGTTACTGAGGGACACAGAATCGTTACTCATTGTTACTCAGGGACACATAATTGTTACTCAGGGACACAGAATTGTTAATGAAGGACACAGATTTGTTACTCATTGTTACTCAGGGACACAGAATTGTTACTCAGGGACACAGAATTGTTACTCAGGGACACATAATTGTTACTCAGGGACAGACACAGAATTGTTACTCAGGGACACAGAATTGTTACTCAGGGACAGACACAGAAATGTTACTCAGGGACACAGAATTGTTACTCAGGGACACAGAATTGTTACTCAGGGACACATAATTGTTACTCATTGTTACTCAGGGACACAGAATTGTTGCTCAGGGACAGACACAGAATTGTTACTCAGGGACACAGAATTGTTACTGAGGGACACAGAATTCTTACTCAGGGACACAGAATTGTTACTGAGGGACACATAATCGTTACTGAGGGACACCAAATTGTTACTCAGGGACAGACACAGAATTGTTACTCAGGGACACAGAACTGTTACTCAGGGACACAGAACTGTTACTCAGGGACACAGAACTGTTACTCAGGGACAGACACAGAATTGTTACTGAGGGACACAGAATTGTTACTGAGGGACACAGAATTGTTACTGAGGGACACAGAATCGTTACTCATTGTTACTCAGGGACACATAATTGTTACTAATGGACACAGAATTGTTACTGAAGGACACAGAATTGTTACTCATTGTTACTCAGGGACACATAATTGTTACTCAGGGACACATAATTGTTACTCAGGGACACAGAATTGTTACTCAGGGACACAAAATTGTTACTCAGGGACACAGAATTGTTACTGAGGGACACATAATCGTTACTGAGGGACACAGAATTGTTACTCAGGGACACAGAATTGTTACTCAGGGACAGACACAGAATTGTTGCTCAGGGACACAGGATTGTTACTCAGGGACACAGAATTGTTACTGAGGGACACATAATTGTTACTCAGGGACACATGATTGTTACTCAGGGACACAGAATTGTTACTGAGGGACACATAATCGTTACTGAGGGACACAGAATTGTTACTCAGGGACAGACACAGAATTGTTACTCAGGGACACAGAATTGTTACTGAGGGACACAGAATCGTTACTGAGGGACACAGAATTGTTACTCATGGACAGACACAGAATTGTTACTGAGGGACACAGAATTGTTACTGAGGGACACAGAATCGTTACTCATTGTTACTCAGGGACACATAATTGTTACTAATGGACACAGAATTGTTACTGAAGGACACAGAATTGTTACTCATTGTTACTCAGGGACAAAGAATTGTTACTCAGGGACACATAATTGTTACTCAGGGACACAAAATTGTTACTCAGGGACACAGAATTGTTACTGAGGGACACATAATCGTTACTGAGGGACACAGAATTGTTACTCAGGGACACAGAATTGTTACTCAGGGACAGACACAGAATTGTTGCTCAGGGACACAGGATTGTTACTCAGGGACACAGAATTGTTACTGAGGGACACAGAATTGTTACACAGGGACAGACACAGAATTGTTACTCAGGGACACAGAATTGTTACTGAGGGACACAGAATTGTTACTCATTGTTACTCAGGGACACAGAATTGTTACTCAGGGACACAGAATCGTTACTCAGGGACACATAATTGTCATTCAGGGACACAGAATTGTTACTCTGGGACAGACACAGAATTGTTACTCAGGGACACATAATTGTTACTCAGGGACACATAATTGTTACTGAGGGACACATAATTGTTACTCGTTGTTACTCAGGGACACAGAATTGTTACTCGGGGACACAGAATTGTTACTCAGGGAAAGACACAGAATTGTTACTCAGGGACACATAATTGTTACTCGGGGACACAGAATTGTTACACAGGGACAGACACAGAATTGTTACTGAGGGACACAGAATTGTTACTCAGGGACAGACACAGAATTGTTACTCATTGTTACTCAGGGACACATAATTGTTACTCAGGGACACATAATTGTTACTCAGGGACAGACACAGAATTGTTACTCAGGGACACAGAATTGTTACTGAGGGACACATAATTGTTACTCATTGTTACTCAGGGACACAGAATTGTTACTCAGGGACACAGAATTGTTACTCAGGGACACAAAATTGTTACTCAGGGACACAGAATTGTTACTCAGGGACACAGAATTGTTACTGAGGGACACAGAATTGTTACTCGGGGACACAGAATTGTTACTCAGGGAAAGACACAGAATTGTTACTCAGGGACACATAATTGTTACTCGGGGACACAGAATTGTTACACAGGGACAGACACAGAATTGTTACTGAGGGACACAGAATTGTTACTCAGGGACAGACACAGAATTGTTACTCATTGTTACTCAGGGACACAGAATTGTTACTCAGGGACACATAATTGTTACTCAGGGACAGACACAGAATTGTTACTCAGGGACACAGAATTGTTACTGAGGGACACAGAATTGTTACTCATTGTTACTCAGGGACACATAATTGTTACTCAGGGACACAGAATTGTTACTCAGGGACACAAAATTGTTACTCAGGGACACAGAATTGTTACTCAGGGACACAGAATTGTTACTGAGGGACACATAATCGTTACTGAGGGACACAGAATTGTTACTGAGGGACACAGAATTGTTGCTGAGGGACACAGAATCGTTACTCATTGTTACTCAGGGACACATAATTGTTACTAATGGACACAGAATTGTTACTGAGGGACACAGAATCGTTACTCATTGTTACTCAGGGACACATAATTGTTACTCAGGGACACAGAATTGTTACTGAAGGACACAGAATTGTTACTCATTGTTACTCAGGGACACAGAATTGTTACTCAGGGACACAGAATTGTTACTCAGGGACACAGAATTGTTACTCAGGGACACATAATTGTTACTCAGGGACAGACACAGAATTGTTACTCAGGGACACAGAATTGTTACTCAGGGACAGACACAGAAATGTTACTCAGGGACACAGAATTGTTACTCAGGGACACAGAATTGTTACTCAGGGACACATAATTGTTACTCATTGTTACTCAGGGACACAGAATTGTTGCTCAGGGACAGACACAGAATTGTTACTCAGGGACACAGAATTGTTACTGAGGGACACAGAATTCTTACTCAGGGACACAGAATTGTTACTGAGGGACACATAATCGTTACTGAGGGACACCAAATTGTTACTCAGGGACACAGAAATGTTACTCAGGGACACAGAATTGTTACTCAGGGACACATAATTGTTACTCATTGTTACTCAGGGACACAGAATTGTTACTCAGGGACACAGAATTGTTGCTCAGGGACAGACACAGAATTGTTACTCAGGGACACAGAATTGTTACTCAGGGACAGACACAGAATTGTTACTCAGTGACACAGAATTGTTACTGAGGGACACAGAATTCTTACTCAGGGACACAGAATTGTTACTGAGGGACACATAATCGTTACTGAGGGACACCAAATTGTTACTCAGGGACACAGAATTGTGACTCAGGGACACAGAATTGTTACTCAGGGACACATAATTGTTACTCAGGGACACATAATTGTTACTCATTGTTACTCAGGGACACATAATTGTTACTCAGTAAACACAGAATTGTTACTCAGGGACACAGAATTGTTACTCAGGGACAGACACAGAATTGTTACTCAGGGACACAGAATTGTAACTCAGGGACACAGAATTGTTACTCAGGGACAGACACAGAATTGTTACTCAGGGACAGACACAGAATTGTTACTCAGGGACAGACACAGAATTGTTACTCAGGGACAGACACAGAATTGTTACTCAGGGACACAGAATTGTTACTGAGGGACACATAATTGTTACTCAGGGACAAACACAGAATTGTTACTCAGGGACACAGAATTGTTACTCAGGGACACAGAATTGTTACTGAGGGACACAGAATTGTTACTCATTGTTACTCAGGGACACAGAATTGTTACTCAGGGACACATAATTGTTACTGTGGGACACAGAATTGTTTCTCATTGTTACTCAGGGACACAAAATTGTTACTCAGGGACACATAGTTGTTACTCAGGGACACAGAATTGTTACTCGGGGACACAGAATTGTTACTCAGGGACACAGAATTGTTACTCAGGGACACAGAATCGTTACTGAGGGACACATAATCGTTACTGAGGGACACCGAATTGTTACTCGGGACAGACACAGAATTGTTACTCAGGGACACAGAATTGTTACTGAGGGACACAGAATCGTTACTGAGGGACACAGAATTGTTACTCAGGGACAGACACAGAATTGTTACTCAGGGACACATAATTGTTACTCAGGGACACAGAATTGTTACTGAGGGACACATAATTGTTACTCATTGTTACTCAGGGACACAGAATTGTTACTCAGTGACACAGAATAGTTACTCGGTGACACATAATTGTTACTCAGGGACACATAATTGTTACTCAGGGACACATAATTGTTACTCAGGGACACAGAATTGTTACTGAGGGACACATAATCGTTACGTTATTTTTTGGGTGCTTATAGAATTAAAGAGTATGTCAGACAACACACAGAGGAGTGGCAGAGGAGGCAATGTTTTAGGAGCGAGCAGACGTGGCAGCAGAGGAAGGGGTCGAGGCAGCACTAGTCGCAGCCAGAGGCCAGTGCTCCCGGTGTCATCCAGCGGTCGTGTCTCCACCAACAACCCTGCCGTCATCGATTGGTTGGCTCGGTCGTCTTCCTCTTCCCAGGTCACCTCTGACACCTACAGCCAACGGTCGGTGGGTATGTCAGACACAACCGTTAGTTGGCATGGCCCGGGAGCAAGCCCACTGAAATCACGTGTCCTCTACCTGCCCTTGTCCTTTGGTGTTCCCTCACCAAGCGAAGTATCGCATGCTGTGGGCTCAGCCCCACTGTACAGTGAGGAAGAGCTAACAGAGGGCGGTCAGGAACGGGGGGAGACATCCGCCTCTTCAGCAGCCAGGCGAAGAAGTACTGGCGAGGAGAGTGGCTCGGTAGCCGGTCTAGAGACAGGTCTGTCTCCTGACCCACACGCAGCCGAGGGGGCTAGTAGTGAGGCGGAGACCCTAATTGATGATGATGAGGCTGATCGCACTTGGCAGCCTCGTCGTCATCAGGCTATTGCTTCCGCATCATCGGGAGAAGAGGGTGCCAGCTTGGCAGCGAGCAAAACAGTCGGTGGGTTGCCCAGGAGGCAGCAGGGTCGCACCAGTGTCAGTGGAGGCAAACGGCCACGGAGTAGAGCACCAGCTCCACTGCAGCCTACCACCACGGCCAGTAGTGGTGCCGGTGTGCACGGAGGAAGTAGCAGTCAGCCAGTGAGGAGTAGCGGGGGCAAAGTTTCCTACTCGGCAGTGTGGCAATTTTTCGTCAAGCCGCCCGAGGAAGTAAACGTAGCCGTATGTCGACTATGTGGCCAGAAAGTCAAGCGTGGCCAGGGGGCCCATGTTGGGACTACAGCGTTGCGTCAGCATATGCAGCATCGCCATTTGGTGGCCTGGGAAAACCGTGATAAAGATACGGCGGTTCTGCCTGCCCCAGCCCCCGCTCCATCACCCGCTCCGTTACTTGCTCCGTCACCCGACGTCAATCGCCCTCTATCAGCCAGTCAAGGCTCCAACACCTCTGCTGAGGGGAGTTGTCGCTCGTTGGCATCTTCCGCTCGTTCAGATGCTCCTTCTCCTGCTACTCCTCTTCACGGATTCCGTCAGCAGTCTTTCTTGGAATCCGTTTCCAAGAGACAACAGTTTGCGAGCACGCACCCGACGGTGCAGAAGTTGAACGTCCTCCTGTCCAAGTTGCTGGTGCTGCAGTCCCTCCCTTTCCAAGTGGTGGACTCAGCACCTTTCCGAGAAATGATGGCTTGTGCCCCGCTGCGGTGGAGAGTGCCAAGCCGGCATTTCTTCGCCAAAAAGGCAGTGCCAGCCCTGCATTCACATGTAGAAGAGATGGTGGGCCAGTCTTTGAGCATGTCGGTCTCTGCCAAAGTGCACGGCAGCGCCGACGTGTGGAGCTGTAACTACGGTCAGGGACAGTACATGTCATTTACGGCCCACTGGGTGAACGTGGTGCCGACACAGCCGCACCAGCAACTTGGACAGGTCACGCCGCTTTTGCCTCCACGTTTGCACGTCCTTGGTCCAGCAAAGATGTCCGCCTCTACCACCTCTTCTTCCGCCGTGTCCTCAGCCTCAGATAAATGCTGTTAACAATGGCTGGTCAGGGTGCGGTAGACGTGGCGCACAGATCTCAACGCCACATGACCCCTGTGGGGGCAGGACAGGAAAAAGAGGAGGAGGTAGAGGAGGACATTGGTGCTCAGGAATTATTGAGTGAAATGGTTGGTTTTTCCACTTAACGGACAGGAGTGGAGGAGCAGGAGCATCTGGTAGAGGAGGAGGAGGAGGAGACAGAGGACCCAGACGCACCGTGGCAGTATGCTGTGGAGATGGAGGCAGGGAGTCCCTCGCATTCCTTGGCACAAATGGCCCATAGCATGCTCGGTTGCTTGCGTAGCGACAGCCGAATAATAACCATCAGACAGAGGGATGACTTTTGGCTGTCCACCTTGTTGGACCCTCGCTACCGTTCAAAAATGGTGGCCTTTTTCACACCTGCTGAGAGGGAGGCCAAAATAACGTACTATAAAAACCACCTATGTAGTCAGTTGGTCTCTGCCTTTCTGCGCCAACGTCCATCCTCAGACACTGTGGGCCCTGTGCGCTCGCATTCCGCTGCCATGGCAGCAGGGGAGGGGTGGTAGGAGCAGTGGCAGCTCCACCAGCAGCGGCTGCCTCAGTCTGCAGTCGATGATGAGTAGCTTTCTTCACCAGCGCAGTGAGGAAACTACTAACCAGCCGCAGCAGCAGCAGCAGCATCAGGTGGACCTGGAGCAGGAGCTCAAACAACAGGCTTGGGCCTACTTGGACAGCACCCTGCCAACCGAGGTAGACAATCCCCTTGACTACTGGGCAACGAAACTTGACCTTTGGCCCCAACTAGCTGAATTTGCCCTTGAAAGGCTGTCATGCCCGGCCAGTAGCGTGGCATCGGAGCGCGTGTTTAGTGCGGCAGGAGGTATTGTAACTCCGCGGAGGACAAGACTGTCCACCCAAAGTGTGGAGAGACTCACGTTTGTGAAAATGAATCAGGCGTGGATTAGTCTGGATTTCAAACCACCAGTTCCTGACACAAGTGACTAAATCCGCCATGAATCATGCCCCAAACATGTGCCACTTTCAGGTCTCCTCACACTGCTGGTGGGTTCCATTTTGTCATAGGGTGCTGGCAGATTACGGGCCTCCCATTGCTGCTGCCAGGCCCGTAATCTGCCATGGGCCCCTGTACCGCCTCCTCATGCTGCTGCCAGGTCCACAGTGTGTCATGGGTCCCTGTACGGCCTCCCATTGCTGCTGTCTCCATCGCCACACTCTGCCATGTGCCACTTTCAGGTCTCCTCACACTGCTGGTGGGTTCCATTTTGTCATAGGGTGCTGGCAGATTACGGGCCTCCCATTGCTGCTGCCAGGCCCGTAATCTGCCATGGGCCCCTGTACCGCCTCCTCATGCTGCTGCCAGGTCCACAGTGTGTCATGGGTCCCTGTACGGCCTCCCATTGCTGCTGTCTCCATCGCCACACTCTGCCATGTGCCACTTTCAGGTCTCCTCACACTGCTGGTGGGTTCCATTTTGTCATAGGGTGCTGGCAGATTACGGGCCTCCCATTGCTGCTGCCAGGCCCGTAATCTGCCATGGGCCCCTGTACCGCCTCCTCATGCTGCTGCCAGGTCCACAGTGTGTCATGGGTCCCTGTACGGCCTCCCATTGCTGCTGTCTCCATCGCCACACTCTGCCATGTGCCACTTTCAGGTCTCCTCACACTGCTGGTGGGTTCCATTTTGTCATAGGGTGCTGGCAGATTACGGGCCTCCCATTGCTGCTGCCAGGCCCGTAATCTGCCATGGGCCCCTGTACCGCCTCCTCATGCTGCTGCCAGGTCCACAGTGTGTCATGGGTCCCTGTACGGCCTCCCATTGCTGCTGTCTCCATCGCCACACTCTGCCATGTGCCACTTTCAGGTCTCCTCACACTGCTGGTGGGTTCCATTTTGTCATAGGGTGCTGGCAGATTACGGGCCTCCCATAGGTGCTGCCAGGCCCGTAATCTGCCATGGGCCCTTGTACTGCCTCCTCATGCTGCTGCCAGGTCCACAGTGTGTCATGGGTCCCTTTACGGCCTCCCATTGCTGCTGTCTCCATCGCCACACTCTGCCATGGGCCACTTTCAGGTCTCCTCACACTGCTGGTGGGTTCCATTTTGTCATAGGGTGCTGTATGGCCTCCCATTGCTGCTACCGGGCCCGTAATCTGCCATGGGCCCCCGTACCGACTCCTCATGCTGCTGCCAGGCCCGTAATCTGTCATGGGCCCCTGTACCGCCTCCTCATGCTGCTGCCAGGTCCAGAGTGTCTTATGGGTCCCTGTACGGCCTCCCATTGCTGCTGTCTCCATCGCCACACTCTGCCATGTGACACTTTCAGGTCTCCTCACACTGCTGGTGGGTTCCATTTTGTCATAGGGTGCTGTATGGCCTCCCATTGCTGCTGCCAGGCCCTAATCTGCCATGGGCCCCCGTACCGACTCCTCATGCTGCTGCCAGGCCCGTAATCTGTCATGGGCCCCTGTACTGCCTCCTCATGCTGCTGCCAGGTCCAGAGTGTCTCATGGGTCCCTGTACGGCCTCCCATTGCTGCTGTCTCCATCGCCACACTCTGCCATGTGCCACTTTCAGGTCTCCTCACACTGCTGGTGGGTTCCATTTTGTCATAGGGTGCTGTATGGCCTCCCATTGCTGCTGCCAGGCCCGTAATCTGCCATGGGCCCCCGTACCGACTCCTCATGCTGCTGCCAGGCCCGTAATCTGTCATGGGCCCCTGTACCGCCTCCTCATGCTGCTGCCAGGTCCAGAGTGTCTCATGGGTCCCTGTACGGCCTCCCATTGCTGCTGTCTCCATCGCCACACTCTGCCATGTGACACTTTCAGGTCTCCTCACACTGCTGGTGGGTTCCATTTTGTCATAGGGTGCTGTATGGCCTCCCATTGCTGCTGCCAGGCCCGTAATCTGCCATGGGCCCCCGTACCGACTCCTCATGCTGCTGCCAGGCCCGTAATCTGTCATGGGCCCCTGTACCGCCTCCTCATGCTGCTGCCAGATCCAGAGTGTCTCATGGGTCCCTGTACGGCCTCCCATTGCTGCTGTCTCCATCGCCACACTCTGCCATGTGCCACTTTCAGGTCTCCTCACACTGCTGGTGGGTTTCATTTTGTCATAGGGTGCTGGCAGATTACGGGCCTCCCATTGCTGCTGCCAGGCCCGTAATCTGCCATGGGCCCCTGTACCGCCTCCTCATGCTGCTGCCAGGTCCACAGTGTGTCATGGGTCCCTGTACGGCCTCCCATTGCTGCTGTCTCCATCGCCACACTCTGCCATGTGCCACTTTCAGGTCTCCTCACACTGCTGGTGAGTTCCATTTTGTCATAGGGTGCTGGCAGATTACGGGCCTCCCATTGCTGCTGCCAGGCCCGTAATCTGCCATGGGCCCCTGTACCGCCTCCTCATGCTGCTGCCAGGTCCACAGTGTGTCATGGGTCCCTGTACGGCCTCCCATTGCTGCTGTCTCCATCGCCACACTCTGCCATGTGCCACTTTCAGGTCTCCTCACACTGCTGGTGGGTTCCATTTTGTCATAGGGTGCTGTATGGCCTCCCATTGCTGCTGCCTCCACCGCCACACTGTGGCTCCACACTCTGGTTTTGGCCCCGTGACTGCCCAAATGAGTGAAGTGTGCGGTTTGCGGTGATTCTAAGATCGACGGCACTCATCTGCATGTCATACTGACTGACAGTATTATTTCTCTTCCCCAGCAGACTCCAAGGGCATTTAAATTAAAGGTACAGTGTTCTGCACTAATATAAAGGCTCTCTGAAGCCTAGAAACACCCTTTTATAAGTTAAATTTGCAGCGAATATATTCGACTCGAATCGATTTTTTTCCACGAATTCGCCGAATCAGCCGAATCAAATTTTTGAATAATTCGCTCATCTCTACCTGACATCATGTCCTGTATGTACTTGACATCACTTCTTGTTTGTCACCTACCTCACTTCCTGAATATACATGACCTCACTTCCTGTCTGTGCCTGACATCACTTCCCGTCTGTACCCGAAATCACTTCCCGTCTGTGCTCGACATCACTTCCTGTCTTTGCCTGACCTCACTTCCCGTCTGTGCCTGGCATCACTTCCTGTCTTCCTGACATCACTTCCTGTCTGTACATGACATCACTTCATGTCTGTACCTTACATCACTTTCTGTATGACCTCACTTCCTGTCTGTGCCTGACCTCACTTCCCGTTTGTTCCTGACCTCACTTCCTGTCTTTAAATTACCTCACTTCCTGAATATACCTGACCTTACTTACTGTCTGAGCCCGACATCACTTCCAGTCTTTGCCTGACATAACTTCCTGTCTGAGCCCGACCTCACTTCCTGTCTGAACCCAACCTCACTTCCCGTCTGTGCTCGACATCGCTTTATGTCTTTACCTGAACTCACTTCCTCTCTGTGCTCGACCTCACTTCCCATCTGTTCCCGACATTGCTTTATGTCTTTACCTGACCTCACTTCATGTCTGTGCCCAACCTCACTTCCCGCCTGTTCCCGATATCGCTTAATGTCTTTGCCTGACCTCACTTCCCATCTGTGCCTAACATCACTTCCTGTCTGTGCCTGACCTCACTTCCCCTTTGTTCCTGACCTCACTTCCTGTCTGTACCTGACCTCACTTCCCCTTTGTTCCTGACCTCACTTCCTGTCTGTGCCTGACATCACTTCTTTTCTTTCCTTACATCACTTTATGTCTGTAACTTAAATCACTTCCTGTCTGTAACTTACCTCACTTCCTGAATATACCTGACCTCACTTCCTGTCTGAGCTTGACATCACTTCCTGTCTGTGCCTGACATAACTTCCTGTCTGAGCCCGACCTCACTTCCCATCTGTGCCCGACATCGCTTTATGTCTTTACCTGAGCTCACTTCCTGCCTGTTCTCGACCTCACTTCCCCTCTGTGCCCGACATTGCTTTATGTCTTTACCTGACCTCACTTCATGTCTGCGCCCGACCTCACTTGCAGCCTGTTCCCGATATCGCTTTATGTCTTTACCTGACCTCACTTCCCGTCTGTGCCTAACATCACTTCCTGTCTGTGCCTGACCTCACTTCCTGTTTGTTCCTGACCTCAATTCCTTTTTTTTTTTTTTTTTTTCTTCCAAAAATTTTTATTGAAATACAAGACATTTGAGATTAAAGACATGTACGGAACACATTTTGCACACGTATAACTGAAGCAATCTCCCGTAACGCAGACGGGTAGTCAGACATGTAATTGAAGTATGCAGTAAACATAAACAGGAGATCACGCTACCCAGTAAACAAAGTAGAATAACAGGTTCGCAAATATGGATGGTAAGCAATAGAGGTATAGAGGATGCAAGTGTCGGGGGTAAAAAGCGCTTAAGTAATCGGGTAGTGGAGCAAAAAACAGCATTGATGTCTGAGGCGGACGCCTCGTGTAATTCCGCACCCGGTTAAGTTAAGTTTCTGCTTGTATGTAGAAATAGTTGTTTAAGAGAGAAATATGAGACAAAAGGAAAGAAAAGAGAGAAAAGAAAAAGAGGAGAGTACTGTATATGGAGGAAGATTTAGAAAGCACAGGGAGGAGTGAGAAAAAAAAAAAATAAGGGGGGGGGAACGGAGAGGGGGGGGGGGGGGGGGAGAGGTGGGATGGAAGTGAAAAGGGAAGGATGGATCAAGTAATGGTAATAGCTATTAAGCCAACCATAATATAATATAGTAGACAAGCTAATAGGTATTATCCTTAGGACTTAACATACATTTCGATAAACACGGTCCGCGGCGCTATTCCAGAGGTGATAACTTTGAACGGTATTCACGACCTGTAAATTAGTTTTAGTTATTCATATAGAGATTATAGAAATTGGTAGTTTGGAAGTGTTTCCAACACGCCCAAGTTTTCCGAAATCTCTCAGGGTGGTCTCTTGTCACTGAAATCAATTCCTCCATCTCCGCAACTCTGATGACCCTATGAAACCACTCCCGCACAGTAGGAATCTGTTCTGATCGCCAGTGGACAGGAATACATTGTTTCGCCGCATTTATCATATGCAGGGTCAGAGACTTACGGTACATCCTTAACGGAATTGAGGAGTGGTGAAGTAAAAATTGAGCCGGGGTGTATTCCAGAGTGTAAGTAGTCACTTGTGAGACTATATCTCGCACTTTTTCCCAAAAAGGCTGCAACAAGGGACAATCCCACCAGATATGTAGGAGTGTGCCTGTTGTCTGTCTACATCTCTAGCACAACTCTGAAATGTTAGGGTCAAATTTATGCAGCAGGGACGGAACTCTGTACCATCTAGAGTATAGTTTGTAATTACTTTCCTGCGTGGAAACACACATGGAGCCCGAATGTATGTGTTCATAAATGTGATCCCAGTCGTCAGTTGACAAAGGTATTTGTAAATCTCGTATCCAAGCCTCACACGCTTTTCGAGGTTGAGATATACTAGTAGTTTCAAGAAGGGAGTAAAGCTTGGATATAACATGTCGCTGGGGGGAATTCGAGAAGCAAAGTTTCTCAAATGGAGTAAGCGACCTGGAGTAGTCTTGTAAATGCGAGGCGTTATGTGTAAAATGATGAATTTGTCTATATATCCACGGTGTTAGGTTCAGGGATGGCCACAACTTCAAAATGTCCTCTCTAGATAAGAACTTAGTATTTTTGAAAAGGTGATGTATTGTCAGATTATCTGGAAGGTCACATCCAGAGAGGAAAGTCTGGGACATACCCGGCAAAAAGTCAGGGTTCTTTTTGATTGGGGTTAAGGGGCCCGGGGAGGAAGAGAGCTCAGTGTTCTGGAATGTCTGTCGGCAACAGTTTAACGTGGGGTCTACAAGAGGGTGATCCCGAAATTCAGTGGGAATATGAGCATTTCCCAGCCAAGGGGAGGAGGCAAGCGAAATCATCGAAAAATCAGATTCTACGTCAACCCAAATCTTACGATCACAGTTCGAGGTCCAGTCTACTACTCTTGCCAATTGACACGCCCTGTAGTACCATGTAATGTCAGGTAGTCCAATACCTCCACTTCTCTTAGGCATGGTGAGTTGTACAAAGCTAATTCTGGGGTGTTTGTTATTCCAAAGAAAGGAGGAGCAGAGATTTTTATAAGATGTAAAGAAAGAACTCGGTAATGCAATCGGTATTGTTTGGAGTAGGTACAGTATTCTTGGAAGCACATTCATTTTGAGAATGGCTGCTCTACCAAACCAGGAAAACCAAGGTTTGTTCCAAGTCTGGAGGTCTTTGGAAATATTACGCAAGAGGGGTAGGAAATTCAAATCATAGAGTTCCTTTAGATTAGTCGGTAATTGGATTCCCAAGTATGTAATTGCCTCCGACTGCCAGGCAAAAGGGAAGTTCGATTTCGCTTGCCTAATCACCTCCCGGTGAAGAGAGACATTAAGCGCTTGGGATTTAGAGAAATTTATTTTGAAATTGGCCAGGTAATGAAACAATTCAAAATCTTTTAGCAGATTAGGTAAAGTGATATGGGGATCTGTTAGAAAAAGCAAGATGTCATCTGCAAAGGCCGCTATCTTATGAATTTTGCCATTGATATGAATCCCCTTGATATTATCGTTTTGTTTGATGCAATTCTTCAGTGGTTCCAGTGTTAAAATAAAAAGGAGGGGGGATAGTGGGCATCCCTGCCTGGTGCCATTGCCTATCAAAAAAGAGTCCGAGAGTAGACCGTTAACTCGCACTTTAGCTGTGGGAGAGGTATATAAAGACATAATGAAGGTACGGAAACGCTGAGGCAATCCAAGGCCAAAAAGAACCGCCTCCATATAATCCCATGCTAACCTATCAAAGGCCTTCTCGGCATCTAGTGATAAGAAAAAGCCTGATTGTTGTTTTTGAATTAACCAATGATGAACATTTATGGCCCGTATGGCGTTGTCTCTGGCTTCTCTCCCAGGTACGAAGCCCACTTGATCCATTGATACAATGGGATCTATAATATGTAATAGGCGATTGGCCAAGATTTTTGCAAAGATCTTTAAATCAACATTCAATAAAGAGATCGGACGATAATTTGCTGGTAATGTGTGGTCTTTATCCTCTTTTGGTATAACCGTAATATGTGCCTCAGTGAGATGGCGCAAGGATTGCCCTGGTGTATCTAAGGTATTGAAGGCCCGTAAAAATGGTTGTGCCAATATGTCGTGGAAAGTCTTATAGTAGGCAGTGACAAATCCATCGGGACCTGGGCTTTTACCAGGTTTCAGTTGTGCAATAGCTTGTTGTAACTCCGTCAGGGTCAGAGCACCATCTAAATCTTTTGCTTGTGTTCTAGTAATTGGGTTTGGGAGATATTGGTTCAGGAAAGTCTGGATAATTGTCTTACGTGATCTAGTGTCACCTGGAGGTTTAGATGGTACAGGTAAATTGTATAAGGCAGAATAATAGTTTTCAAATTCAGCTGCAATATTCTTTGATGTTTTCAATAAGCGTCCCTGCTTAGAAGTAAGCTGGTATATGTGTCGAGCTGCCTTTTTGGCTTGTAAGGCCCGGGCTAGAAACTTGCCACTCTTATTTCCATGTTCATAAAAGAGTTTTTGTTGAAGAATAAAACTACGTTTGGCTTTCCTGTCTACAACATCTAGAAGTTGTTTACGCACTTGATCTAGTTCAGATGCAGAATTCAAGGCTCTAGAGCGTTTATGTGTGCATTCAAGTGTACAAACTTTTTGCAGTAGGGAGGCAAAAGATGCTTGAGCTAGACGTTTTCGCAAGGCGGTTATAGACATGAGAAGCCCGCGGGTTACACATTTATGTGCTTCCCACTGTGTGAGAGGGGTCGTTTCAGGAGATACATTTTCTTTGAAATAATTGGTCAGAGAATCACGGATCTGGAGGGAAACAGAGGAGTCTGTAAGAAGAAAGGGGTCCAATCTCCATGTTTTGGACACGCCCGGCGCATCAGGAAATTGTAATGTCATCAAAATTGGGTGGTGGTCAGAAAGGATCATTGGTTCGATCGAAGCAGAGTGCAAGTTATGTAAGTCTTTCTGAGAAAGAAAAAAATAATCAATTCTAGAATGTCGCTTATGTGGTGCGGAGTAAAACGTGTAGTCTTTGTCTTTAGGGTGGAGGGTGCGCCAGGTATCATGGAGGAGAAGATCATGTAGCTCCAGTTTAATCTGTCTGAGTGCTTTGAAGGGTTTAGAGGAGGAACCGGTGGAAGTATCCTCCAATGGGTTCAATGCTACATTAAAGTCGCCGCCAAGAATCAGAATACCCGACTGAAAAGTGGACAGTAATTTGGCGATTTTGCGAAAAAAGCAGACTTGTGCGGTATTGGGGCTGTAAATGTTAGCTAGAGTAACTGGCTTATTATAGAGGGTGCCTTTAAGAAACAGGAACCTCCCCTCGGGGTCCTCAAGATGTTCAGTGATTGTAAACGGGAGCTGTTTAGAGAGTAGAATAGACACACCCTTTGCTTTCGCCTCCGTGTTGACTGCGTGATATACCTTTGGAAAGTTAGCATCCGAAAATCTAGGTATGTGGTCTGCACGAAAGTGAGTCTCTTGGACAAAGATCACGTCTGCTCTAAGGTGTTTCATATATGTTAGAAGTTGCGAGCGTTTCTCAGGTATATTTAAGCCCTTTGCGTTGAGTGAGGCCACAGAGAGTTTGGGTGCTGAACGCGCAAATGGAAGGTTAATAGCCATTATATTGTATGCCAAAAATACTTATTCAAAACCTGTTGGCGTATCAAATGGTTGTAAGTAAGATAAGAGAGATATCAGATAGAGAAGAAGGAAGAAGAAAAAAAAAAAAAAAAAAGGGGGGGGGGAAGAAAGGGGGAGGGTAGGTATGGGGAGAGGATAAAAAGGGAATTTAAGGAATACTAGAATAAAAGTGTGTCAAGATAGGAATACAGATGATAGATATGTAGGAGAGGAATAAAGGAGAAGAAGAAAGAAGTGTCAGGTGTGTCACATAGAAACCCATATATATATGTATATATAGCAGTCATATGTTCCTTCAACTTCTTTTATATATAAGACTCCAGAGAAGATGTAGGCCAGCTACTCTCTCTCTCAATAAAGCTCTGGTAAATTATAAAGGTGTGTACTAGAATAGGAAATTACACTTGGAGATGTGTCGAGCCCAGAAACGGCCGTATTGTGAACGTATAATATACTCGTGAAAAGGTTACGTGTCCTCAAACGAAAGGTATATAAAGGACTTTGACCAACATAAAATGGCCTTGAAACACAGAGATATGTGGGAAGCAGCCAATGTATGTCGAGAGTAAAAAGGGAAGAGAGGTGGGTAACAGATAATATACATAAAGATATAAAGCTATATAAGCTAAAGCATTGCAGACGAACACAGGGGCTAATGACAGTCCTCACAGGCGCGAATACACGATGAGGAATATGTAAGAAGTAAGTCATGAAGGAGAGTGCCTATGTGGTGGATTATATGTACGTGAATGTGGATAGGTACCGAAAATTGTGCTAATCAATAAATTGAAGCGTCCTCATACCTCGTAGCGTGGTAAACAGGCATAAGTTCAGTCTGTACATAATAAGTAAATAGATAATTCTTATCATTAACTATGAACCAATGATATCTGATAATCATATCACTAGACGAAGATCATTTTTAACTGTATCAGGTTCAAGTAAGAACATCAACCGTATGTAAAACATAGTATGGATACAACAATAATATAGTGTTTAAGTGTTCCAGGATGTAGGCCATAGGCCATCTATTCCGTGTAATTGACATTCAAACAACTTTTTAAATACAAATCCTGACCGAGGGAACTTCTGTTATTTAGCATGTTATTGCTTACAAGTGTGGAGTTTTCTTACTATTACCCTCCACGAGCGGCATATTGAAAGGAAGGTATTTAGAATCCATGGCCCAATTTGCGTATTGGTCAACGTCAATGATCGCATAGGTCACGCTTTAACACCCTAAAGTGCACCATGGATGTGAATCACAACATGGAGGGCTTTTATCCTATAGCTGGGACACTGAGATACTACCTAGTCCGAGAATAGGTTGGGGGTGTATAACAAGTCAGATCCTACGATTCACGTGGGGGAGATCGGAGTAGCGTTTGGGGGAGCCCATAATAGTAGGGGTAGTGAAGAAAATGCATATGCATCATATAAGTGCGAAGTCTACTCAAAATCGATTCACACATAAATACGTGCATGTATATATATATGAGCTGAGTCATGGACACATAAGAACGGGGGCGCCATTAGTAGAGAACCCTATGGGATCCTCCAGCACCGGCCCAATCCAGGAGATAGTAAGGACCCGTTATACATCCTAAGTATGAAGCAACTATGTGCTAGTATTCCCCCAGTGGCGGATTGTAATTATATTTCACGTTACACAGTCATATAGTTAATAGTTTATTAATCAGAGGGGCGCGGTCTTCTCTTTGTAAACATTTCTCAAACTGAGGAATCATGAGCGAAGGCTTGAGAGTAACAAGCTGGTCATAAAGTACCCCTATCCGTCCATCCATCTGTCCATCCATCCATCCATCCGTCCATCCAGGAGTGAGAGCTGGGAGGAAGTTAAGAATGGATTATCACCTTCTGACCACCTTCTGTGAGTGTAAGGAAGGGTGGGACATAAATGTACAGATGTGAGGAGCTGAGATGTGATCTGTAGCAATATGTAATCGTACATTTAGTTTCATTCCTTGTCATTAAAGATGTATTCAGTCATATATTCAGTCATAGGTACTCAGAGACATGTGCCCACCCATTAGTATCTGAAAAGACAGAGCAGCTTCCTCAGGCTGGAAGTGACACCTAAGTGCCCATAAGATTTGTCACCTACCTATAATCAGACTTTGCCACCTTCCTGAGGTATAAAAGAAGAACACCAGACATTTTGGCTGCAGGAGACCAGGGGGGCTCCGATCTGTCTGGGGAGCTCTGGCGTATATACACAGATCAAAAGGAATATGTTTCACCTCTCATAAAAGCTAAAATATTAGTTGCAGAGAGATGAAAATACTTCCTTCTGATTGGACACTCTGTAGGCTACATCTGCATGTAAAACTGTATTTGTGGTCTATGTAGAATGCCAGAGAAATGCAGGAAATGGTTATATGGTGCCGGATTGTGACAGCTGAACAGTGATTGGTACTGTTGCGATCGGACTGATGCGCTGCTGTCGGAAATTCAATCCCCGACTTGGTGAATCAAACCGTTCCTGGTCCAATGGACTTTGGGCATTTCAACTCCCAGAACGTCCTGTGGGCTGGTACGGGAACACCCTCCAGGGTTGATTGGCCAAGGACTAATGTCCCACCCACATCCATATTCCCATAAATTGAGGACTTGAGGTGGACGTGGTGATTCGTATGGAGCCGGTTCTATCGACTAACAGATTGTGGACTTTCTCTGACTTGCACCAGTCACAGGATAATTGTTGGTAAAAGTTTTATTTCTGTTTTATTTCCTTTTATTTTATAGTGAATAGTCATTTGTTTGTCTTCTTGTATTTTCTGTAACTTTTTATACTTTGTACATATTTTATGCACCGTCCATTTTCAGGAAATTAAATCCTAAAAGTTTTGCCTCTGTTTTGATGTAAACACTGAAATCCTGACACACAGCAGCTAAATGCCTCCTATGAATGAAGACTCAGAAAACACTCAACTGAGAGGCTGTCAGTTATCTTTTGACCACTGAAAATGAATTATTCCTGCAAACTGCTTGCAGACGTTTAAGCTCTGATGAAGAAGGGATCTCCCCTCGAAATGCGTGAGTTGAGCAAGAGTTTATCTCCCTTCTGGATGGAACTCGCACGTGTGGTCTCACCCTGTGTTGGTGTTGGATGTTATATGCCTTTTGTACTGCTACTCTTGTGAGTATAACTTATTAATAAATACATGAATTGTTTATTGAGGTAATGCGCAAGGTTTGTGCGCTCCTTTCTTTTGTTCTTTGCTTCTGAGCTGTGGCCAGACCCCACAACCCTTTCCTGGAGACCATACCATGGCTGTACTCTCTGTGTTGGATTAACCCTGCTCTGCCTGGACCCTTTGTCCTGCATGCTGGACCAACCCATGTTCTGCCCGGCACCTTTTGCCCTTTGTGCTGGAATTAACCCTTTGTCTGCTGGAGTTCTGCCATCCCTGCTGTGTGCCAACCCTGTGCTGGAATTAACCCTTTGTCTGCTGGAGTTCTTCCATCCCTGCTGTGTGCCAACCCTGTGCTGAGGATTTAACCCTTTGTCTGCTGGAGTTCTGCCATCCCTGCTGTGTGCTAACCCTGTGCTGAGGATTTAACCCTTTGTCTGCTGGAGTTCTTCCATCCCTGCTGTGTGCTAACCCTGTGCTGAGGATTTAACCCTTTGTCTGCTGGAGTTCTGCCATTCCTGTTGTATGCTAACCCTGTGCTGAGGATTTAACCCTTTGTCTCCTGGAGTTCCACCATTCCTGTTGTATGCTAACCCTGTGCTGAGGATTTAACCCTTTGTCTCCTGGAGTTCCGCCATTCCTGTGGTATGCAAACCCTGTGCTGAGGATTTAACCCTTTGTCTCCTGGTGTTCCGCCATTCCTGTGGTATGCAAACCCTGTGCTGAGGATGTAACCCTTTGTCTCCTGGTGTTCCGCCATTCCTGTGGTATGCAAACCCTGTGCTGAGGATTTAACCCTTGGTCTCCTGGAGTTCCGCCATTCCTGTGGTATGCAAACCTTGTGCTGAAAATTTAACCGTTTGTCTGCTGGAGTTCTGCCATTCCTGATGTATGCCAACCCTGTGCTGAGGATTTAACCCTTTGTCTGCCGGAGTTCTGCCATTCCTGTTGTATGCTAACCCTATGCTGAGCATTTAACCCTTTGTTTGCTGGAGTTCTGCCCCTCTGCTGTGTGCACAGACTGTGTTAGGGACTTAACCTTTTGTCTGCTGGAATTCTGCCAACCCTGTGGTATGGATTGAATTCCTTTGCCGGCCAGAGTTGTGCCCCCCACTGTGCCCCCATCCTGTGTGTAGACTTAACCCTTTGTCTAACAGAACTCTGCTCTACCAGTCATGTGCTCCTCGCTGTGTTTCAATAAAAGCCTTGTGTGTACTCCTGCTCTCCGCGTGTCTTCTGTTCCCCCCACACCTCCGTCACAGGGCCCCTCTATGTATTACTCAGGAGGAGTAGAAGAAAGTATTCTGGAGTGTAATTGTAAGTATACCTAAGCCGTGTGTGAGAAATAACTTGTTAAAATGACAACTATGTGAAGAAAACATCTTTTATTTACTTGCTTCATTTTCAAAAAAAGTGACACAAAATTACAACTACAACAAAAATAGCCACAATTCTTACTAAAGACCCCGGAGTGTCTACTTTCCAAAAACGGGGTCATTTGGAGGGTGTTTGTACTGTCCTGGCATTTTAGGACCTCAAGAAATGTGACCGGCCTTCACAACATCTGGGTTGGTAACCTTGAAATACAGTGTATTTGCCATAGTTTGGAGACTCCATAACTTTCACACACACTAAATAATATATTTTTTTTTACCAAAAACAAAAGTAGAGTAATATACTTTGGCCTACATTTAACAAGGAAGATTATTTATTTGTAAAGTTTTAGAGCAGAAACTAAGGGAAACTTTTTTTTCAAAATGTTAAGTAATTTCCTCTTTTCATAGAGAAAATACAAAAAAACAGTAATGATTAAATATCAGCAAAAGAAATGTCTATCTATCACAACACGGATATAAAATGAATTTAAGTGCAGTGTTGCATGACCAAGTAATTGTCAGTCAAAATGTCACGGTGCTGAAAACTGGAGAATGGCCTGGAGAGGAAGAAGGTTAAACATGCCAAATGGTTCAGTAAGAGACAAAAAACATTCAAATCAACTTCAACTGACACTTGTAAAGCAGTTCCAGCAACAGTTTTGTTCCTTTCTACAAAGGTTTAGACCATATGAATAAAAGCTGACAGTTGTATGCACCCCAGCAGTGTTATTTGATTTGTCTCAACCCCTCCAGCTGCCATTTTTAGGATGGCTTCCTTCCTTCAGGAAGTAGAAAAATAACGGCTCTACTGGCAGGATCAACAAGTCATAAAATGTTACAAGAAGGACTCAGAAAAACAACCACTTGAGTTTTAGCTGGGATAGTGGCTATTGGTCCCAGGGCCATATTAAAGCGGCACCGGTCTTACCAGATCCAGGTATTGGAGGCTCTGTAACAGCCGGCATTCAGCACTAAGCACACAAGCCGGAATCATCCCCCCCCAGGCTTTCAATGTTTTAACAGATCACTGCATAGGAGAACACTGTAAAAGCAACAAAAACAGAATTCTTTTGCACTGTATTTACATTAGGAGTGTAGTGACATCACAAGTGTTACCTAGAAAAACAAATAAAATATACGTATCCTCATTTTCTACCACATTAAAGCCCTCTGACATGAAAAACTGATGTATAATGCATTTGGGTAGATTACAAATCCTAAAGGTGTAATGTGCTGAACTGGGACATCACCATAAGTGGTTCAGGACAGATTGCACCCTTTATGTAAATATTAATTCTAACCGTAGTTACACTTTAGGGTCAACATCAGAATGTTTCTAGGGTCAAAAGAGGGTTCTTCGCAAACAATATCTACCCAAAAAAAGAGAATTGACTATTCAGAGTCATTGAAGAGAACCCGAGTCAGAGGAATTTCAGTCACCCAGAAGATGCAGTTGTAGTAAGTGATCGGTCTATGGAGAGGAGCAATAGCTGAACAGAGAGACAATATAATAAGGAAGTCCAATCTTCTCCTGATGGAATTCCTTGGATTTGTGGCAGGACAAGATGGAACACAAGCAGCCAGCTGGGTGTAAGTGGTACTGTTGAACACATCCCAAACAAAGAGCAGTGAATTGGTGTTGGAAGGCCTACACCAGCTTAGGAATTTGATTTCTCACTGGACAGAGATTTCTCCATGGCTGTTGTCCCTGTTGCAGTCCTACCTGTAAAGCTGTCATCCATAAGAGGAGGAGGAACCTGGAAATAAGGCATTGATCATTGGAGGGGAGGTGGAATATGTGAAGGGAGGCGTGGACAAGGTGAGCGTAGCTGGAGCCCTCAAGCTAGACGGATATTGGAATAGTCAGCAGAATCTAGAAAAGTCTCTCCCACTGAGGCTTTGGAGGCTTGGTAAGATGCCACTTGACCACTACCTAGTCTTGGTGCTGAGGCAGTGTTGGTAATGCATTAGCTCAGGATCTGACAATGAAGAAAACATTTGGGAACACAGCTCAGTTAATGAATGATGAAAATATATTACATGTTCAGTCAAAGCTCCATAAAAAGGATAGAGATTTAAATCATTAGGAAACACAATTCACTGTTGATACTTGTCTGATGAAAATAGTCAAAAGGTAAAATAGTCTTGGGTTTCTACTCCTTTAAACCCCCCTTCTCCCCATTACCTCCTGCAGCTGAAGCCTGCGAATCCTCTGGTGTGTGATCAGCTGTGACTTATGTAAAAAAATCTGTGTTACACTCACAACACGGCTACGGCTTTTCTCTGGTGTGGACCCTCTTGTGTGTGTTAAGTTGTTCTCTCTGTGTAAAAGCTTTGCCACATTCAAAACACCGATATGGCCTCTCGCCAGTGTGACTCCTCTGGTGTGTGATAAGATTTGACTTGTATTGTAGAGTTGGAAGGCCTGCATCAGCTTGGGATGTTGTTTTCTCACTGAATAGACTTCTTTCTAGCTGCCGTCACAGCCGCAGACCTGCCTGAAAAGTTGTCGCCCATGAGAGATGAAATGTGGAAAGAAGGCATTGATAATGGGAGAGGAGATGGAACGTAATGGGAGGATTAGACAAGGTGGGCTTAGCTGGAGACCTCAAACCTGGCTGATCATGTATCAATAGTCAGAAGAACCTGGAATGGATTCTCCCACTGAGGCTTCAGAGACTTGGTAAGATGACAATAGACCACATCCTAGTCTCTGGTACTGAGGCAGTGTTGGGCATGTTTTACCTCAGGATCCAGAAATGAAGAAAAATGCTTGGAAACACAACTCAGTTGGTGAATCATGAAAATGCATTACATGTTCATTCAAAGCTCCATATTAAAATATAAAGATGAGAATCATGAGGGAAGATGTTCAGTTATTGATGCTTATCTTAAATAAATTGTCAAAAGGTAAAATATTCAAATCCCTTCTAGTTGTGTATTGATGGACATAAGCACTAAACTCAGTTCATCCGATCATTACATTCCAGTTTGCTCAGATTTTAGTTTGTTTCTTTTAAAGTAATATTTTATCTTCTCCCTTCTTCTCTAGCTTATGGGATGACATTGGGGATGTGAAACTAACTTGTGACACCTGAAACTTCTTTAATATCACTTTTCTTCCAGAATATAGTCTATGCTGAGATTTGAATCCTCTAATGATAAATTAGACCGGCATTAACTGTAAAGGTTTTGTGACATTGATAGCATTAAAATGATTTCTCTCCAGTGTGAATCCTCTGGTGTCTGATAAGACTTGACTTCTGTGTAAAAGCTTTATCACATTCAGAACACTGATATGACTTCTCTCCAGTGTGAACCCTCTGGTGTGTGATAAGACTTGACTTCTGTGTAAAAGCTTTATCACATTCAGAACACTGATATGACTTCTCTCCAGTGTGAATCCTCTGGTGTGTGATAAGATTTGACTTCTGTTGAAAAGCTTTATCACATTCAGAACACTGATATCGCTTCTCTCCAGTGTGAATCCTCTGGTGTCTGATAAGATGTGACTTCTGTGTAAAAGCTTTATCACATTCAGAACACTGATATGACTTCTCTCCAGTGTGAATCCTCTGGTGTATGAGAAGATTTGACTTCTCTGTAAAAGCTTTATCACATTCAGAACACTGATATGACTTCTCTCCAGTGTGAAACCTCTGGTGTTTGAGAAGATTTGACTTCTGTGTAAAAGCTTTATCACATTCAGAACACTGATATGGCTTCTCTCCAGTGTGAATCCTCTGGTGTCTGATAAGATTTGACTTCTCTGGAAAAGCTTTATCACATTCAGAACACTGATATGACTTCTCTCCAGTGGGAATCCTCTGGTGTGTGATAAGATCTGACTTCTGTGAAAAAGCTTTGTCACATTCAGAACACTGATATGACTTCTCTCCAGTGTGAATCCTCTGGTGTGTGAGAAGATGTGATTTCCGAGTAAAAGCTTTATCACATTCAGAACACTGATATGGCTTCTCTCCAGTGTGAATACTCTGGTGATTGATAAGAAGTGATTTCTGTATAAAAGCTTTATCACATTCAGAACACTGATATGGTTTCTCTCCAGTGTGAATCCTCTGGTGTGTGAGAAGATGTGACTTCCGAGTAAAAGCTTTATCACATTCAGAACACTGATATGGCTTCTTTCTAGTGTGAACTCGTTGGTGTACTGTAAGCTCGCACTTGCTTATAAAAGTTTTGTCACATTCAGAACAAGGATATGGCTTCCCTCCATTGTGAACCTTCTGATGTGTGATATATTTTCTCTCCATTGTAAAATCTCCAAACAAGTAGTTTGAAATGACTCCTCTTATGCATACGTAGTTTGGACTTTACTGTAAAGCCATTGTCACTTCCAGAACACTGAAATTACTTTTCTCCTGCTGGATCAATGTGGAAGAGGATCCAAACCATGACTTTTAGAACACAGATATGACTTGCATCCCGTGTGAATCCTCCAGTGAACTGCAGTAAAGACTTTCAGTCAATTAAGACAACCATGTGTTTTATTTTCCATGTGACTCAGCTGTGACTCAGCTGTATTCATGAAGACCAAAATGTCCTAAAAACTTGGTTCATCAATCTACCTGTAGAGAAAGAAAAAAGATAGAATTCTATATAAAAGGGCTACAAAGTTTCTTTCTATTTTTAATGTTCATTACTAAATATATCTTATGAATAGAAAGAATATGTACAGCATTATCTACAGTATTTTTTAATCAAATAGATATTATTTAGAAAGTTTATAAGTGTGCACAGTATTCCCAACATTCAGCCCAGACAATGGAGTCATACATTCTCACGTATAGGCGGTTGTGGCACTGTTACAGATCATACAGAACAATAACTTGCTTTGTCTATGGTGTCACTTTTACCTTTTATAAACAAATGAACAGAGAAAAGAAGAAACAGCCTAGAACAATTCAGCTGTACACGGCAAGTAACTCCCCCCAGTACATACATAGATAGCTGACACCGATCAATGGGGCCCGTGTCTCCAGGATCATACCCCAAGTATGGGCCCCCCATGTAGTCACCATTCAGTAGGATACAACTGGCCGTTCTCCTTCTATGGGGCTAAAAAAGCTAAGATTTTAAAAGAAGAACTAACTAGGAGAGAGCAAGGAGTATCCAGCCAGTTCTGCCAGACATACATCTCCTGGGGGAATTACAATGTTGGAGAGTTCATTTTTCACATGTTAATGTGGAGATCATCTGCTCAATCCACTGTTGTCTGCTGGGAGTTTGAGATGATAGCCAAGATCGGGATATTTTTTATGGTCAAGCAGCCTCACTATTGCTATATGACTTGTAATAGGAGGAGGTGTAAATAATTCCTCCTCTATTGAGACCAAGAGGCACACCCGAGGAATATTAAATACCAACATTACAATACTAGTCATATTGTTCCACTTTTTGAATAATTTTGGACATCTCCAAAAGATGTATCAAATCCCCGACATCACCACTACAATTGGGGTCATAAGGGGAAATCCCTCCTGTCCTAACTGAACAATTGAGCTGGAGTCCTGAAAGATCTATGCAAAAGAAATGACTGAGTTTCTGTGAAGAGGACAGAGAGATGAGAGGTATGGAGGTCACAATCACCTCCCACCACTCTCTATTATTTTCTCTGTCTGTTTCCCATTTCTTTCTATAACGGCTTATTTGATGGCTTCTTCTAAATGAGTTCCCCAAACTGGGAGTCTATACTGGAGAACCACTTACGAGGTGTCCACATGGGAGAATTTTGGAGTATATAGAGGAATTGTGGGGTTCATATCTTCTCTTGTTCATAGATTTTATTGGAAAGAGATAATAGTTTTACAAGGAGCTGATAACAATGTGATTGCAGGACTCACCAACAGTAAGTCAGAAGGGGTACAACCCTTAGAGGTAACGTACAGGTTGTAATTTGTACACTACAAATAATATCTTCATACATTAAAGTGGAGTTCCAGTGAAAATAAAAAATAAGTCAGCTGCTACAAAAACTGTAGCTGCTGAGTTTTAAAAGACTGGCACTTGAGGGGCGTGTCCAAGATGGCGACTGGAGCGGCTGCACAATCCTAATCTCCGACGCCGACTTCTGTAATCCGCTGCCATCCGGGCAGCGGAGGAACACAGCAGGACAGCGGAGGCTCCCGGGGGTATCCCCTGCCCCTGAGAGAGGGGCCACATATATTATTTCCGCCATCTGCGACGGCGGACTTCCACGGCCTGGCGCGGCCGCATGTTCCAGGGCTCCAGTGTTGGCCTGCATAATCCGCTGCCATCCAGGCAGCCACGGACCATAGCGGGGTGGCGGAGGCTCTTGGGCACATCTCCTTGCCCTGGGAGAGGGGCTCTGAGCGATATTACCGCCCTTGGTAACGGCGGACGTCCGAGGCCTGGCGCGGCCGCATGACCCGGGGCCTCGGCGGCAGGTGCCTACACCCATCCGAGCTGCAGAGGATTACTGAGGGCATTTTCTGCGCCCTCTGTGTCTGTGGGGGTGGCGCAGCTCAATATTTGCGTTCTCGTGGCACTGGACGTTCGTGGCCTGCTTCATCTATCACGGACCCCCTCTCATCCGGGTCACAGTGAGTACAGGGGGCTAAAGGGCTGACTGCCAATTGTCATCGGGTCCCCCCCCAGAGTTTCAGGGAACGGGGCTTCTATCTGCTGCCCCAAACACTACCTTCCTCTGTTATCACGGCCCCTGCTGGGCCCAGAGGCCTACTGAGGCCTATATAGTACTCCGGAGGGGTGTCGGGGCTCCCTGGATCCGCCCTGGAGGACCCGGAGCTCATCATTGGGGGACCTCTGTTCCACGCGTGCCCCTCATCCAACCCGGGCCCTGAGGTGGGAGCTGAAGCCATCATCCTGCTTCTGCAAGTCATTAATGCTATACCACGGCCTATGCCTTCTCCATGCCCTTACGGTTCGCTAAACGTTTTTACAATATAAAGTTTCTGCGGATAACCTTGTTAGCATCTATGTAACTACAATCCTAAACCTGTTTTGGGCGCTATAGCCCCCCTGGGGTTATTATCTCTTTAGGCTATCCAATTTTCAGTTGAACACCCCCAGGAGACTCCCTGTATGCCGTCCACCAAGAAAAAAAGGGGACAAGCTCAAAAGTCCCTCACGACATACCTACTTAAGACACACGAGATTTGCAGCATGTCTTCAGATAATACAGAACGAGCATCTCTGTCCGATCCCACGCAGGATACCACAGCTCCTTCATCGGCTCTGATTAATGCAGATACACAGCAACTCACAAAGGGGGACTTGTAATCTTGCCTGGAAATTATGTACACCAAGCTGGCCACTAAGTTCCAATCAGAATTACATAAAAGCACAAATGTTCTCTCTCAGGAAATCGCCGCATTGGGCTCCAGGACCGACCGCTTGGAAACCAAACACGATGAGCTCAGCCTAGCCTATGGTGAACTTTCCAGAGATCATGATCATTTACAAATGGCCTTTTCACAACTGCAGGCGCAGGTTGAGGACCTAGATAATCTAATATAATAACCTGCGGGTCAGGGGAATACCGGAGTCTATGTTGGATCTCTCGCAAACCATTACCAAGGTTTTCAAGTCACTCCTCCCAGATCGTGACCCTGGGTCCTTTGCTTGTGATCGCATCCATAGAGCCCTGCGTTCTAAACCTCCTATTGATAAACCACCTAGGGACATTGTTCTGTGTATGAAAGATTTTCTGACCAAAGAGGATATTCTTAGAGCAGCTCGAAATACCCCAACGTTCTCCTTCGATGGCTCGGTTTTGCAAATCTTTCCAGATGTTTCTCCGGCTACGTTGGAGAAATGCAGAAAAATGAAGGAAGTTACAACTGCCCTTTTCTCTGCCCGTATTCGTTACAAGTGGGGCTTCCCTTTTAAGCTGATAGTTCCACATAATGGGAGCACATATATAGCCACCTCCCTTCCTGAAGGCAGAGAAATCTTGGCCAAGCTGGGACTGGCGGATGCCCCATCACCTCACCGCCCATCCTCCACTCCTCGTGTCTCCCCTATTTGGCACACTCCATCCCCACGGAGGGATAGAAGAAGAGTCCGACAAGAACCGGGTTGACAGGACCTTGCTCACTTGTCTATTACTCATTATTTTGACAACCCTCAATCCTGATCCACAATTTACTATGACTGAGACAAACACCGGGATATAGGGACTTTGCCCATTTGTACCTTTTTATACCTTAAGGATGTGCAATTTTGTGGTCACTGTTGTGCAGTTTCAGTGTTTCTGAGACCTATGTATGCTTTCTCATTGATAACTGGATGTGTTGAAACTTCACAAGGGTCTTTGGACCCTCTTAATATCGCCCATTAACTCATGGTTTCATAACCCCTAAACACGTTCCCCCACCTTGCCGCCTGACATGGCCGGAGGTGTCACTGCCAGATTGTGGGGTGGCAGCTCCATTTTCCATGTTTTGCGAAGGCAGGGTTATGGGCCCATTTGGCCCATTGAAGTTTGAAATCTATGTTTTTTCAGGTATGGCATACTGCCTGCCTGATCCATGTTTTTCAGTTACCGTTATAATTATAGGAGCTATTAAAGCTTCATCTTTATCATTCTTTCACCTTTCTCTTTTCAAAACTTTCGTACATGATGTTGGATTCTTGCCGGCTTGTGGACGTCATGACCCCTGTATTGGGATCTGGATGTCCCCTATGCTGGTACTATTGCCTGTCAATCTGTCTGATGTAGACTCACGGGTCCTTGTGTCTAGCCGAATAATTCTGGGTGATGTTTTTGCAATGTGTATTTTTACGCTGATAACCACAACTTTTGTATGCTATGGCGATTCATTGTATTTTGCATAATGTCCACGGTTTCAACTCACCAAATAAGCGCAAAACAGCCTTTCTTCAATATAAGCGATTAGGGGCTAAAATTATTTTATTACAGGAAACACATTTTGCAGCTGCAAAACACCCGACATATTTTCATAAATCCTATAGGCAGGGGTATTATACTTTACATTCCTCCAAGAGCAGAGGAGTGGCTATCTTTTTACATAATTCATTCCCCTTTGAGGTCCAACATGTATATCGTGATCCGGACAGTAGGTTTATCATTCTTAAAGGCACCCTTTCAGGTCGAGAACTTACTATTGCAAATATCTATGCACCGAATTTGGCACAAGCGTCTTTTTTTTCAAACTTTTTTGACGTTCTAGATAGGTTCTTGTCCCCCCATCTATTGGTGGGTGGAGATTTTAACCTGGTAGCAAACCCTCTTTTGGACCGGAGCTCCTCCTCGCAATCTTCCCAGGCTTTCCCAAAATCCCTTACTAAAAAACTAGATGCCCTCCAGTTGGTGGACACCTGGAGAGCGCATAATGCAGGAGCTAGGGATTATTCATTTTATTCTCACCCACATGACTCTTACCCCAGATTAGACTATATCTATTGCACCCCTATTCTATTAGCGAATTCTAGGTCAGCTTGCATTCACCTGAGCCCCTGGTCGGATCACGATATTATGGCTTTATCTATCACGTTTATAGGATTGGCGCCTACCCCCTTCTCTTGGAGACTTAATGACTCTATGCTTACTGATATTGACTCTCGCCATGAGGTGGTTACTTCTCTCCGGGAATACTTTCAGTCTAACTCTATGCCTGATATATCTTCAGCCACACTATGGGTAGCCCATAAGGCAGTCCTACGTGGCCGCCTTATCTCCATGGCCTCCACCAGGAATAGAAAACGATGGCAACAAATACTACTTCTTACCCGAGAAATGGAAGCACATTATAGACGTCATGTTGCTAGTCCATCTCTCCTTAATAAACAGTTGCTGTCTCAAAAGCGTTTAGAATTGAATACCCTACTTTCCCAAAAGACTGAAAAAGCTCTCCGCTGGTCGAAGGCCTCGTACTTGTTACATAGTAACTCAGCTTCCACCATGTTTGCAAGGAAATTGAACCACTCTCTGCGCCCCCCACACGTCTATAAGTTGCGCACTGCCTCGGGCACTACTTCGTCTCTACCTCAGGAAGTTTTGGGTATTTTTGAAAACTTTTATGCTGGTCTTCTAGCTTCTCCCCAGTCGGACTCTGTTTCTTCGTCTGACTCATGGCTGGACTCTATACTCCTCCCTGCCCTTACACCTTCTCAGCTTGCCTCTCTTAACGCCCCCTGTACAATAGAGGAAATTACTTGTGCAATTAGCGCGCTAAAAAGATCTACTGCACCGGGCCCTGACGGATTTACCGCTAGCTATTATAAACATTTTGCCTCTACGTTGGCTCCCTATTTGATAACATTATTTAATGATGTTTTGCAGGGGGGTAAGTTTCCTGAGGAGATGCTGTTGGCCAATATGTCTTTAATACCCAAACCACAGAAAGATCACTGTTTACCACAAAATTATAGACCAATCTCAGTAATGAATAATGATCTGAAAATATTTAGCCGCATTTTGGCGGACAGGTTGGCCCCTATTATCTCCTCTTTGGTCTCCCCAGACCAATCGGGTTTCATTCCTGACAGATTTATTACTGATAACATTCGCCTCACTTTAAATGTTATTCAAGATGCCAATCTTCATTCTAAAGAGGTTCTGTTGATGAGTCTAGACATAAACAAGGCCTTTGATAGTGTGCTTTGGCCTTATTTGTTCTCCTTGCTATGGAAAATGGGCTTCAGTGATGGGTTTTTGGCTGGTGTGCATGCCCTATACGATTCCCCTAAAACGAGAATCAGGCTCCCTGGCTGTAACTCTGACTTTTTTACGTTGGGTAGAGGCACCCGTCAGGGTTGTCCTCTTTCACCCCTCTTGTTTGCGCTGGTGTTGGAACCCTTGGCAGTGGCGATTAAATCACATCCAGATATTTCTGGCTATCCATTATTAATTTCACATTTCAAAATAAGCATGTATGCTGATGACGTTATGCTTTTTCTTACTAAACCATTAACCTCATTGCCTAATTTATGTGCCTTGTTGAACGATTTTGCTGTGGCGTCAGGTCTCACTGTTAATTTCACCAAATCGGTGATTATGCCTGTTAATGTTCCTGATTCCCTAAGTGCATCTCTCCGTAGTTCTTTTCTGTTTCGTTGGGCCACGGATCGTATATCCTATTTGGGGGTTAATCTCACTCCCAGATACTCGGATATGTTTGCTGCTAATTATCCACCGTGTTTATCACGTCTCTCTACTCTACTGAAGATCTGGCATGGTTACCCTATTTCCTTTCTGGGTAGAGTCACGGCTGTTAAAATGAATATTTTGCCTAAATTACTTTATCTTTTCAGAGCACTTCCAGTCCTGGTCTCGAAAACGTTTTTAGACCGCTTTCAGCGGACTATTAACAATTTTATTTGGGGTAATAAGCGTCCACGCTTTGCTTCATCCATTTTGTACCGCTCACAACGCACTGGAGGTCTCGGTCTTCCTAATTTTTGGATATATATTACCTCTCGGCCCGTTTTGCGCAACTATCACAATGGGCGACTATTAATTCCCAGACCCCATGGATCAAATTTGAATCTCAGTCTATACGCTCATTCTACTTACAGGGTATTCTTTGGTCCAAGGCCTCTCCCCGATCGCTAACCTTCCATAACTCCATAGTGACCCATTCACTGACGCTTTGGTCCAAGTATAAAATTAAATTGAATCTAGTCTCTCTTATTCCCCCAGGGGTTTCATTTGTTGGTGATCCTACTTTTGTTGCAGCTTTTTCCTCCCCTCAAACGTTTCGTTGGTGGTATGATTGTTCCCTTATCAGATTATCTGATTTCCAGAGAGGAGGATCATACATTACTTTTGATATGCTTCGCGAGTTTTTCGATATCCCTCTTCGCGAGTACCATCGCTACCGACAGATTAGACACTTTTTTCATTCACATTTTGGCCTTATACCATCCTCCCCGATTTCCTTTTTCGAACGTATCAGCCGTGACTCTCCCAGGAGTAGGGGTCTTATTTCTGACCTTTATCATCAATCTTTGACTTGTCTTTTTCATACACCCCCTTTATACAGACAAAAATGGGAAGAGGATAATGGCGTTACCTTTTTGGATGAGGATTGGGATTCCATGATGGATAACATATGTAAGTGCTCTAGATCCCTTTCTGTTCGTGAGACGGCCCTTAAGGTTTTGACCAGATGGTATTATACACCATCAAGACTACATGTACTATTCCCACAAACGTCCCCCTTCTGTTTTAAGGGCTGTGACCTTACGGGAACTTTGGCTCATATATTCTGGGATTGCCCAATAGTATCTGTGATTTGGTGCAGGATATCTGAGGTGGCTACCTCATTGGCGGGTACCCAGGTACAACTGTCTATGCAGACCTGCTTACTGGGGGCTCATATTCCGGGGGTCTCTGAGGCCACAATGAGATTGATACATACCATTTGTATTGCCACTTTATGGTCTATTGCCTTGCATTGGAAGTCCAATGCTGTACCCTTGACCTCCGTTTTACACAGAATTGATACTGTAATGCTCATGGAACGCATTCATTATACCCTACTGGATAAGATGCACTTGTTTGATAAGAAGTGGGAGTCGTGGAAGGATTGTAGACATTTATTGCATGATTAATAATATTCCTAGAGAGAGTTGAATGGTGTATATTGTTGACAGATGTATCATTTAATCTACCTCATCATTTACACATTTCATGTTCCTGCAATCTTTAATTTTTTTTTTTTTTTTCCTTTTTCTCTCTCTTCTTCTTTTCTTTTTCTGCATTAATATCCTTTTCTGTATTGTACTATTCAAAAGTGCCTTGATATTGCTGTAAATTATATATGAAAATGTGCTGTTGTTTTACAGTCTACCTTCATATAATAAAATCATTTGTAAACAAAAAAAAGACGGGCACTTACCTGTCCCTCGATCTCGTGGTGTCCTCCCCGCAGCCCATTTCACCGGCCAGCCTGTGTTTCCAGTGCCGGCATCTTCAGTGTGGGCACCCAGCTGTGACAGCTTGCAGCTTCACATCTGGGTGCCCACTGAGCATGTGCAAGTATCTCTGTGCTTTGTGAATGGTCCCGTAGTCTTCTAGGACCTTTCATGTGTCCCAGAACACTACAGGGAGGGAGGGGGGAGGACAACTTCTGCTTCTGATCACCTAGGTGATTGCAGCAGAAGTGGGAGCGGGTACTTGTCAATTTCGGTTATCCCCCCAAAAAGGTGCCAGTGGGGTCCTTAACCACTAGCCTACCAGGCACTTATACCCCCTTCCTTAGCAGGCCAATTTTCAGCTTTCAGCATTGTCGCAGTTTAAATGACAATTGCGCGGTCATGCAACATTGTACTCATATGAAATTTTTATAATTTTTTTCACACAAATAGAGCTTTCTTTTGGTGGTATTTACTCCCCGCTGGGTGTTTTATTTTTTGCGCTATCAACAAAAAAAGAGCAAAAAACGTGAAAAAAAGTTTCTTTGTTTCTATTATAAAATTTTGCAAACAGGTAATTTTTCTCCTTCACTGATGAGCGTTGATGAGGCTGAACTGATAGGCAGCACTGATAGGCAGCACTATTGAGACGGCACTGATAGGTGACACTGATGAGCTGGCACTGACTGGCGGCACTGGTGGGCTCTGACTGGTAGCACTGCTGGGCAAATGTGGGTGGCACTGCTGGGCACTTGTGAGCAGAACTGGTGGGTGGCGCTGCTGGGCACCTGATGATTGGTGCCAATCCCTCCTCTGACAACTGCCCGCAGTACTTTCCTCATGCTCTGACAGCTTGACGAAAGTGCAGTCAAGAACCGGCAATTGCATTTCCCGGTGACCAGCGTGTCATAGGACACGGCAATCACGGAGATCGCCGGGGGCATGCAGGAGAGCTCGTTCTGGGAGGACGTCATATGACGGCCTCTCAGAACTGGCCGGCTGCGGTGCAGCCATCATTTGGCTACCTGCGGTCATCAACTAGTTAAAGCAGGACTTCCCCTTTTGGGTGGAGCTCTACTTTAACTTAAGCAAGAGATAACAGTGCTATAGTATCAAGGGAGGAGTGAATGTAGGGACTGAAACATGTTATATACTCTATAGTATCATTCCTGGTACTCTCACAGTGGGAGTATAGATTTAGTGCTTCTACCTGTATGCAGATACCAGTGGCAGACGAGTGGGTGACCTGTCCGCCTCACTGAAAATTCAAACTGATAGTGTAGGTTCCCCCAATTGCGAAAACCCCATAAAGGGATAAAGCAAGAGTAGTGAAGAAAGAGGTACAGATAAGGGGGGAGGAGAGGAGGTCCCCAGGGGGGGAGGGTGTGTGCCTGTATAGAGTAGCAACTGAGTAGTGGGTTACCTAATGGACTCAGGACTACAAAGAGAGTAAGGTTTCATCAGAGTTTGAGGGTAGGAAATGGTCAACCCATGGTTGCCATAGTTGTTCATTTTTATGCACTCTGTCTAATAGGACGGCTTCTACTTTGACATGTATCGTGGCTCGAGTGACACTATTCTTAGTTTCAGTGGTATTGAGGTGGGGGGATTTCCAGGCCTTCGCTATGGTTTGCTAAGCCGTGGTGGTGACCTACAGGAGTAGCTTGAATTGCCAGTGTGTCACTTCTTGGGCCTTATGCACGTAAAGGAATGGACGCTGGTCAACCGACCAAGTCCAGTGTTGAGGAATGGCCTCAGCTGCCATTCTAGCCATGCCCTCTGATGCATTTCACCCCGCCCACTTGGGCTTGGTCACACTGCATCCATCCCCTTACTTGTATTGGCTGACACTGGAATTGCTCTGACTCATGCTCCCCTCTTCTCACTTGCCGGTGGGGTGATCCCTTTCCTTCCATCCATAGTTTGGAGACACACCATAAGGTATACTTCTTGGGGCTTGTTATTAAATGAGGCAGTGGCCGGATGGATATATATACTGTAACTTCTTCATAAAGAACTACAGGCATATGGAATATTTTGCACCAATACGTTTGAACAACTGGGCAGGTCCACCACATGTGGATACCTGCTTCAGAGCAGCCACATAAACAAGTCAGGGATTAGGGATGGATTTAGCGATCCGGGCAGGGACCAGGTACCAGTGCATGAGAGTGCTGTGGTTAGTCTCCATAGCAACTATATTTTGGGAGGAGGATTTTGCAGCAGACCATATGTCTGCCCAATCGCTTCCAAATGAAGATTTAAATCCCATTCCCACTTGGATGTATATGGTATAGAAGTGTAAAGTGGTGGAGCTGGTAACTGTGCATATAAGGTGGAAATCAAAAGTCTGGCATGGGGGGGGGTCACATTTACATATGTGTCCAAACCTAGTCATGTCTAGGACAGAGGTGTTCATGTGTAAGTGGGAGCAATACAAGTGTTTGATCTGAAGATATCTAAACATTTCAGATGTAGAGATTTTGTTGGAGTCACATAGGGTTTGGAAGGGTATAAAGGAGTCTGGTGTTGAATTAGACTAGCTCTAGGACAAGCATGAAAAGAAGATGGAGGCATCCATGCCGGATAAAAGCCTGGATTGAGGAGGTATGCCATGAGTGGGTTATGGGGTGACTGTAAGGTGTATCAGAACTTTAGACTGTCCCAGATAGATGGGTAGTGTTGAGTAATTGGGTGTTGGAGTGAGCGACGGTCTCTTGGGTGTAGCCATAGTAAATTGGCAACTCATGAGGGGTTACAATCTACTGACTCTATAGTGACCCATAGGAGGGGCCCACTTTTACCGCGTGATATTTAGGGAGTTGAGCAAGATGTCCAGTTTGGAAATATTTTGCAAAGTTTGGAAGCCCCAGACCACTCTAAGTTTCAGTAAGGTATGGATGGACTGGGGTAGATGCAGTTTAACAGTGCCCCATACATAAGTGGTGGCATGACACTGTAATATGCAGAGGAAACAGGAAGGTATATTGTGACGGAGGGTAGGCAGGACAGAACACGCAAGGTGGATGGCAAACACACAAATCTTTATTAATACAAATGGCAGTCACTCAATGGGGGATTGCAAGGGGGGTGGCAGTGCCCAGTATGGGAAATAGCAATGAAGGGGCCCAAAATAATTGTAGTCCAGCCCCAGGGGCAAAGTTAATGTCTCTACAGCAGTTTGTAATCCAAACAAGGAAGTGGAGAGTGTAGCAAACTTGCTCATCAGAGTTGGACACGGAGTTCCCCTTTTTCTATTCCTCAGCCCTCATTCCCTACTCCCTCCCTTCCCGAGAGGCAAACGTGATCTCCTGACAGATGGTGTGGGTCAACCAGGTTAGGCTGTAGACTTTTTGGGATTCACAACCAGGTCCGAAATCACTGCAAATTGGTCCAGGCATTGGAGAAGGTTGGGTGCTGAGATCAAAGGAGAAGACATGAAGAGGAGATTGTCATCAGCGAAAAAGCATAACTTATGATGATGACTGTCGCAAAAGCGCGCATCAGAGATGGACGTGGGTCAGCCATTTAGGTTTCAACCTTCATCTTGGCGAAGGGACTAACCATCCTAAAATATATTTTCCTGCATCCTCCCCCCTTTCCTCTCTGTTCAGCCACAGCGACATCTGGTTGTGGGTCACTGGCAGGCTAGAGCAGCAGGGGTCCCAGAGCTACAAAGCCCCCCAAGAGAGCCAGAGTCTCTCTGCCAGAGAACCTTTGTAATTTCTCACCTCGTAACTGAGATAAGGCAGCTTTTCCCAGGAATTGAAAGAAATTGTAACCTCATAAAACCAGCTCAGTGTAGGTGGCAGGATCAGATAACTTCTGGTAAAATCAGTTTTTCCCCTATGCTTCATATCTTGAAATATGGAAGACTTACATAAAAACTGGGCACCTCATCAGATAGCCAATGCACAGACTAACATTTTGATTGGTCACTCGTCCACCTCAGATCATCAGGGGAGCCAAAACATAGAACTCGTACACCGTGTAACATACAATTTCATAATTCATATCTACATGATCCTTAGACTTATCTGCATAATAAAACACCCGCGGAGAGATTGTCGCTTGTGCAGCTGGGAAGTTATAGGCCAGAAAATGAATTATGAAAGATGCTGGTTCTAATTTTGGGCTCCTCCTGCCAGTCCCTCCCTAAACAGAGTATTGGTCAGTTACTCAGAGCCACCCCCCTGCTGGGGGACTTTAAAAAACAGGCTAGCAGGCCTAAAAAAAAGTTAAAAGACATCTCCCAATTCTTAACATCAATATACCACCCGGGGAGACCTTTTGCTCTGAAACATGGTCTGCTTCCATTCAAGGCTTAAATGACAAGTAACTTAACCCTTTAACTTCTCCCTGTTATCTCTTTGCTGTGCTGTTATATATATATATATATATATATATATATATATATATATATCTTAGTTACATCTTTTCTGTAAATATTATTATTGCACGTTTGAACCTTTTAGTAATAAATCTGTCTTCTGAACGTGTTGAACTGTTCCTATAGCTCTTAATTGCAATTCACGAATCCCTGCCTTTGAAGAGATGCGACTGTTTGTTTTAACCTCTGTATAACCGGTCTGCAGACCGTTTTATACAGACAATTATTTCAATCATTATAGTGTATTAGCTGAACCCCGAGTTTCCTCTTTCTCTGATAAAAAGGAGGTGGTGGCAATGAATGGTTAATTGAGTGATTAACCTGACCCAGTAACAAGCGCTATGAGGCTGCAGGCACAGATTGTAGTCCATTAGCTGGAAAATCGTTGTGCAGGGTGTAGATGGGTGTGGCAGTGTTATGCACGTCACATAGTGGTTTTAGATCGGCCAATCCTTCGGTCATGAGTTTGGTGAGAAGGTCTGGGGTGTGACGCCGCGATCATGACATATTGGACGTTGCGGTCGTGCGATCGTCGCATGTTGAGGGTGGCGATCATGCGATCCTTGACAATGACCGCCAAGTTCTAATCCTTTAATATTTGTGTTAGTTCTTATCAGCTGTGCTAAAGGTTAATTCGCTAGAAAAGGAGGGGGGCAAGGGGCAGCCTTGCCTCATTCCCCTTGTGTGGAAGAAAAGGTCTGACTTGTAACCCACGTACCTTAAGTAAGCCCTTGGGGAGGTGTAAAGGGGTGATATCCATTGGAGTCAAAGGCTTTTTTTATGTCTAAGGAAAGAAAACAGCCGGGAATGCGGCGTATGCAAGCTGCATGTTCTAGCAAAATCACTCTGTGGTCTCGGCTTGGCAGAGGGCGGTTTAAAACCCATCTGATCCTTGTGTATCAAGGTGCCTATGATAGAGTTCAGCCATGCAGATAGGATTTTTCTAGGATTTTAACATGTAAAGTTAAGAAGGGAGATTGGTGTGTAATGAAGCCATGTGGTGTGATCTGATTGGGGTTCAGGTAGCATAGAAATGACTGCTGTTAGGGAGTCTGAGCAGAAAGAATAACCTTTGAGTAAGGCATTAAATGCATTAACCAATAAAGGTGGAAGGAGGTTAGTAAATATTTGGAATATAGGGCTGTAAGCTGTCTGGGCCAGGCCGCTTATTAGACTTTAGGGACTTGATGGAGTTCGGGACCTCAAGTTCTGTAATAGGTGTTTCCAGGGAAGAACATTGAGAAGCTGAGAGTGTTGGTAGAGATAGGCTTGAGAAAAGTTCAGTGGCCTGCGATTCATCATAGGAGCCGGTCTCAGAGTATAATTCTGCTAGATGTTTGTGGAAGACCTGTAATATTTTATTAGGATGGCTGGTGTGTGAAGTTTTTGTAATCTTTAAATGGACAAGTCTGTGTGTGTGGTCTGAGGTTCGCAGTCCCAGGGCTAGAAAAGTGTCAGGTTTGTTTGTGTTCATATAATGTTTATGCCTGGATTGGCGTAGAACTTTCTCATCTGATTCTGTCAAGAAAACATTTATTTCTAGCCTGGTCTTGTCCAGGACAATCTATGAGAAGGTGAGGGGTCTGATTGGAAGGCTTTGTTGGCCTGATGAAATGAGGTTTCTAAGCGATGGATTGCTCGTTGTCCTTTCTTGAGATGTGAGGCTTGGCTGATACAGGCTCCTCTAATTACAGACTTATGGACTTCCCAAAAGGTCAGGAGAGAGATGTCATCAGTTGTGTTATGTGTCAGGTATTCTTTGATGGCTAGTTCAATGTCCAGTCTGTGGGATGGGTGGGCCATTTAGACTCCATGTACTGCTAGTTTGTTGGGGTACTAAGGAGGAGAGGGTCAAGAGGACAGCTTTGTGACCAGTCCAGGGGTAAGGTATGATGGTTCAGGATAAGAGGGCTGGGGACATACCTCTAGTCAGAAATATATGGTCAAAGATTTATGTGGATATGAGTAGTATGTATAGTGTCTTCTAGCTGGGTTAGCTTCTTGCCATGTGTCTATGAGAGAGCGTTGTTGGAGTTGTTGCTGGAAGGAGGATGTGGATGGATAAGAGGTTATGGGGGATTTGTCTAAAAAGGGATAAACTAGCCAATTGGAATTGCCACATAGTAAAAGTGTACCTAATTTATGGGAATATATTACTTGTAGAAAATGGGAGTTAGGATTGGGATTGGGGCATAGTATGACGCTATAGTGACCTCTGAGTCAAGGAGGTGACCCACTAGAAAATATAATGGCCCTCTGGGTCCCAGATCCCTGCCTTGGGTGTAAAGGGAGTAGAGCAGTGGAGCGCTTTGAGTACACCTGTGTGTTTAGTTGCGGCAGAAGCCATATAAACCTGTGGGTAGGAAGAGCTGAGATACTACCAACAAAGTAACTCAATCAATCAAAGCATAAATGGTCCTTATTGATCTAGTAAATGCCTGTGAGTTCTCCAAAGTTCCCATTTTCTGTCAAATAAATGCATCTTATCCAATAGAATATAATGAATTCTCTCCATGAGCATCACCGCATCAACTCTGCAGAACTGTGGTCAATGGTACTGTGAGGGATTTCCAATGTAGGGCAATAGCCCATAGGGTGGATATACAAATGCTATGGATTAGCCTCATAACCTCAGTCTGAACTCCCGAGATAGGGGCTCCCAGTAGGCAGGACTGCATAGACAGATTCACCGGAGCACCTGCCACTGCAGAGGCAACTTCAGAAATTTTGTGCCACACCAATGAGAGGCTTGGGCAGGCCCAAAATATATGCACTAGAGTACCAGCAAGGCCACAGCCCCAGAAACAAAGGTGGGACGCCCCTGGATACATGGCATGTAGTCTAGATGGGGTATGATACCATCTGGTTATTACTTTGTGGGCCGTCTCACGGACAGAAAGATCTAGAGCTCTTACACACATTATCCACCATGGAATCCCAATCCTCATCAGAAAAAGTGACATCACTATCAGCCTCCCATTTCTGTCTATAAAGAGGGGGTGAGGGAAAGAAAGTAACCAAAAATTGGTGATACAAATCTGAAATAAGACCCCTGCCCCTAGGAGAGTCACGGCTAATACGTTCAAAAAATGAAATCGGAGATGAAGGTGTAAGACCAAAATGTGAATTAAAAAAAAGTCTAATCTGTCGATAATGATAATATTCACGAAGCGGAATATCAAAAAGTATGCGTAGCATCTCAAAAGTGATACAAGATCCTCCTCTCTGAAAGTCAGATAACCTAATAAAGGACCTATGTCAAGGATTTGTCAACGATCACCCTGTCACGTGTCCCTCACACGCCGCACCCACAGCAACTAGCTAACCGAGACGCGTGCGTGCGGCCGCGACAGGGTGGTAAAGAGGGGATAATAAAGGGATTAACACTTAAATATCTAAAACCGTATATAAGATCAGCCGTGATACCTTTTCACAGCCCGCACTACCTCTGGCCACCACCAGATGGAGACTCCACTCCAATCCAGCTGGTCGACCACACACTGGCCGATACGATCTTACATACAACCTGGTGCCCTGATTAGAGTTGAGGACCAGCTTAGTAATCACACCCTTCTAAGGTCCCTTCAGCTATCCTAGCTTGAACCCCGGTGTTGATAACCCTTCCACTGTCCACACACCCCTACACCAGACGCACCACGAAGGTAGCCTGCCACCACCCAACAGTTTATCCGCAGAACGGTCTGTTGAGACACCACACACACACAGATCTCCGTCTGGCCGATCTGTTACCTTTGCAATCTGCGTGCAATCTGCCCACTCACAGTGCAGTTGCATACAGATTGGCAATGAGCTTAACCGAGCGTTTTAAAGGCACTAAAATACAATACAATCTAGTCTCTCCGATCTAGTCTCTCCGGAGATATGAGCCCGAGCTTAAATACACAGAAGTTCACTAATTAATTTTAAGATTTAATTTCCCAAAAGTGGGCGGGGCATAAAATATGTACAAAATATAACAAGTTACAGAAAATACAAAAGATATAAGAAGACACACAAATGACTAATTACTATAAAATAAAAAGGGAATAAAAAGACAAAATAACACTTTACCCTGCGGCTGGAGCAAGCCAGAAACTTAGCAATCCATTGGTCGATCGAACCAGCTCCGTACGGATCACAAATGTCCAAATGTCCGTGTAACCAATTTATTGGGATTAGGACATGGGCGGGACATTAGTCTTTGGCCAATTGACCCTGGGGGAGGTGGTCCTGACCTGCCCACAAGAGGTACTGTGTAAGGACCTGCCCAAGTTCAATTGGGCCAAGACTGCCATGAACACCAAGTCGGGGATTGGATTTCTGACACCAGCGCGTCAGCCCGATCGCAACAGTACCAAACACCATCAGACTGTCGCACCCCCGCGTCATCTAATCATTCCATGCATTTTCCTGGCTTTCTCCCCAAGCCACAAATATGATTTTCATATGCAAATGAAGCGTACAGAATGGCCTACAAGAAGGGAGTATGTTCACCTCTCTGCAACTAATATTTTAGCTTTTATGAGAGATGAAACATCCTTCTCTGATGTATGATGTACTTAAAGAGCTTTCCACATAAGGCAGACAGTCTGTCTGCTGTCCTTCACTCCAAACCTGTTTTCCCAGAAAGTGATAACCTGATTGACACACAAAAGGTGTCACCTCCAGGAACCTGGCTTTTGACTAATTTATGCTAATTAATCTGGATGGTTCTTATTCCTTCTGATGATGTACGTGTGATACGAAACGCGCGTCAAGGAGGAGCCCTTGCTAGCCGTGACGTCAAGCCGCCGGATCAAGGAGGTCCGGCGGCCACTCTTCTATACCAGCTGGTTAGTGTGTCCTTCATGATATCCTTAGTGCACAAGGATTGATTTTATTTTCATACTCATGTTAAGTGTTTTGCTCTAATATTCAATAAATCCGTTTTAAATTTGATTTAAATACTACACTATGGGTATTCCTTTTTGCTCCACATCGAGCATTTGATCCCTCAGGACCACCAGGTGACTATCCTAAGGCCCAGAGTAACGTTCAGCCTATCCTGTTTGGAGCCTGGTCTACCATAAGGAACCCCCAGATGTGTTACCCCTCATCACGGAACTACCTGTTCAGAGCTTCCTTCCATCTACAGCCGGAGTGATCCTTGGTGTATGAGATATAAACGCACAATTTAAATTGTGCTTCCGGTGAGTGCGCAATTTATTCATTTTTTCTGCACAACGCCGGACTATATACATCAGAAGGATCTTATCAAGATACATCTATCTGTGCTGTTTCAATTACTGGACTATATTGTACATTTATATTGTGCGTTCTCATTGTGAAGTAAAGCCGTGTGGAGTACACGTCATTACTTCCCCCCTTTGTTTTCATCTCGTGGGAAGGTCACATATAATATATGTGGCCTACATTAGTTGACATTAAGTAAGGGATATCGCACTACCTCATATACTAGTGCAGTCATATATCATCTAGCACTGCACTATTTGTTTTATACATCTTCACGGGGGACAGATCTTGGGGGGGGGGGAAATGACAAGGGGGGCAGATCTTCACGGGGTACTGATCTTGGGGGGGTAATGACAAGGGGGGCAGATCTTCACGGGGGGACTGATCTTGCTGGGGGGGAATGACAAGGGGGGCACATCTTCATGGGGGACAGATCTTGGGGGGGGGGAAATGACAAGGGGGGCAGATCTTCACGGGGGACTGATCTTGGGGGGGTAATGACAAGGGGGGCAGATCTTCACGGCGGACTGATTTTGCTGGGGGGAATGACAAGGGGGGGCAGATCTTCATGGGGGACTGATCTAGCTGTGGTTATGGACAAGGGGGGCACATCTTCACGTGCCACATTATTGGTATCAGTTGGGGGAGGAATAGTGCCCCATGGTTGGTGTTAGTGGGATAAATAGTGCCCCATCATTAGTATCAGTGACACCAATGATGGGGCACTATTCCTCCCACTTACACCAAAGACACTTAACATGCTGACCCCTGCGCCAGGGTAGGTGCTGCTGCAGGCAGCATACCTGGTTGCAGCAGCACCATCTGCACAGCACACTTACCGGGCGGTCAGCTGTCCTCTTTCATTCACTCTGGCTGCTCCCTCACTCGATGCTGTGGGTCCGTTCGGCTCCGGCTCCTTGCATGTGATTGGCCGCCTGTGTGCCTTTCCTGAGCTACAGTTCTGTTGCCCAATCACCGGTGAGGAGGCGGAGCCGAGCAGCAGCGCGAACATGAAGTGAGGGAGCGGGCGGAGTGAATGAAGGAGCAGCGCTTCCTGGACTGCATCATCGTGGGACTGGGACACGGAACCAGGTAAGACACAGCAGACCCCTTCCCGCTCCGGTACACAGTGTCCTTTCCATTGGATGGGGTGGCGGCAGCACTGAGCCAACCCCCTAAAAAGTTCCACCCTAGGTAAATGCCTTGTTTGCCTCGCAACAAATTCGCCCCTGGGTACAGTGACATGGTAGGGGGAGAGTTCAAATTTGAGTGGGGCAATGATATGGGGGTTGGCAGTGATATGGGGGGGCATTACATATGAGGCACATTGACATGTGGTGGCAGTGACATGGTGGGGCTTGACATGGGGAGGACAGTGACATATGGTGTTGCCTGACATGGGGAGGACAGTGAAATGTGAGGGGGCAGTGACATGGGGAGGACAGTGACATGTGAGGGGGCAGTGACATGGTAGGTCCTGACATGGTGAGGAAAGTGACATATGGGCGGACAGTGACATGGTGGGTCCTGACATGGGGAGGACAGTGACATTGGGGGGTCAGTGACATGGGGAGGACAGTGACATTGGGGGGTCCTGACATGGGGAGGACAGTGACATGTGAGGGGGCAGTGACATGGTAGGTCCTGACATGGGGAGGAAAGTGATATATGGGCGGACAGTGACATGATGGGTCCTGACATGGGGAGGACAGTGACATTGGGGGGTCAGTGACATGGGGAGGACAATTACAATGACATGGGGAGGACAGTGACATTGGGGGGTCAGTGACATGGGGAGGACAATTACAATGACATGGGGAGGACAGTGACATTGGGGGGTCAGTGACATGGGGAGGACAGTGACATTGGGGGGTCAGTGACATGGGGAGGACAATTACAATGACATGGGGAGGACAGTGACATTGGGGGGTCAGTGACATGGGGAGGACAATTACAATGACATGGGGAGGACAGTGACATTGGGGGGTCAGTGACATGGGGAGGACAATTACAATGACATGGGGAGGACAGTGACATTGGGGGGTCAGTGACATGGGGAGGACAATTACAATGACATGGGGAGGACAGTGACATTGGGGGGTCAGTGACATGGGGAGGACAATTACAATGACATGGGGAGGACAGTGACATTGGGGGGTCAGTGACATGGGGAGGACAATTACAATGACATGGGGAGGACAGTGACATGGGGAGGACAGTGACATTGGGGGGTCAGTGACATGGGGAGGACAATTACAATGACATGGGGAGGACAGTGACATTGGGGGGGTCAGTGACATGGGGAGGACAGTGACATTGGGGGGTCAGTGACATGGGGAGGACAATTACAATGACATGGGGAGGACAGTGTGGTTGAGTTGTAGTCTGGATGTCGGTCAGTCTGTGTTGTCAGTTGCTTGTGCCCATGTTTTATGATCAGTTGTGGAGTGTTGCTCGTGTTTGCTAGGAGTCTGTGTTTTTGTTTGGGGTGCAGGAAATGTTTCATTTTGTCCTGTAATCAGGTTGAGGTGACGTGTGTCAGGTTGTCAGTCTGTTGTTTCTGTTCTGTTGGATTGGGATCATCCTTGGACTTCTGTAGGTAGATATGGGGGGGTGTCAGGCTGCTTGCGGTGTTGCTCTGTAATTCTTGGGTGTCATGGCCGGTGTGTTTAGTCTTCATGCTGTTGTATGTTACATTGTTCATGTATGTCTGTTATCCTGTGAAATATCATTGTTCTATGTGTTGGTTTCTAACTCTTCTCTTTGTTCTCTGTTTTAGGTCCAGGCTTTGTTGGCTGTATACGGCATTGTTGTTGCTATTGGGTGTGCCCTTGCAGATCTTCAATGGTCACATCAACCTGTGACGGGACGTGTACTTATCGATGTGGATAGAGAACTTGGCTGATAATGGTGTATCCAGATCACCTTTCCAGAATTCTGCTCCTGTGACTTCTGGATAATTCATCTCCTTCATCTGTTTTCAGGCATCAATGTCTCACCTTGCAATAGTGTAGCCTACTTCCTCTGGTCAATAGCAGGAATAGACTGACCATTTTTAAACTCGGGCACTGCCCCAGGGCCAGGGGACAGTAGGGGGCCCCATGAGATGCCCCTGGTACCTTTTCCATAGGCTTTTTTGTTTGGGCAAGGACACAGGGGCCCCATGAGTGGTTAGTCCACCCCTGGCCAACAGTGAGAAAAAATAAATGAATGGACTATTGTTGTTATAGCAGTATTCAAGCATTCATTTATTGTTTAATGTGTTTTTTTTTATCTTTTATATGATTTAAAATATATTTTCTAACATTTTTTGAAATCAAATGTTTTTTGTTTCACCAATAAAAGGGCCATGGCCTATTGTATCCTACTATCTAGTCATGTTTTGTATGTATCAACATTGTTATGGCTGATATTTAGATTTATGTTGTGCTTATCCACTTGTTGTCTGCAAGGTTTTACCTCCATGACGACAGCCTTTCTAGCTATTCATTACAGCGCTACTTTAACTGGCCGTTGCAGAGTCATGTAATATTGTAATAACATTGAATTTGATTACCAATATATATAGAAATATTATTTTTATTATTTATTTACTTTGTATTATTTTGCATCACCACTGTTTATTTTCCATGATAAATTGATTTTAAAGGCTTACGTTCTTTCAGCTTCATGCATTGTATGCATGCATTACAAAACATGTATGCTGCAGTACACCCATCCCTGCCAACCCCCCCCCCCCACAATATTTACTTGATCCCCATTGATATCAATGAATGGCCACAACAGCCTTGGCTGTCCCTTTTCTCTGCCTTGTCATTGGCTCCCACTGCTGTAAATCCCAGGCAGTCATGTAATGAAGTAAGAGGAGGCGTGGCCAAGCCGTGGCCTGTGTGTGAATGGACACATGGACCATCATCTTGCCAATGCACCTGCTTGGGTGTCTCCATAGGAAGTTAAGTATCAATTTTTTTCTTAGTTTCAAAAGAAAATTAAACTTTCATATAGATTTTGAAAAGACTGGAAATATGTAAAATTAAAAAATACTTTCTACTCCAATAAAATCCTATTTCTTTAGATGAATGTAGGCAATAATGGATCATCCGACATGTCTTTTCTATGTGTTATTAATTGGTTGGGGGGAACAATACAGTCTATAACTATGTTCTATACAATATATCTGATCATTCGTCAGTCATGATGAACTCTTGTCTTCTTTTTCTCGAGGCTCTAAAATGCCCAAATGATATCTGTATGGAAATTAGAATCTTTTTTTTTTCTTTTTTTTTTGTTGTGAAAATGTTTTGATTAACTAATTGCCAACAGCAGATATCCGAATGACGGCTACACTGCGTCCGGCCAGTTCTGGGTGGACATCATATGACGTCCTCCCAGAACGCGCTCTCCTGGGCGCCCCCTGGTCCGCACACCCGGCGATCTCCGTGATCGCTGTGTTCTACGTACACGGCTGATCATGTAATGTGTTAAAAGGCCAATTATGCCTGGATTTCAGCACCTGATCAGCCGTGTCCAATGACACACTGATCACCAGGAAATGCCATTGCAGGTTCTCTTTCCTCACGCTGTCAGAGCACCAGGAAAGTACTGACGAGAACCGGCAGTTGTCAGAGCGGGGATCGGCACCGATTATTAGGCCAGTGATGATCAGTGCCCAGCAGTGCCACCCACCAGTTACGCCCACCTGTGCCTAGCACTGCACCAATCTGTACACCCACCTGTGTCAGCCACCTGTGCCCAGCAGTGTACCCACCAGTGCCACCCACCTGTGCCCACCAGTGCCACCCACCTCTGCCCACCAGTGCCACCCACCTGTGTCCACCAGTGCCACCCACCTGTGCCCATCAGTGCAGCCCAGCGGTTGCACCAGTCAGCGCCCAACAGTGATGCCAGTCAGTGCCACCTATCAGTGCTGTCTATCAGTACCCATTATCAGTGCTGCCTATCTGTGCTACCTCATTAATGCTGCTTATCAGTGCCATTGAGTGCTGCTTATCAGTGCCCATCACTGCTGCCTATCAGTGCCCATCACTGCTGCCTATCAGTGCCCATCACTGCTGCCTATCAGTGCCCAGCAGTGCTGCCTATCAGTGCTCAGCAGTGCTGCCTATCAGTGCCCATCAGTGCTGTCTATCAGTGCTGTCTATCAGTGCCCAGCAGTGCTGTCTATCAGTGCTGTCTATCAGTGCCCAGCAGTGCTGCCTATCAGTGCCCAGCAGTGCTGCCGATCAGTGCTGCCTCATCAACGTACATCATTGACGGAGAAAATTTACCTTTTTTAAAAAATTGTATAATAGAAACAAAGCAAGTTTTTTTTTTTTTGTTTGCACTTTCTTTTTTTATATTGCAAAAAGTAAAGTGCCCAGCAGTCCTTAAATACCACCAAAAGAAAGCTCTATTTGTGAGAAAAAGATAACCATTTCATATGGGTACAATCTTGCATGACCGCGCAATTGTCATTCAAAGTGCAACAGCGCTGAAAGCTGAAAATTGCCCGGTAAAGAAGGAGGTATAAGTGCCGGTAGGGAAGGAGGTACAAGTGCCCGGTAGGGAAGGAGGTACAAGTGCCCGGTAGGGAAGGAGGTACAAGTGCCCGGTAGGGAAGGAGGTACAAGTGCCCGGTAGGGAAGGAGGTATAAGTGCCGGTAGGGAAGGAGGTACAAGTGCCGGTAGGGAAGGAGGTATAAGTGCCGGTAGGGAAGGAGGTATAAGTGCCGGTAGGGAAGGAGGTACAAGTGCCGGTAGGGAAGGAGGTATAAGTGCCGGTAGGGAAGGAGGTACAAGTGCCGGTAGGGAAGGAGGTATAAGTGCCGGTAGGGAAGGAGGTATAAGTGCCGGTAGGGAAGGAGGTACAAGTGCCCGGTAGGGAAGGAGGTATAAGTGCCCGGTAGGGAAGGAGGTACAAGTGCCCGGTAGGGAAGGAGGTATAAGTGCCCGGTAGGGAAGGAGGTATAAGTGCCCGGTAGGGAAGGAGGTACAAGTGCCCGGTAGGGAAGGAGGTACAAGTGCCCGGTAGGGAAGGAGGTATAAGTGCCCGGTAGGGAAGGAGGTATAAGTGCCCGGTAGGGAAGGAGGTACAAGTGCCCGGTAGGGAAGGAGGTACAAGTGCCCGGTAGGGAAGGAGGTATAAGTGCCGGTAGGGAAGGAGTTACAAGTGCCGGTAGGGAAGGGGGTACAAGTGCCGGTAGGGAAGGAGGTATAAGTGCCGGTAGGGAAGGAGGTATAAGTGCCCGGTAGGGAAGGAGGTACAAGTGCCGGTAGGGAAGGAGGTATAAGTGCCGGTAGGGAAGGAGGTATAAGTGCCGGTAGGGAAGGAGGTATAAGTGCCGGTAGGGAAGGAGGTATAAGTGCCGGTAGGGAAGGAGGTATAAGTGCCGGTAGGGAAGGGGTTACAAGTACCCGGTAGGGAAGGGGTTACAAGTGCCCGGTAGGGAAGGAGGTATAAGTGCCGGTAGGGAAGGAGGTATAAGTGCCCGGTAGGGAAGGGGTTACAAGTGCCCGGTAGGGAAGGAGGTATAAGTGCCGGTAGGGAAGGAGATATAAGTGCCGGTAGGGAAGGAGGTATAAGTGCCGGTAGGGAAGGAGGTATAAGTGCCGGTAGGGAAGGGGTTACAAGTGCCGGTAGGGAAGGAGGTATAAGTGCCGGTAGGGAAGGAGGTATAAGTGCCGGTAGGGAAGGAGGTACAAGTGCCGGTAGGGAAGGAGGTACAAGTGCCGGTAGGGAAGGAGGTATAAGTGCCGGTAGGGAAGGAGGTACAAGTGCCGGTAGGGAAGGAGGTATAAGTGCCGATAGGGAAGGAGGTATAAGTGCCGGTAGGGAAGGAGGTACAAGTGCCCGGTAGGGAAGGAGGTATAAGTGCCCGGTAGGGAAGGAGGTACAAGTGCCCGGTAGGGAAGGAGGTACAAGTGCCCGGTAGGGAAGGAGGTACAAGTGCCCGGTAGGGAAGGAGGTACAAGTGCCCGGTAGGGAAGGAGGTATAAGTGCCCGGTAGGGAAGGAGGTATAAGTGCCCGGTAGGGAAGGAGGTACAAGTGCCCGGTAGGGAAGGAGGTATAAGTGCCGGTAGGGAAGGAGTTACAAGTGCCGGTAGGGAAGGGGGTACAAGTGCCGGTAGGGAAGGAGGTATAAGTGCCGGTAGGGAAGGAGGTATAAGTGCCCGGTAGGGAAGGAGGTACAAGTGCCCGGTAGGGAAGGAGGTATAAGTGCCGGTAGGGAAGGAGTTACAAGTGCCGGTAGGGAAGGGGGTACAAGTGCCGGTAGGGAAGGAGGTATAAGTGCCGGTAGGGAAGGAGGTATAAGTGCCCGGTAGGGAAGGAGGTACAAGTGCCGGTAGGGAAGGAGGTATAAGTGCCGGTAGGGAAGGAGGTATAAGTGCCGGTAGGGAAGGAGGTATAAGTGCCGGTAGGGAAGGAGGTATAAGTGCCGGTAGGGAAGGGGTTACAAGTACCCGGTAGGGAAGGGGTTACAAGTGCCCGGTAGGGAAGGAGGTATAAGTGCCGGTAGGGAAGGAGGTATAAGTGCCCGGTAGGGAAGGGGTTACAAGTGCCCGGTAGGGAAGGAGGTATAAGTGCCGGTAGGGAAGGAGATATAAGTGCCGGTAGGGAAGGAGGTATAAGTGCCGGTAGGGAAGGAGGTATAAGTGCCGGTAGGGAAGGGGTTACAAGTGCCCGGTAGGGAAGGAGGTATAAGTGCCCGGTAGGGAAGGAGGTATAAGTGCCCGGTAGGGAAGGAGGTATAAGTGCCCGGTAGGGAAGGAGGTATAAGTGCCGGTAGGGAAGGAGGTATAAGTGCCGGTAGGGAAGGAGGTATAAGTGCCGGTAGGGAAGGAGGTATAAGTGCCCGGTAGGGAAGGAGGTACAAGTGCCGGTAGGGAAGGAGGTACAAGTGCCGGTAGGGAAGGAGGTACAAGTGCCGGTAGGGAAGGGGTTACAAGTGCCCGGTAGGGAAGGGGTTACAAGTGCCCGGTAGGGAAGGGGTTACAAGTGCCCGGTAGGGAAGGAGGTATAAGTGCCGGTAGGGAAGGAGGTATAAGTGCCCGGTAGGGAAGGAGGTATAAGTGCCGGTAGGGAAGGAGGTATAAGTGCCGGTAGGGAAGGGGTTACAAGTGCCCGGTAGGGAAGGAGGTATAAGTGCCGGTAGGGAAGGAGGTATAAGTGCCCGGTAGGGAAGGAGGTATAAGTGCCGGTAGGGAAGGAGGTATAAGTGCCCGGTAGGGAAGGAGGTATAAGTGCCGGTAGGGAAGGGGTTACAAGTGCCCGGTAGGGAAGGAGGTATAAGTGCCGGTAGGGAAGGAGGTATAAGTGCCGGTAGGGAAGGAGGTATAAGTGCCGGTAGGGAAGGAGGTATAAGTGCCGGTAGGGAAGGAGGTATAAGTGCCGGTAGGGAAGGAGGTACAAGTGCCCGGTAGGGAAGGAGGTACAAGTGACGGTAGGGAAGGAGGTACAAGTGCCGGTAGGGAAGGAGGTACAAGTGCCGGTAGGGAAGGGGTTACAAGTGAATGTGGAAGAAACATATTATTATTATTATTATTATTATTAATAAATGTCCCCCGTGTAGTACAGGGTCATCCTCTGACTGGTGGAGTCTGATCTTGTGTGCTGACTCTTGTCATTATCTTTTCATTTAAATTGAACTCATTTTTTTGCAACATTTAAACATGTAACATGTTAGGAACGTTGTGCTCACCCTTCAATGTTGTCCTACAAGATCATCAATTCCATCTGCTATCTGTTATCCTGTGTAATTCTTTATCCCCTCACTGACATGTCCTGTTTTATGTCATGCATTTAGGGTGCAGGCTGCCGTGGCAACCAAACATTGGCTCAAACACCCCTCCCCCCACAACCAGAGAGACACTGACCCCCCCCCCCTTCAACCACAAAGAGAGCCTGACATTGAACAACAAGACCCCACCCCTACCCGAGAGAGCCCTCCACTACCACCACTCCCCATACACTGGCAACACCCCTCCCCCCACAACCAGAGAGACACTGACCCCCCCCCTTCAACCACAAAGAGAGCCTGACATTGAACAACAAGACCCCACCCCTACCCGAGAGAGCCCTCCACTACCACCACTCCCCATACACTGGGAACACCCCTCCCCCCACAACCAGAGAGACACTGACCCCCCCTAGAGAGATGATGTCATGAAGATGAGGTAACACTAGGGGAAAGGCTGCTGATGAGGTCATCATCATACATATGTCTGCAGAAAGCAACACCTTGTCATAAGATCAACAGCTGCCATCTGCTAATTTCACCTCTTCAAAAACAAGACAAAATGTTTTTCTATCAGAATACTTCTCATTGCAATCCCAAGTAAACATTTCTCTTTACCATTGTGTCATTTATAAACTACATTCATGTCACATGCAGGGGCCAAATCACCATTTGGAAACTCGGCCAGTGCCCGAGGGCCCGGGGTCAGTATGGGGTCCCATGAGATGCCCCTGGTACCTTTTTCATAGTCTATTTTGGAGTTTGGCCAAGGACACAATGGCCCCATGGTCCCCTATTGCCCAGGGGCCCCATGAGTTGTCAGTTTGCCCCTGGTAACCTAGTACTATATGAAATGAACATTGATGAGACAATGCCACCCACCTTTGTCACCAACCTGTGCCCATCAGTGCCACCCACCAATGCTCATCAGTGCAGCCCAGTAGTTCTGCCACTCCTTGCCCAGCAGTAGCCCCAGTCAGTGACACCAGTCAATGCCGCCTAGCAGTGCCGCCTATCCGCGCCATCTCATTAGTGCTGTCTATGAGTGCCCTTCAGTGCTGACTATCAGTGCCGCCTATCATTGCCCATAAGTGATGCCTATCAGTGCCGCATCATCAACACACATCAGTGAAGGAGAAAAATTACCAGTTTTCACAATGTTTTAATAGAAACATAGAAATGTTTCGGGGGCACTATTATTGATTATAGAGCAAACAGTTAAACACACAGTGGAGAGTACATACCACGAAAAGAAGGTTGTATTTGGGACAAAAAATGATAAAACTTCAGATGGGTACAGTTCTGCATGAACAACCAATTGTAATTGAAAGTGCGACAGCGCATAAAGCTGAAAATTGTCGGGGGGCAGGAAGGGGTAGAAGTGTCCTGTAGGCAGGAAGGGGGTAGAAGTGCCCTGTAGGCAGGAAGGGGGTAGAAGTGCCCTGTAGGCAGGAAGGGGGTAGAAGTGCCCGGTAGGCAGGAAGGGAGTTGAAGTGTCCTGTAGGCAGGAAGGGGGTAGAAGTGTCCTGTAGGCAGGAAGGGGGTAGAAGTGTCCTGTAGGCAGGAAGGGGGTAGAAGTGTCCTGTAGGCAGGAAGGGGGTAGAAGTGCCCGGTAGGCAGGAAGGGGGTAGAAGTGTCCTGTAGGCAGGAAGGGGGTAGAAATGCCCTGTAGGCAGGAAGGGGGTAGAAGTGTCCTGTAGGCAGGAAGGGGGTAGAAGTGTCCTGTAGGCAGGAAGAGGGTAGAAGTGTCCTATAGGAAGGAAGGGGGTAGAAGTGCCCTGTAGGCAGGAAGGGGGTAGAAGTGTCCTGTAGGCAGGAAGGGGGTAGAAGTGTCCTGTAGGCAGGAAGGGGGTAGAAGTGCCCGGTAGGCAGGAAGGGGGTAGAAGTGCCCTGTAGGCAGGAAGGGGGTAGAAGTGCCCTGTAGTCAGGAAGGGGGTAGAAGTGCCCGGTAGGCAGGAAGGGGGTAGAAGTGCCCGGTAGGCAGGAAGGGGGTAGAAGTGCCCTGTAGGCAGGAAGGGGGTAGAAGTGCCCGGTAGGCAGGAAGGGGGTAGAAGTGCCCTGTAGGCAGGAAGGGGGTAGAAGTGCCCTGTAGGCAGGAATGGGGTAGAAGTGCCCGGTAGGCAGGAAGGGGGTAGAAGTGTCCTGTAGGCAGGAAGGGGGTAGAAGTGCCCTGTAGGCAGGAAGGGGGTAGAAGTGCCCGGTAGGCAGGAAGGGGATAGAAGTGCCGGTAGGCAGGAAGGGGGTAGAAGTGCCCTGTAGGCAGGAAGGGGGTAGAAGTGTCCTGTAGGCAGGAAGGGGGTAGAAGTGCCCGGTAGGCAGGAAGGGGGTAGAAGTGCCCTGTAGGCAGGAAGGGGGTAGAAGTGCCCTGTAGGCAGGAAGGGGGTAGAAGTGCCCTGTAGGCAGGAAGGGGGTAGAAGTGTCCTGTAGGCAGGAAGGGGGTAGAAGTGCCCTGTAGTTAGGAAGGGGGTAGAAGTGTCCGGTAGGCAGGAAGGGGGTAGAAGTGCCCGGTAGGCAGGAAGGGGGTAGAAGTGTCCTGTAGGCAGGAAGGGGGTAGAAGTGCCCGGTTAGCGAGGGGTTAATGGAATTAGGTATCCATTCAATGTATCCTCTGATAATCATAGAGGCCATGAAATAATGTATCACTTTAATTCATGATACTGCAGAATGTGAAATTGTAGCCACTGAAATATCGGGGTGCCAATTGTGACCCCTAAATTGCTATAACACGACCTACCAACCACAGACATCCACAACAAAACTACCACAAACAATTATTGACAGACTTCCGCCCCTTCTGCCATAAACAGCACCCCTACCAAAGTAACACCATCAAGTGACAGAACTGCAACTGCACTGACATCCGTGTGCCCATATGAATGGCGTAGTGTGCAAAGGGTTATATATTGTGTACATGTGCCCCCCCTTGTCATTTCCCCCCAGCAAGATCAGTCCCCCGTGAAGATCTGCCCCCCTTGTCATTTCCCCCCAGCAAGATCAGTCCCCCGTGAAGATGTGCCCCCCTTGTCATTCCCCCCAGCCAGATCAGTCCCACGTGAAGATGTGCCCCCCTTGTCATTTCCCCCCAGCAAGATCAGTCCCCCGTGAAGATCTGCCCCCCTTGTCATTTCCCCCCAGCAAGATCAGTCCCCCGTGTAGATGTGCCCCCCTTGTCATTCCCCCCCAGCAAGATCAATCCCCCATGAAGATCTGCCCCCCTTGTCATTTCCCCCCAGCAAAATCAGTCCCCCATGAAGATCTGCCCCCCTTGTCATTTCCCCCCAGCAAAATCAGTCCCCCATGAAGATCTGCCCCCCTTGTCATTTCCCCCCAGCAAATTCAGTCCGCCATGAAGATCTGCCCCCCTTGTCATTTCCCCCCAGCAAAATCAGTCCGCCATAAATCTGCCCCCCTTGTCATACCCCCCCAGCAAGATCAGTCCGCCATGAAGATCTGCCCCCCTTGTCATTATTCCCCAGCAAGATCAGTCCGCCGGGAAGATCTGCCCCCCTTGTCATACCCCCCCAGCAAGATCAGTCCGCCGTGAAGATCTGCCCCCCTTGTCATACCCCCCCAGCAAGACCAGTCCGCCGTGAAGATGTGCCCCCCTTGTCATACCCCCCCAGCAAGATCAGTCCGCCATGAAGATCTGCCCCCCTTGTCATACCCCCCCAGCAAGATCTGTCCGCCGTGAAGATGTGCCCCCCTTGTCATTCCCCCCCAGCCAAATCAGTCCCCCGTGAAGATGTGCCCCCCTTGTCATTCCCCCCCAGCAAGATCAGTCCGCCGTGAAGATGTGCCCCCCTTGTCATTATTCCCCAGCAAAATCAGTTCCCCGTGAAGATCTGCCCCCCTTGTCATACCCCCCCCAGCAAGATCAGTCCGCCGTGAAGATGTGTCCCCTTGTCATTACCCCCCAGCAAAATCAGTCCCCGTGAAGATCTGCCCCCCTTGTCATTCCCCCCCAGCAAGATCAATCCGCCATGAGGATGTGCCCCCCCTTGTCTTCCCCCCCAGCAAGATCAGTCCCCCGTGAAGATCTGCCCCCCTTGTCATTCCTCCCCTGCAAGATCAGTCCCCTGTGAAGATGTGCCCCCCTTGTCACTCCCCCCAGCAAGATCAATCCCCCTTGAAGATCTGCCCCCCTTGTCATTCCCCCCAGCAAGATCAGTCCCCCTTGAAGATCTGCCCCCCTTGTCATTCCCCCCCCAGCAAGATCAGTCCCCCATGAAGATGTGCCCCCCTTGTCATTCCCCCCAGCAAGATCATTCCGCCGTGAAGATCTGCCCCCCCTTGTCTTCCCCCCCCAGCAAGATCAGTCCCCCGTGAAGATCTGCCCCCCCTTGTCATTATTCCCCAGCTAGATCTGCCCCCATTGAAGATCTGCACCCCTTGTCATTACCCCCCCCCCTCACCCCAGGATCAGTACCCTGTGAAGATCTGCCCCCCATTGAGGCAAACATCCCCCCCTAGCAATAAGCTCAGTCTCCCTTGCTGCAAATCCCCACCCCCATGTGACTGGCACCCACGTGTAACTGCACCACCAAAACATGTTATGGCCCCCCAATATCACTGATCCCCCCACATGTGACTGTACTTGCCATGTCACCCCCCAAGCAGCTTGGCGACATCAGGATCGTCAGCAGCAGTGATCCGAGGGATGTGACTCCTGTAACATCGGGATCGTCAGCAGCAGTGATCCGAGGGATGTGACTCCTGTAATATCGGGATCGTCAGCAGCAGTGATCTGAGGGACGTGACTCCTGTAATATCGGGATCGCCAGCAGCAGTGATCCGAGGGATGTGACTCCTGTAATATCGGGATCGCCAGCAGCAGTGATCCGAGGGATGTGACTCCTGTAATATCGGGATCGTCAGCAGCAGTGATCCGAGGGATGTGACTCCTGTAACATCGGGATAGTCAGCAGCAGTGATCCGAGGGATGTGACTCCTGTAATATCGGGATCGTCAGCAGCAGTGATCCGAGGGACGTGACTCCTGTAATATCGGGATCGTCAGCAGCAGTGATCCGAGGGATGTGACTCCTGTAATATCGGGATCGTCAGCAGCAGTGATCCGAGGGATGTGACTCCTGTAACATCGGGATAGTCAGCAGCAGTGATCCGAGGGATGTGACTCCTGTAATATCGGGATCGTCAGCAGCAGTGATCCGAGGGATGTGACTCCTGTAATATCGGGATCGTCAGCAGCAGTGATCCGAGGGATGTGACTCCTGTAATATCGGGATCGTCAGCAGCAGTGATCCGAGGGATGTGACTCCTGTAACATCGGGATAGTCAGCAGCAGTGATCCGAGGGATGTGACTCCTGTAACATCGGGATCGTCAGCAGCAGTGATCCGAGGGATGTGACTCCTGTAATATCAGGATCGTCAGCAGCAGTGATCCGAGGGATGTGACTCCTGTAATATCGGGATCCTCAGCAGCAGTGATCCGAGGGATGTGACTCCTGTAATATTGGGATCCTCAGCAGCAGTGATCCGAGGGATGTGACTCCTGTAATATCGGGATCGTCAGCAGCAGTGATCCGAGGGATGTGACTCCTGTAATATCGGGATCGTCAGCAGCAGTGATCCGAGGGACGTGACTCCTGTAATATCGGGATCGCCAGCAGCAGTGATCCGAGGGATGTGACTCCTGTAACATCGGGATAGTCAGCAGCAGTGATCCGAGGGATGTGACTCCTGTAATATCGGGATCGTCAGCAGCAGTGATCCGAGGGATATGACTCCTGTAATATCGGGATCGTCAGCAGCAGTGATCCGAGGGATGTGACTCCTGTAACATCGGGATCGTCAGCAGCAGTGATCCGAGGGATGTGACTCCTGTAATATCGGGATCGTCAGCAGCAGTGATCCGAGGGATGTGACTCCTGTAACATCAGGATCGTCAGCAGCAGTGATCCGAGGGATGCGACTCCTGTAATTGCAATCCAGCATGAAAGGAGTTAACACTTTCTCAGAGCGAGATCGCTGATCGTCTGCTTATGCCTGAAACTGGCACATGCGCAGATACATCAAGGGGGGCAGATCCTCAGCTTCCATATCAGACTAAGGGAAAATGGCCGCTGGAGGAGGGACAGGCGGGCTACAACAAAATGGAGGAGGGAGATCTAACCCACTGCACTGTAATGTGATAACTGTGTTTCATTGATAATAGACCAGGAAAAAATTGCCACCAAAGGAGGTACAGGTGGTCTACAAGAAAATGTAGGAGGGAGATCTAATCCACTGCACTGTAATGTGATAAATGAGATATAAATGAAATTAGACCAAGGGAAAATGGCCGCCAAATAAAGGACAGACAGGCTACAACATAATGGCGCCCGATTAGTCTATTAAGGATTATAATGGTATATATAGGCAGCTGTACGTCCGATGGCCAACTCCTGAGGAAGTCACGTGATGTGATGTAACATGTAGAGTGGGACAATGACGTCAAGCTGTTAAATGAGAAGATTACGAGCCGCCATCATCTTTTGCTTTTCAGGTTTTTTCTCTGTTGTTTTATTCTATTCAGCTTTTTTTGTACCAGCACCATCTAGTGTCTGCTCTCCATACTGCACCCTCTGTATAAATCTGTCTGCAGTCACTTCCTGACTGGTGTCACTTCCTGTCTGTCACTTCCTGTCCCGAGAACACTTTCTTCCTCTCAGCCATTTTAGATCAGCTTCAAGAAGGTCCAACAGAATCGGTCTCCATCCTGAACACACGGCCACCATAGGGCCAGCATGGGATCTTCTCCATGTCAGAGCACACGGGTAAGTCAGGTGGATCTCCTATTCCTGGTCCCGGCTCCTGTCCCTGCTATAGACGGACCAATCATCTGTGACCGAACCTTCCTCCTCGTCATCGATGATCTGGGTGTATTATTATTATTTATTCCAGGTACTTATATAGCGCCGTCAGTTTACATCTATATTGTACATTCCCATCAGTCCCCGCCCCCGAGGAGCGTACAATCTAGGGGCCCTAACTCACATTCATACATACACATACTAGGGACAACATAGGAGACAATTCACCTCCCAGCATGTCTTTGTAGTGTGGGAGGAAACTATAGTACTTGGAGAAAACCCACAAAGGCACAGGGAGAACATGCAAACTCCAGGCAGGTGGTGCCATGGTTGGGATTTGAACCAACAACCCGAGTACTGCCAGGAGGAAGTGCTAACCACTCAGCCACTGTGCTGCCCCGTGCTGTATAGATCTCAGCATGTACTCCTCAGTGTTGGTTTCCTCCTCATTGCCGGCCATTAAATGGGCCTCAGAATGGCTCCGGTGTTCCCTCCTAGGAAGGACATTCAGGCCGATCTCCCACCATGTTCCTCTGATGTGTCCGAGACAGAATAACAGGAGAGACACCAGGAGAACCCGCTGGGACCTGACACTCCGAGAACCAGAGTTATGGTGGAGTATAGACCCTTCCTGAGATACTCCTCCTTGGGAACGTCATACCTCCGTACTCCTCTCCTGTACATACCGATCACTGTCATACCTCCGTACTCCTCTCTTGTACATACCCATCACTGTCATACCTCTGTACTCCTCTCCTGTACATACCCATCACTGTCATACCTCCGTACTCCTCTCCTGTACATACCCATCACTGTCATACCTCCGTACTCCTCTCCTGTACATACCGATCACTGTCATACCTCCGTACTCCTCTCCTGTACGTACCCATCACTGTCATACCTCCGTACTCCTCTCCTGTACGTACCCATCACTGTCATACCTCCGTACTCCTCTCCTGTACGTACCCATCACTGTCATACCTCCGTACTCCTCTCCTGTACATACCCATCACTGTCATACCTCCGTACTCCTCTCCTGTACATACCCATCACTGTCATACCTCCGTACTCCTCTCCTGTACATACCCATCACTGTCATACCTCCGTACTCCTCTCCTGTACATACCCATCACTGTCATACCTCCGTACTCCTCTCCTGTACATACCCATCACTGTCATACCTCCGTACTCCTCTTCTGTACGTACCCATCACTGTCATACCCCCCACACTCCTCTCCTGTACGTACCCATCACTGTCATACCTCCGTACTCCTCTCCTGTACATACCCATCACTGTCATACCTCCGTACTCCTCTCCTGTACATACCCATCACTGTCATACCTCCGTACTCCTCTCCTGTACATACCTATCACTGTCATACCTCCGTACTCCTCTCCTGTACATACCCATCACTGTCTTACCTCCACACTCCTCTCCTGTACATACCGATCACTGTCATACCTCCGTACTCCTCTCCTGTACATACCGATCACTGTCATACCTCCACACTCCTCTCCTGTACATACCGATCACTGTCATACCCCCCCACACTCCTCTCCTGTACATACCGATCACTGTCATACCTCCGTACTCCTTTCCTGTACATACTACTCACCATCGTATCATCTGCAACTCCTCTCTTACATTTACTACCTGCAGTTATGCTCTTCTTCTTAAATTGGGGAATAACTCGATTACTTACATACTTTTCAGACCTTGTGAAATATTCTTGGCTGTTTTGAAAATAATACACTTTAATTTGTATTTCATGATAAATCCTGCCTCATCTCTGCCTCTCTACCTGCAGCCTAACAATGAGGCGTGCATGCAGCCACTGATCTATTTCTGGCTTTTGTCTCTCAGACATTCTAATGTTCATTTCTCCAAACGTCCTCCAGGACATCCTTCCTGAGACAGAACTCCTCCCTCTGGGACAGGAAACACGTAAGCACAGTACTATAAAAGGCGGACCACCAGGCCTCCCTCCTGAGTTTTTAGTGTTTCCTCTGCAAGGATGGGTGCAGTCATCAAGGAACTGATTATCGAAGCCCTGGGCCCTAGAGGTTGCTGGTGGCTCCTGGTCTGTCTTACTTCCTCCTGCCCGATGTGATCCTTTCAGGGGAAGTGGGGCTGCGCTCCTGATATTTTTCCATGCCTCAGTGGATGATGACCATCGGGTGTGTCCTGGGGGATCCAGGACATTTGATGCCTGTCATTCTCCTTCCGGGGGGGGCTCCAGCATCCGATGCACAGTGGGGCAGAGTGACTGCCAATCTGGCGTGCGAGTAGCTGCAACTTCTGGGTGCTGTCCAGGTACCAGAAGTTCCTGCTGCGGTGATGTCGTCAACGGGCGCCTGAGACTCGTGGTTCCAGTCTCCATAGCAGCACTAGCATCTGGTTAGGCAGCCAGTCTGGTGTACAGACCCAGCAGAGCCTGTGGCGCCACCACAAGAGGGATGGATGGAAGGCACTGACAGTACTCAGGCATATCCTGGTCATTCAGGCACTGGCTCCTCTAAGGTAAGCTTGGGGACTCTGATCCCTCTTACTGACCCTGGTGGGCACACTTCCTTTTCTTGCTCCCCCAGCACAGTGGTTTTGTATGAGGGGCCCTGGGCTGATTATTTTCTGTACTGTTTTTTTTCTTGCTTATTGTAGGTTAAAGTCCAGGACAAGGTGCAGAGTCAGACCCCCAAGAAGAAGTGTGCAGTTTGTGCAGCTAAATTGGGTTCAGCATGGGAAAAACCCTTATGCTGCAATTGTGTGGCTAGCCTAATTAAGGATAAGTCATTTACAGCCTGCCATAAAGTGCTCACCTCCATTAAGGATGACATGTTGTCTACATTTCAATCCTTTAGATCCCTATTGGAAAAATGCAGCCACCACTGGATCCTTGGACCCAATCAGTGGGTTTGGAGGTAGCAGATGCATTAAAAGGGGAGGAGGACCCGGAGGAGGATCCTAGGTCCTGGGTAGATTCAGGCTCATAAGAGGAGGACGGTGATGTTTGCTCCTCCAGAGGTTCCAGGAACAAATTGCCCCTGGAAGATGTGGACAACCCCCTTAAAGCTATCTACGAAACCTTAGAGATCGAGGAGGAGGATGTTTGCCTATCTAAGCATGACCTCATGTATCAAGGTTTGTATGCTAGAAAGACTAGTGTCTTTCCAGTTTATAGTTCCCTGGTTGATACCATTAAGCAGGAATGGGAAAGCCCTGAGAGGAAACCCTTTTTCTCAAGTAATCTTAATAGGAGGTTTCCATTTGAGGATAACGGGTCCCAGCAATGCGACAAGGTTCAGAAATTAGACACCCCCTTATCTAAAGTCTCTAAAAGGACAGACTTAGCATTTGAAGATTTGGGGGCTCTGAAAGACCCTATGGATAAGAGGGATGAAGTCTTAATCCGTAGGGCCTGGAATTCCACTTCCATCAGCTTTAGGCCAGCTTTCTCGGCTACCTGTGTCACCAGATATCTGGAATGCTGGCTTACACAGTCACTTCTCTCGGCAGGAACCTCCAGGCAGCAAATCCTGAAATAATTTCCTTTGCTGTTTAAAGCAGTTGGTTTCCTTGTGGATGCCTCGGCCAAATCAGTTAAGCTAGCGGCTTGAACCTCTGCCCTAGTGAATTCAGCTAAAACGGCATTTTGGTTAAAAACCTGGGCAGGGAACTCAGCATTCAAACTGCACCTTTGTGCCTTACCCTTTATTGGCGATAATCTTTTTGGTCCAGGTCTTGAGGAGGTTCTGGAATGTACAGCCCATAACAAGAGGACATTCCCAGAGAGTAGGAAAAGGTCCAAAATGACTCCAGATCGTTGTGCAGGTCTGATCTGCAACTACAGGAAACGTTTGGTTGAGGTTATTGCTGCCAAAGGAGGGTCAACCAGTTATTAAGTCCAAAGGTACACATACTTTTTCCTCCCTGCACTGTGAATGTTTACATGTTATGTGCAATCAAACCATGGCAACATCTAATGTTTGTGTAGTATTATGTTCAGCAGACTGTGTTCTTCTATTGTTGTGATTTAGATGACGTTCAGAGCACATTTTATGCCCAATTCATGCAAAACTCCACGTATTCCCAAGGGGTTCACATACTTTTTCTTGCAACTGTAAAATGTCACAATATAGGTGCTGCCAGGGTGCCCAAATCTGTTATATTTCCCTCCCAAATATAGTACATTTCAGCCCCTCAAATAAAGTGCATTCCAGTCCCAATTTCATTAGCCAGTTTCCCCCAATTCCCTTAGCACATTGTAATTTAATTAATAAAGCTCAGCTCCCATTTCAGTAGTTGTTTCCCCCCTGTCAGGATGACCTTCCCCCCTTGCTGCCTCTCGTCCTGACGCGGCTTTTTGAAGCCGAACCACGCAGGACAAGAGGTGTGGCTCCTCTCACCTCCGCCACTATCTTCTCCCCATCCTGCGAGGCATTAGGGGAAAAGATAGTGAGGTTCACACCTGTCTGCGGAGAGGTTCTGGACCGCGGTGTCAGAATGATGCCGCACGGTCCCGACATCTGCACTGCATGCACAGGGAGTTCCCGCTCTTGCGGATGCCACCGGACAAAGGCTGCGCTCCGTGTCCAGGGGGGCGTGCCTCTTTGCCGAGCAACGAGGCTCACTGCCCACGGCCCGCCCGCCATTGCCAGGACGACCAAGAAGCGTCCTGCATCGGTTTAAGAGACCGATGACAGGCTCTTCCCGGTCATCCATTTCACTGCCAAGCCACCGAGGGATCCCAGATAAGACGGGACTCTTGTGTCCACTCTGCATACACCCCCCCAACGGATAAGGGGAGCTGCCGCTCTGCACACCCCAAAGCTAAGGGGGAGAATTATGCCAGCTGCCCACCGCAAGCCCCAGAGAAGGGGGAGACCTCCACAAGCTGCCACTCTGCAAGCCCCAAGGATAGGGGGAGAACTACACCAGCTGCCTTCTGCAGGCATCTAGGACTCGGGGGGATTATTACCATGGACTATGCCACGCATACTCCGGTTTCAGGGCAAGTACTTGATGTCATACTGCCTTGCTCCCTTGTGGACCCGGGCACCCCTGTCTGATCTGTGAGTGAATGCTCCCCTGTTTTCCCTGAACTGTTCTTGTACTCCCTCTCCACCTCCCTGTTTGGATTACAAACTGCTGTAGAGATTTTAACTTTGCCCCTGGGGCTGGACTACAATTATTTTTGGTCCTCTTCTTGCTATTTCCCATACTGGGCACTGCCACCCCCTTGCAATCCCCCATTGAGTGACTGCCATTTGTAATAATAAAGCTTTGTGTGTTTGCCATCTGCCTTGCGTGTTCTGTCCTGCCTACCCTCCGTCACAATATACCTTCCTGTTTCCTCTGCATATTACAGTGTCATGCCACCACTTATGTATGGGGCTCTGTTAAACTGCATCTACCCCAGTCCATCCGTATCTTACCGAAACTTAGAGTGGTCTGGGGCTTCCTAACTTTGCTAAATATTTCCAAGCTGCACATCTTGCTCAACTCCCTAAATATCATGCAGTAAAAGTGACCCCCTCCTATGGGTCACTATAGAGTCAGTAGATTGTATCCCCTCATCAGTTGCAAATTTACTATGGCTACACCCAAGAGATCGTCGCTCACTCCAACACCCAATTACTCAACACTACCCATCTATCTGGGACAGTCTAAAGTTCTGATACACCTTACAGTCACCCCATAACCCACTCATGGCATACCTCCTCCATCCAGGCTTTTATCCGGCATGGATGCCTCCATCTTCTTTTCATGCTTGTCCTAGAGCTAGTCTAGTTCAACACCAGACTCCTTTATACCCTTCCAAACCCTATGTGACTCCAACAAAATCTCTACCTCTGAAATTTGTAGATATCTTCAGATCAAACACTTGTATTGCTCCCACTTACACATGAACACCTCTCTCCCAGACATGACTAGGTTTGGACACATATGTAAATGTGACCCCCATGCCAGACTTTTGATTTCCACCTTATATGCACAGTTACCAGCTCCACCACCTTACACTTCCTTACCATATACATCCAAGTGGTAATGGGATTTAAATCTTCATTTGAAAGCGATTGGGCAGACATATGGTCTGCTGCAAAATCCTCCTCCCAAAATATAGTTGCTATGGAGACTAACCACAGCACTCTCATGCACTGGTACCTGGTCCCTGCCCGGATAGCTAAATCCATCCCTAATCCCTGACTTGTTTATGTGGCTGCTCTGAAGCAGGTATCCACATTTGGTGGACCTGCCCGGTTGTTCTAACGTATTGGTGCAAAATATTCCATATGCCTACAGTTCTTTATGAAGAAGTTACAGTATATATATCCATCCGGCCACTGCCTCATTTAATAACAAGCCCCAAGAAGTATAACTTATGGTGTGTCTCCAAGCTATGGATAGAAGGAAAGGGATCACCCCACCGGCAAGTGAGAAGAGGGGAGCATGAGTCAGAGCGATTCCAGTGTCAGCCAATACAAGTAACGGGATGGATGCAGTGTGACCAAGCCCTAGTGGGCGGGGTGAAATGCATCAGAGGGCGTGGCTAGAATGGCAGCTGAGGCCATTCCTCAACACTGGACTTGGTCGGTTGACCAGCATCCATTCCTTTACTTGCATAATGCCCAAGAAGTGACACACTGGCAATTCAAACTACTCCTGTAGGTCACCACCACGGCTTAGCAAACCATAGCGAAGGCCTGGAAATCCCCCCACCTCAATACCACTGAAACTAAGAATAGTGTCACTCGAGCCACGATACATGTCAAAGTAGAAGCCGTCCTATTAGACAGAGTGCATAAAAATGAACAACTATGGCAACCATGGGTTGACCATTTCCTACCCTCAAACTCTGATGAAACCTTACTCTCTTTGTAGTCCTGAGTCCATTAGGTAACCCACTACTCAGTTGCTACTCTATACAGGCACACACCCTCCCCCCTGGGGACCTCCTCTCCTCCCCCCTTATCTGTACCCCTTTCTTCACTACTCTTGCTCTTATCTCTCCATTGCTCTCTTCCTTTTCACCTTTCCTCTCATTAGCTCTTTATCCCTTATGGGGGTTTTCCCAATTGGGGAACCTACACTATCAGTTTGAATTTTCAGTGAGGCGGACAGGTCACCCACTCGTCTGCCACTGATATCTGCATACAGGTTGAAGTACTAAATCTATACTCCCACTGTGAGAGTACCAGAAATGATATTATAGAGTATATAACATGTTTCAGTCTCTACATTCACTCCTCTCTTGATACTATAGCACTGTTATCTCTTGCTGATGTTAAAGCAGAGCTCCACCCAAAAGGGGAAGTCCTGCTTCAACTAGTTGCCGACCGCAGGTAGCCAAATGACGACTGCACTGCGGCAGGCCAGTTCTGGGAGGCTGTCATATGACGTCCTCCCAGAATGCGCTCTCCTGCATGCCCCTGGGGGCGCACACCTGGCGATCTCCGTGATTGTTGTGTTCTATGACACGCTGGTCATCGAGAAATGCAATTGCCGGTTCTAGACTGCACTTTCCTCACGCTGTCAGAGCATGAGGAAAGTACTGCCGGCAGTTGTCAGAGGAGGGATCATCAGTGCCCTGAGGATCGGTGCCCATCAGTGCCACCCACCAGTTCCACCCACAAGTGCCCATCAGTGCCACCCACCTTTGCCCAGCAGTGTCACCAGTCAGTGCCCAGCAGTGCTGCCTATCAGTGACTATCAGTACCCATCATCAGTGCCGCCTAACAGTGCCAGCTCATCAGTGCTGCCTAACAGTGCCAGCTCATCAGTGCTGCCTCATCCAATAAGATAAAATGAGCGCTGGATAAACATAGAAATGGAGCAGCTGGCATGAAAGGTAAGAACCTCAAAACCCTCTAATCAATAATAAATAAAACACATGCAGCGCTAAAGGTATGAAAAAAATGTAAAATCATAAATATCATGAATGAAATGTATGTAGATACAATGGAGAATATAAAAGTGACCAACTATGATCTCCATATCAATTATAGTGACATAAATAAATACACGCACTGAGGCGTATGGTGGAGTATAGATGTGATAAACGTCCCAAGTTGGCGTTTCAAAGTGCATACGTGAAATATAAAAACGGTTAGTCTCTAATCCGTGTAATCAGTGCTGCCTATCAGTGCCCATCAGTGCTGCCTATCAGTGCCCATCAGTGCTGCCTATCAGTGCCCATCAGTGCCGCCTCATCAACGCACATCAGTGAAGGAGAAAAATTACCTTCAATTTGCAATATTTTATAATAGAAACAAAGAACTTTTTTTTTCAAATGTTTTGCTATTTTTTTGTTTATAGCGCTAAAAATAAAACAGCCATCGGGGAGTAAATACCACCAAAAGAAAGCTCTATTTGTGTGACAAAAATGATAAAAATTTCACACGAGTACAATGTTGCATGACCGCGCAATTGTCATTTAGTGTGGCAACGCTGAAAATTGGCCTGGTAAGGAAGGGGGTATAAGTGCCTGGTCGGCAAGTGGTTAAGGACCCAACTGGCACCTTTTTGGGGGGGTAACCAAAATTGACAGGTACCCGCTCCCACTTCTGTAAGTGGCTTCCAGTTTGGGGAGCTCATTTAGAAGAAGCCGTCAGCTAGAATCAAACTCACTACTCTACAGTATGGTGAAGACCAAGGAGGCCTAGCAATACCAAATGTTAGACTTTATATTATAGCTGCCCAACTTCAACATCTTACCAGGTGGGACTTAGTAGACACATTAGATCCCATCCATTGATTGTTACTTCCATCAGATACAGATTTCACATCACTCTCACACTTGTTAATGGGCTTCAGATGGCACCAGTGGGAAAGGCATGATCTCTCATATATTTATTCCAGTCTTTTGACTCTAAGAGAGAGTGGTGGGAGGTGATTGTGACCTCCATACCTCTCATCTCTCTGTCCTCTTCACAGAAACTCAGTCATTTCTTTTGCATAGAGCTTTCAGGACTCCAGCTCAATTGTTCAGCTAGGACAAGAGGGATTTCCCCTTATGACCCCAATTGTAGTGGTGTTGTCGGGGATTTGATACACATTTTGGAGATGTCCAAAATTATTCAAAAAGTGGAACGATATGACCAGTATTGTAATGTTGGTGTTCAATATTCCTCGGGTGTGCCTCTTGGTCTCAATAGAGGAGGAATTATTTACACCTCCTCCTATTACAAGTCATATAGCAATAGTGAGGCTGCTTGACCATAAAAAATATCCCGATCTTGGCTATCATCTCAAACTCCCAGCAGACACCAGTGAATTGAGCAGGTGATCTCCACATCAACATGTGAAAAAACGAACGTATCAACATTGTTATTCCCCCAAGAAATGTATGTCTCTCTAGCAGAACTGGCTGGATACTCCTTGCTCTCTCTTAGTTAGTTCTTCATAGGCTTTTAAAATCTTAGCTCTTTTAGCCCCATAGAAGGAGAACGGCCAGTTGTATCCTACTGAATGGTGACTACATTGAAGACTGATACTTGGGGAATGATCCTGTAGACACAGGCCTCATTGAATGGTGTCCGCTATCTATGTACAGTTGTGTTCAAAATAATAGCAGTCAGACATCACTAACCGGATCAATCACTGTTTTTGGTAGAAATGATATTTCTACATGGCAAATAATTTCCTAGCAGGTGTAGTAGAGTCATAGAAATCCAACAGACCCAACAGT